>NC_056728.1:1757255626-1757488126 GCF_019279795.1 Protopterus annectens | reverse complement strand
CTTCAATGAATGGTGAGTGATTTTTTTTTTTTTTTTGCTTCAGCTGGCTAATTTCTTGCTGTTGTGTCTCTAGCTTTGATGCATTTTTTAATACTGCCTTCACAGGGGAAAAATATTTGTTGTATCATTTGCTTCTTTTGACCAAGTCGTGCAAAGTAATACTAATATTGGTGTACTGTAGGGACATTTCAGTTGTGAGCTACATGGGGAAAGTGTTTCTGTAAGTTTAAAGGCCATGTTCTCTTCTATTTTTATCAATAAGGAGTTGCTCTTCTATCTTCCTTTCCTGCTAATTTGTACCAGTTTGGTATCACTTCTTTTCCCGGTGGGATCACAGATGAGATTTAGTTTTGTTTTTGCAATATGCAAATCCATCTCTTCAGCTGCTTTACTCACCATATTGATTATGACCAGAAGTTCCAAAGCAGGCACTTACAGCACTGACATATTTATTGTGACAGTTTGCAGCCAAAAATAGCATATTTTTTATTTCCAGTCCAGACCTGTCATTTCAGCCTTCCTGGCATTTTGTAGAATCCATTCCTTAGTGGTGTAAGAGTGGGCCTGCAAAGTACATATCTTGGCTATCCCTGGTTTCTTCCATTATGGTGGATTTTGTCAATCTTCATTTCTAGTTCTTTTGTGGAGTCCAAATCCCTCTGAACCATTGCTGAAATGAAATCAGCTAAGTCATCATCCAGAACGTATCTTAACATTCCTGAGTTTAAGAGCTGATGTTTTTCTTTTAGTCTGTCATCCATTCTTCTAACCGATAAAGAGGTTTAGATGATTCATTCAATTTGATAGCTGTTTTCTGAATTTGCATGTGTTCCCTGATCATTTTTCATCTTGCATTGTTCATTTTTTGCATCTGCCCTTCACTGATTCATTTAAAGAATCCTACCTCCCTTGTTATTTCCTCCACCTTTGTAAGGATTGTATTCACATCTCCTGCACTGTCTTTCAGTGTTTGTTCTACAGTCCTCTTCCTTTTTAGGTTGCTCAGAATACTTCCTTTTCTTTCTGTTTTGAGTTGCTTTCTCCCTTTTCTTAACAAAACCCCCTAGTGCCAGAGTGGCTTTCTGGATGAAATGGCCATCTGTTTAGAATTCTTTCATGATCTTTTCAACTATGCATTAGTAGTTTCACATGCAGAACACACATTCAATGACTTTGATAAGGTCAAGGCTTTTCTATTAATGCATGTTGCTTATTTAATCATGGTTTATATCACAAAATATTCTGTCTTTTGTTATTAATGAATTGTGTAGTTTAGTAAATTTACAGTTTTTGGGTCTGTTCTACAGCTCAGTAACATAAGTGGCTGTAGTCTCACAGGACAGTGCTCTTGTAAACAGCAAATGCTTTAATAAACTTTAGGTTCCTATATACTCACAATAATATCTCAACTTCTTTTTAAGTTCTACTATTTTCTCTGTCTTCTGTCTTCTAAATACAGTTGAATACATGTCATGCTTTTTCCCAAATAGATGTATATATAATTGACTGTTACTAGGCTAATGACCTGGGGGGGGCTTTCTAAGCCTAGCCAAGTTTTGCTGAAAGGGTAAAGATGCCCTGTGTCCAAATAGGACACTGAGAGCTAGGCATGTATAAGCTACCTCTCTCTATAAAGAACATAGGTGCCAGGCCCGGTGTAAATTTCTTATTCCCCATCTACTTGTCTAGGTTGTGCTTAAACTGGATAATAGATAAACTCAGCTTCGCATGGATGGGAAGCCTGTTCCACTGCAGGGACAGTTTCTGGATGCACATTTGTCTCTCCAGCATGTTCTGTTTAATTCACAAACAAAATTTATTTATTTATTTTATTTTATTTAACATTTGTTGACCGGGAAAGTCTGACTAGGACGGAGCCCATTTTCAGTGGAGGCCTGGGGAAAATGCTCCAGATGCATGTCTTTGGAAAATTCAGGTCCCTGGGCCTTGTATTTCTGGTACTCTTTGACTTACAAATATGTAGGAGATTCATAAGTGTGGGGATTGCTGATGCCTTGTAATCCAGGCATAGATCACCCCTCAGCAATCTGTAGGAAACTGAGTAGAGGGAAAAGGCTTTAAGGCACTTTGCATAAGGCAGGTTTGTTACGCCTTCTATTCTTTTTGTAAGAAACCTTTGAGGTTGCTCTAGTTGCTGCATATACCTGTTCAGGTACATATCAGGGAGCATTGTACTCTATCATTGTTTTGATAAAGACAGAGTACAGTAGGATAATGACCTCTTTGGACCTGTAAGCGAAGCCATTACTTACAACTTCTGCAACATAAAAGGATTTCCTCACCGCTGTGGCCATGTGGTGGCTGAAGGTAAGGCTACTGTCTACGTACGTACCCAGATCCCTGACCACTGGATCGACTCTTAGGGGCGTGTTATCAGCACGGTAATTAACCAGGATGGTTGACTTCCCTAATGGTAAAATTATGCATTTCTTAGCATTGAATTTAAGACCATGGCTTTGGCACCATTTGTTAGTCAGAGATAAACTTTCTTGAAGAATGCTTGTGTCTACAGGGAAATCAATGACAACCTTCAGCTTGCAATAATCTGTAAACTTAATTAGCCATAAATCTTCAGTATTTGTTTCCATTTCAGAGAAATTGATGTCAAAAAGGAGCAGGCTCAGTACTGAGCCCTGGGGGACTCTGCTAGTGACTAACCTTTTTGTGGAGGTGAACACACATATTTTGAGCTCCTGGGTCATATCAGTGACCCAGCTGGCTATCCAGCAGGGGATAAAAGGGTTTATACCTAAATTAGTGAGCTTATCTATTATGCCTGAGTGGCATGCAGGAATGGCATACACTGTACCCTTTCAGGTTTTTCAGTTAATCCACTCAGGCTGAGAAATAAACTAAATTTCTGGAGCCAATGTTTCCAGTTTGTTTTTGCCAAATCTTCTTGCAGTACAAAAATTCCAGAGGTTGGCCAGCACCATGACACACAGGAATAAAGCCCTAACTATGGCCTAGGCAATAGAGAATGGGTATATTATAAGAAACCCTCCCCCTGGAGAATTTGTCATCCAGAACCTCAGGATGCCCATAAGCTCTGCATTGGCCCCAACTCTAAATGGAGAAAGTCCGGGGGATTAGTAAGGTGTCTGATAGACTCAACAATAGATGGGGGGGTGTAAAAAAAAATTCCACAGGTTGACAGTTGTGCCACTTTCTCATTGAAAATTACACTTCTGTATTTTCAAACACAGAATCTTTTACAAGCAAATACATTTCTTCAGTTCTATAGGTATATTTCTTCAAGTTCTGGCAAATACTTCATCACTTCTAACACCACGTAATGCTTTCATGGACAATAAATTCAGCAGAGCCAGGGACCATACCTCTCAACCTCTTAGCCCAGGAAATCTGGACAAATCCTAACATAATGGGGGGACAAAGGCCCCAAAATAGGGACAGATTTTAAATATTGCTCTTATATTATAAATTTAGAAAGTAGGTAGAATAAAGGGTTTCGAAATACATTTTCTAAAGAAGATGAAGTCTGAAACTCAAATGTATGTCATTATTTAGTGATTTCATTCTTCAGATCATCCCACTGATTTGCCAGAAAAACACAAAGTTTATGAGGAGCATATCGAAATTTTGAGGCCAAAATCTGGACATTCTGCCAAAATCTGGACAGTTGAGAGGTATAACAGGAACACAAACACAGGATGTGTAGTGTAGCCTCACTGAAATGTATGCTCCAAATAAGACTTCTAGAATAAGGTTGCACCACATGGTATGGAAATCAATTGCTATAACTAGCTCTAGGCATTAAAGGTACATACCACATATATCATAGCTCCAATGCCTATGACATGCAGAAATGACAGATATTTTGATTGATATGAAAATGTGATGACAATTATGTGACTGATTTCATATATATATATATATATATATATATGTATAAATCAAGAATCCTGTATGTCAGACCTTACTCAGAGGTACAGTAGTTCATAGGTTTATACTAGGCTAATGACCATTAGGGCCGTTATAAGCCTAGCCAGGCAACCCAAATATGTCCCACAAGTTATTATATCTTAGACATTTTATATAGAGGCTATATTAGTTAGGACATGGTTTAATGACTGCCTCTGCTCATTAGAGACATGGGTGCCATACTAAGAGTGAATTGCCAATTTCCCATACAATGATCCAGGTTATGCTTGAATAGGGTTAGGGAGGGACTCTGCTTCACATGGATGGAGAGCCTATTCCAGACAGATGGACGTCTCTGAGATGCATATCTGTCTCTCCAACATGTTCTACTTATGTTGCAAGCTAAGTTTAGGTCCTTAGATCTTGTAGTTCTGATGCTGCTCATTTTTCAGATTTGCCAAAGGTCCATCAGAGCAGGATCCAAGAATGCCATGTATGCCAGACATACATCGTCTCTCAGTAATTTGTAGGAAAGAGAGTGTAGAGATAGGGCTTTGAGGCAATCAACATAGAACTTTGTGTTTAGGCCCTGTGTTCCTTTGTGAGGTACCTTTTATGATATTCCAGTTGTTGCATGTGTCTGGCTAGGTACATACTAAAGGGAGTATTACACTCAATTATGGGCATGATGAGTGTCGAACAGAGTGGCACAATTATTTTCTTGCACCTAGATATCATGCCTTTACTGATAAGTTGAGTGCCATAGAAAAATTTCCTTACTACCTTGGACACATGTTGGTCAAAGGCCAGGTTGCTATTTACATATGTTCTCAAATCCCTGACTACTGGGTCTACTCTTAGGGCTGTTTTATTGATAATGTAGTTTCCCAAGATGGCTGACTTTCCAAAAGGTGTAATAATGCATTTCTTGGCAATGAGTTTTAAGCCATGGCTTTGGGACTAGTCATTTGTCTGTGGTATAACCTCTTGTAAGATGTTAGTGTTTTGGGATGACTACCCTAGTTTACAATTATATGCACCCCATATTTCTAACCAAGAGAATCCAGGGCCCTCAAAACATGACCTACATGGAAAGACTGAAAGTTCTGTCACTATACTCTGTATCATACAGGCTGCTGAGAAGTGAACTGTTCCTGGCCTACAGAGCAGTCTCTGACTCTGCCCTAATGGAAATGCTGCACATCCGCAAATCAAATGGGAGAAGAGGAAGTCACTCTAGGGATCTCAACCTAGCCTGTGACATTAATAGAACATGCTGGAGAGACAGACATGTCTCCCAGAGATTGCCAGTCCTCTGGAATAAGCTCCCACTTCATGTGAAGCAGAGCTCCTCAATGACCCTATTTAAGTGCAGCCTTGACAATTGAATAGGTGACTGTAAAATTAACCCTGGGGTGACACCTATGTCCCTTGTGATCATACAATCATTTTACTGACAACAACCATATAATTTTGGTTAATTAGGGTCCACGGGTTTGTTTACATGGCTAGGCTTGTAAAGGTCCTAGGGCCACTAGCCTGGTAACCTGATATGAACCTGTATTGTGTCCTTAAATAGCAGGAGTTTGGAGGGCACACTTTCCCAAGTTCAGGGTGCAAAGAGGGTGTTGCTCTGCAAAATGTCTGTTTAAGAGTTACACAAATTTTTTTCTCTTGTATGTTGTTCCAAGCAGTCACAGTTACGTGACTGCACTTCCTAGTGTCTCTTACTGTTAGATCACACTTCTGTCATGTGGCCTTCCCAAAATGCACTGTTTTCAGCAGAAGCCAAATAAAGAAAGACCATTACAGCTTAATCTGTACAAACTTGAATAAAATGTTTGGGATGGTATATACAATAAAAGTATTTAGGCATCACAGAGGAATCTAGAACGCCAAGGCTAATACATTTTTACATTCTTTCAAAAAAAAAAAAATATATATATATATATATATATATATATATATATATATATATATATATACACAACAGGACATCATTTAAGGATACCAGCTGAAAAGCTCATGGGAGATACAATATTTTTTTTTTTTTTGTGGGGGGCTCATAAATGGAGTAGCCTTCCATAAGTATTGGCATCATATTAAACAACAACATAATTCAGGAATACAAGGGAGAAACACAATGCAAATCCTGTAGTGAAAGGAATGAAAAGAAGTAGAATGGCAGGTTAAGTAGTATCTGCAGCTTACCCAGAAGGAAGACAAATGGATGGAGTATGCATGTCAGGCAACCATTTCCTGCAACCAGAATGCATGAGTATGTGTTTTTATTCTATGTTTTATGCAAAGTGCAATGGTTAAGCTTATATGACAAAACTGCTTCCTGGAAAATTATAGTCTTGTCTCTTCATAAGTTAAGTAATCCAAGCCTTTTGCATTGCTTTGAGTCAAAGAAACAGAAAATGTCCCATTTTTCTTGTAACAGCCAGACCCAAAACACCAACAACTGTCTGCAGCTGCATACACAGAGTCCAGGAAGTTAGGGCACACAGATCGCTGATGCACAATCGTGGGACCTGTGACGCTGAAGACACTGTAGGTTGTATTTTGAAAGGTGCAGAGGTCTGAGAATACATGACACTGCCCTGGTGCAGTTTGGTGAACTAATGGTTTGTCATTTACAAAAGTGAAAAATTTAATTATTGTCAAAATTACACTTTTGTCATTCTATTCATATAGTCCTACCTGCTTCTAAAATACATGAAAAAGGGTCTGTTTTATGACACCGCCACAACTGGCTCATTGACAGAACATGCACTGTCAAAGTTGGGGAGTCCACCTCCACCAGTAGACCAGTTACCAGTGGGGTACAATAAGGATCTGTGCTGGGCCCTCTACTGTTTGGAATCTACTTCTCTAAAGTCCAGGCAAAGGTAGATGTCCTGTGTCACCAAGGCTACAGTTGACTGTAAACTGGGTACAACCACAGAGTCCCCCAACAATTTTAACATTTTACAGAAAGGGCTGACACAGACAAATGACTGGTGCCAAACTCATGAACTAAAAATTAACACAAAAAATTCCTCATTATCCCCTTTGGCAAAGAAATAGCCCCTGCAAATTATGCTACAGAGAGCACCCCTCTAAGCTCAAACTCAGTGGTGTGTGACTTGGGAATACAGAGCCGCAAAAATAAAAAACTACTCAAAGCTGAATAGAAAACAACGTAACATAGTGTTATGTTGTTTTCTATTCAGCTTTGAGTAGCTTTTTGTTTTTGTGTTTTTTTGTTCACTGTTATTGGCACTTGTTTATCACTTGGGAACACAGGTTGATAGCAAGATAAACTTTGATCATCATGTGTCCTTAGTGGTAAGAAAACCACTCTACATTGCACATCTCATGAATAAGAACACCACATCAAAGACCGGGGAAGTTATAGCTCCACTGTACTCGACCCTTATCAGACAAATAATTAAGTATAATGCGCCCTTCTGTAAGTACCTCACCAAAAACCTCCAGCAACTGCAGAGACCTCAGACATTTCTAACCAAGAGAATTTGGGGCCTCCAAAACATGACCTACATAGAAAGACCGAAAGCCCTGTTACTGTACTCTTTATCATACCTTCTGCTGAGAGTGCGACATGTGCCTGACCTACAGAGCAGTCTCAGACCCTGCCCTAATGGAAATGCTTCACATCCACAAATCAAATGGGACAAGAACAACTCACTCCAGGGATCTCAACCTAGCCTGTGACATTAACAGAACATGTTGGAGAGATGGATATATCTCCCATTGATTGCCACTCCTTGGAATAAGCTCCCACTCTATGTGAACCAGAGCTTCTCAATAACCCCTATTCAAGTGCAACCTTGATAACTGGATGGGTGACCATAAATTTACTCTGGGGGTGGCACCAATGTCCTTCATGGACAGGGGCAGTCAGTGCTGATCACAAAATTGCTCTGCTAACAATGACCATCTAACTACTGTCAGTAAGGGTACTTGAGGGTATTACATGGCTAGTATTATAAAGGCCCTAGAGCCATTAGCCTAGTAACCTCCTGTGAAGCTATGAGCGTATGTAGAGAACTGAAATGAGCTGTCATATTTCTAGATATTTTCAAATTCTAATCAGAATTGATTTAAGCTGGGGCTTCCCTATAAAAGTTATTTGTTATTAAAACCTAAGAACTCTCTTAATTATGGTGAAGTATCAGAAGTGCAAGACCTGCAAATGCATGTCCCTCAACTAGGAAATGCAAACTGAGATTATGCAAGAAATACAGTGACTATCAAAACTTACAGCAATGTCATTAAAGGCATTTCTGCAAAGGTGCTGCACTTCCCTGCACCCCTACACATCTGCTACTTTACATATAACTCCAATATTACTGTACATCAACGTATGAGTAATGCTCTGAGGAAGCATACTTCTGCAGTTCTTAGAACTGCAGTTCCATTCCTCAAACCTTCAATATGAACCTCTAAATTACACTGGCTTAAACTTGTACAAGGAAGAAACAAATGTCATGTAGAGCAATAAACACTGCATGCTAATATGAGATGGAGTTTTCTATAATGACAAACAGTAAAAGCAAAAGGCAGGGTTAAACAAAGCATATACAGCTTCTGTAAATAACCAAGACATAAATGTCATTCAGAGCACAAAAAGGTATTTAAGAAAATATCTAAAAAATGCAAACATTCTGACTGCATAAACCAGTAACAATATTATTTCGAACCATTTTCCATTTAAGCAAATAACATATTTTTTTAATAAAACAGTAGTTGTCATTTTGATATGTTTAGTCGATACCCTTAACAAGCATACCCATTAGTAAGTCAATCTGAAATCCTTTCACTCAGCTTTCACTCAGATCACAATGAAATGTTTGACTACGCCATAAAAGACTTAACTTTTCAAAGCAACCTTTGGTTGTATCCTAAGCTGTCATTAAGGCAAGGGTGACATACAGTATCATCTTAAGCTGTGGGCAATTTTAATCAAAATCCTATACCACGTGCACAGTTTGCTAACAGGGTTATGTGTTCTTTTGAGTAAACATATGTGCACAAGGCTTTTCTCTGTATCATCAATAGCAAAAAAAAAAAAACCAATCAGATTTTTACACAGTCTGTCCACTGACGTTGTATTTGCATGACAGCACTATCAGTCTTAACTGCAGTCCCCTGCTTTTGACTGTGTTTGAACTCCAGATGAGCTCTTAACATATAAAAATACAAAATATTATGATCAAGCATCCATTAATAATAAGCTTCAGATTTGTTCTCAAGAAATAACAAATGGAACAGGTACCTTACGCTCTGATTTCACAGACAAATGTTTATTAGGTCTCTCACATGAAAAAGTGAACTTATTTATTGTTTGATTAGACTGATACTCAGATGAGACATTAAACCGAGGTTCCATCTGCTTGAGTTGGTGGTAACTCGTGGTTGTCAGAAATCCCATGGTATCTAAAGAAAGAACAGAGGAAGCTCCCTAATGGTCTGGCTAAATCTTTCCTAATAGTATAACTAGCACCTTAGGTCTGCCCTGAAAGAGGCTGCTAGCCTAGTGGAATTAACCCGATCAACAGAAGATAATAATAACAGAGGCACAGGGGGAAAATTTCCACATAAAGATTGTACTGTTAAGCAAACAAAGTTATACAAAGTTAGCAAAGGACAAAAAAGACATTCAACTCTCATGCAAGTGCAGGATCATAATATAAAGAAAAATATTTGGCACAGGTAAAACTAGCATGCAACAGGAAGCAGCTATTAACTATAATGTAGATTTGGACCAATATAGAAGACAAGTTCATTTATATCATGTTTTGCCAGGTTTGCTTCCCTGTAGATCCTTGAAGATACGGTTCTACCCAGGGATCTTTGTATGCACCTGACCCAGCACTGTGGAGGCAAAGCCCCCACCACCACACACACACACACACACACACACACACACACACACACACACACACACACACACACACACACACACTCTCTCTCTTTCTCTCTCTCTCTCTTTCTCTCCTCCAACTAATACAAACTTCCTCCAGTGTCACATTCTCTGGGGAAGGGTTCTACTTGAAAGAAATAGAATTTTGACACTTTTGCCCTTGATGATGAAGCCTATACCAAATATATTTTGGCATGGTGTTTTAACAACACTATATATGAGATGTGGCAAAAGAAAAAAAAATGACTTTACAATTACAGGAAAATAAGACACCAGCTTTAAAACACATCAAGCCTAAAAATGTCTTTAGTTAAGGTTAGTTAATAAGCAACGTGCAATCAATAAAATGCTTAACACGAATTTGTAAAGTTTAAGTGTTTTTTCATAAACATATCATTGCTAAAGTAACGAGAAAGTGAAGGGTTTTCATAAAGGCACATGGATCGCTAGCACAGCTAATTTTGGGAGGAAGCTGGTTCCATGTATAAACTAAAATATAAAACTTATGAACGGCACATATCCAAAGGAATAGAAATTTCTGGTTCCCTTGATGTGGTAGTTATGTGTTAGTCTCAGATGTCTAGATAAAGTGTTCAATTTGGTTAAGTGATGTGATGAAGGTATGAGCACAGGATGTAAAAAATGGCAGATATAATTCAGTAAATGGCAGTCAATGTCTACGAGAATGTAAGTTAAAAGGCATTGGTAGAGCACATAAATCTAGCATATTAATTGCAGATTTGTTGAGGTTAAACCAGGAATCCTGCCATTAGGCCTATGTGGCATATGTATCCACAAATAATCCGGGAACAGTAATGAGGTTTGGAGTTTGAACCTAACTGAAGAAGCTGGTTCTTTACGCTGTAGGGACTTCCAAAGAATGTTTTGTACCTGCTAAGAAAAGGGCACTGTCCAGTACTGCCCTATGTTTTTTATTTTGTTGGTGCAAATATTCTTATCATCATCATTTGCAAGAGCAGAAATGGTGGATGTACAGGTATTATGATAATTGCTACTGCAGAAAAGGACAAAGTTACTTTTGCTAACACTGAGTAGTAAGTGTGAGTAATGAAGCCAGCTTTCAGTCTGGCCAAAGTTTCTTCAGGGCTAAGTGAAATTCGGCAGCAAATAATAGGGATGTGTCATCAACATACTGGACAATGGAAAGGTTTCTACAATGCTCAGGCAGTGTCCCAGGAAGTCAGACTTAGAGAACCCCTGTGTTATTCTTAAACTCCGTACAGTATTCCTGTCCCACCTACCACTGTATGTTATATAAAAGACGGGTAGCTCTAATGTTTTGTCATAGCATCTTAAACTGGTTTTGACTAGCCGTCCATTCACATTATGTTTTATTTTTTTCTCTGTGGCTGGGCTTGACATAATAATGATTTTGTGTAAGTAATCACGTTTATTACTTATTACAACATTACTGCACTCACTGTTCTACTTGTGTATGTAGCAATGTGATTTTCATCTTCCTCAATGAAACTGAGAAGAAATTAAAAGGTCTGCTTTGTTACAATCTTGTTTTACTAAATTCCTTTTTCATAGGTTCATACTAGACTATCTGCCCTGGGGCAATTATAAGCCTAGCCCGATTCTGTATGGCTTACGCCACCCCTTGATTTGAGTATACTGTGCCCTTTTTAAGGTTTAGTTTACTGTGCCTCTGTCTAATAGTGACACAGGAGTAATCCCTGGGACAAACCTACGATCCCCCATCCACTTATCGAGATTCTTCTTGAAGAGATTCAGTGAGGTGCTCTGCCTCACATGAACTGGAATTCTATTCCAGAGCGAAGGGAGCCTCTGGGTTATGAACCTGTCCCTCCAGCAAGTTCTATTTATTTCTGTGCTGAGGTTCAAGCCCCTTGAGCGTGTGGCTCTAAGGGATTTAGATTTACTGAGGTGGAGCATGTCCATTAATTCTGGATTTGACATAGCTTTGTATGTCAGGCATAGATCGCCTCGAAGTAGGCGGTATGCAACTGAGTAGAGCTGGAGTTTTTTTAACCGAGCAGCATATGGCATCTGTTTGAGACCCTTGATCCTCTTGGTGAGATACTTTTGGGGTCTTTCTAATTGCTGCAGGTGTCGGGTAAGGTACATCCCAAAAGGGGCATTGTATTCTATGATGGACCTGATGAGGGATGAATAAAGGGGCACGATTACCTCTCTTGATCTAGATGTGAAACCCTTCGTGATGAGGTGGGCTATGTAGAAGGTCTTTCTAACCACTTTGGCAATGTGGTTTTCAAAGGAAAGATTGCTATCAACTTGGGTCCCCAGGTCCCTAATAACTTTCTCTGTACTTAATGGGTTTCCGCCTATGTGGTAATTTGTGGGCACATTGTTTTTGCCAATGGGTATGACTATACATTTTTTGGCATTTAGCTTTAAACCATGGCACTGGCACCAGTTATCTGTCTCTGTGAGACCTTTTTAAAGGATGTTTGTGTCAGCTGGAGAGTTGATTATGGCGCCCAGTTTGCAGTCGTCTGCGAACTTGGTGAGCCATAGTCCTCCCACGTTTGCCTGTACCTCAGAAAAGTATATACCGAACAAGAGTGGTCCCAGGACAGAACCCTGTGGGACGCCACTTGTGACCGGTTTCGAGTCTGACATGGCTCCAGCAACTCACAGTCTGTGGGTTCTGTCTTTGAGCCAGTTTGCGACCCATCTTGTGACATAGGGGTTTATATTTAAGCTGGATAGCTTATCTATGATGCCCGAGTGGGGTATTGTGCCAAATGCCTTTGCAAGGTCCAGATAGGCTGTGTGGACTACCTTCCCTTCATCTATGGCTTTGGTGACTGTTTCAAAGAAGTCAACTAGGTTCAAAAGGCAGGATCTGCCCTTGACAAAGCCGAACTGGGTAGGATCTAGTGTCTGTAGGTCTCCAATGTCTTTGTTTATGAGCTCCATGATGATCCTCTCCATAGTCTTGCAGACTAAGCTAGTCAGGCTTATGGGGCGATAGTTTCCAGGGTCCGTAGAGGCTCCACCTTTGTGGAGTGGGACCACTGTTGCTGTACGCCATTCTGTGGGCACATATCCTGTAGTGAGGCTGAGATTGTATAGCTGTTTTATTTGAGGGATTAGTTCCTCTTGTAGTTCATGTAGGACGCAACCTGGGACGCCATCTGGTCCCATGGAAGGAGTGTTTTTTGCTTTGGAGAGGGCAGCCTTCACCTGAGCATCTGAGATGTTTGGGAGGCAGCCCTCTGCCGGGATAGATACTTGCTCTTTTGTGGGGGAGGGGGTGGAGAAGTTTGCACTGAACCTGTCTGCCAGGATATTGGCGATGTGTGTGGGTTCAGTGTATTTTTTGTCGTTTAGAATCAACTCAGAACAAGTCGGGAGTTGCATCCCAGGTTTTTAACATAACTGAAAAAAGCCTTATGATTGTCTTTGATGTTCTGTGCAATTTTTCTCTCGCTATGGCGTACCTAGCAAGGTAACTAGCCTAAAAGTCACTCTTTTCTTATTTCTTTACAAGATGTATAAATGCATTGCCAGCATTTTAACTGAATTCCAAATATGTTGTTTAGTTAGTACCTTAAAATATCCCCTCTAGCTTTTTTACTACCAGCTCCACCTTCCACCCCTGGACTTTCTCTGACTCAGGTCTGGGGCCAGCATGGATCTTGGGGGCATACTGGGGGAGGTCATGATAGTGACTGTTTCTGCTGGGAGGGATTATTTAATGAGATACTCATACTCCCCACCCCCCACCTTGTTTGTCAATTCTGCCCAAGGGATACTTCCCTCTATGGGCTATGCATCCCTTCAGGAAGTGCCTGTATGAATGTGTTTCCTGGGACAGGCACACCCATTCCTCCCTACCAGTGCCCTGGACACCTATCAGCTAAATGAACCTGGGCTTGGGACATATTTTGGGCATTATCCATTTATGCCACAGTGCTGCACCTTAAATTCTTTGATATCTGCCTTCACTGATATCAAGTTCCAGCTGCAAACCCTGGCCCTTCATTATACATTGGTATTTACCCTGTATTATCTCCTATGAAAGGAATGTTAACAGAACCGTGGGCACATGGACCTGTCATGAGATGTAGGACAAAGTGCTTTTTCTGAAGTCCTAATGGCCCCACACCTAGTGTGAAATGCTTTAATGCAGAATCAGATAGTAGTGTAACTACAAATGCCCCATACTAGGACAGCATTCATGTGCTACTGTTTGCTGGTCACTACACCTGCTGCA
Source organism: Protopterus annectens (assembly GCF_019279795.1). Lineage (NCBI taxonomy): Eukaryota > Metazoa > Chordata > Ceratodontiformes > Protopteridae > Protopterus > Protopterus annectens. The sequence continues at coordinate 1,757,474,063 of NC_056728.1, read as the reverse complement.
CCTAGGACTTCTGCTAGGAGGCTAGCATACAGTGGACTGGCTCTCACTCTTTACAAGGAAGGTAAGCAAGTCATCAGGCACTCAGTCTGTATCATTACTCTCCATTGTCCTTTTAGGACTCTCAGTCCTACTGAAACTTAAGTTTCAGATGGCACAGGTAGGTCATCTACACCTTGTTCCACCTGGCCAGCCATGTTAGCATTTCTGGCTGATCTGGTATACATCCCATTGTTTTTAAAACAATTCATAAATTATTTTGTCCATTCTTTGCTTGATTAGTCAGTAGTTACTGAGGATTTTTGCTCTTCATTTTGTTTTTAGTTTCCTTAGAAAACTATCATTGTACCGCTTTTCCCCCTCTGTACCAAGTTTCATAATATACGAAATGGAGAATTTATGATTGAATCTCCACTCACAGCCAGCTTATTGTTCAAGACATGGATGTTAAGAAATCCATCTCAATAAAGGAACAAAACTTGAGAGGCAAGTCTGGACATCTATATCGAAAACATGTAGAAGGTAGTTATGACCAGAGAAACCCAGTCGTAATTGTTTGTAGTACATGCTGCTTTAACTATCGCAATGCACTACTAGTTAGAGAAAAAAAAGTACAAAATGCTTACTGCTGCTATACAGAGGCCAGAAGTTAAATGCACCTATGGTGAACAACTCTGCTTCATTTTATTTATTTATTTGTGTGTGTATGAAACAGCATTACAGCTTTTTAAGCTGTGAAAATTCTTTAGATGCCATTCTGTGTTGGCTGCTATTAATGCTGAAGTATGAGACTAAAGTATCACAGTATGTTAAAGCATGCACTGAAAGGTGCTTAACAAAACTTTTTAAATCATTTTTTATTTATCAGGAAGGAAATTAACAAAGTTGCATTTTTCCCAAAATTGGGTCATAATCACTGCTCCATGTACTGCAATGATATTGTATTTCCTTTATGACATATTCCTATGGCTCTACTGGTCATGAGTAAACTGCAGATACACTGATGTCTCTAACTATTTATTGTTGCCATGCATTGTCAGCCATTTTTTAACATCAGGTAAATTCTTCCAATGGATTTACCTCAAATTCATATTTATAATCTTGCTTCAGTATTCTGATTCTTAAATACATTCAATTCAAGGTCTATTTTCTTAAAATAAGAGTTAGTATTCTTTTTTTGCCTTAGCCACTTTATAAATAAAGTAAATATGCTTTAGAATTAATCCACATTCTTAGATAATGCCACATTATGAAATAGTGAAATTACAATACTATTTACATCTCACTTTTATCTCTCATAGCTAGGATATTCCTCTTCCATGTTATGAAATACTGAAATCTCAGTTCTATTTACATCTCACCTTTATTGCCCATAGTTGAGATACTCCTCCTTTATGTTATGAAATACTGAAATCTTAGTTCTAGTTACATCTCACCTTTATTGCCGTAGTTGAGATACTCCCCCTCCATGTTATGAAATACTGAAATTTCAGTTCTATTTACATTTCACATTTACCGCACACAGCGGGGATACTCCTATTCAATGTTATGAAATACCAACATCTCAGTTTTATTTACATCTAACCTTTATCACCTATAGTTGGGATACTCCTCCTCCATGTTATAAAATATTGAAATTTCAGTTGTATTTACATCTCACCTTTATCAACCACAGTTGGGATACTCCTCCTTTGTGTTATGAAATACTGAAATCTCAGTTCTATTTATATCTCACCTTTACAACCCACAGTTGGGATACTCCTCCTCCACATTATGAAATACTGAAATGTCAGATCTCTTTACATCTCACCTTTGTTGCCCATTGTTGGAATACTCCTCCTCCATGTTATGAAATACTGAAATCTCAGTTCTATTTACATCTCACCTTTATCGCCCACAGTTGGGATACTCATCCTCCTCCTCCAGATGATGAAATACTGAAATCTCAGCTCTCTTTACATCTCACCTTTATTGCCCATAGTTGGGATCCTCCTTCTCTTTCTAAAGTGGTGGCACTACTGACAATTGGTTTTATACTGCATGCCTACTTCTTTAACTTTACAGCGCTGTTTTAGGGATCGCTTTCTTTAGTCACAGTCTCTTTAAACTTCTAATATTTTGGAAGAAAATGCATTGAATTTCATTGACAAGTGATTATTGTTGGTGAACAATTTTCAGCTTTGGTGGTCTTTCACCTTTTCCCACAGATATGCGAATACAGAATTACTATCTTTAAATAACAAGTGCCAGAGGATTATCTCTCCACAATTATTTGTGTGTAGGGTGTTCTTTTCCTATTTTCATAATTATGACAGCTTTAATACACGGAAATTTACTTATGTTGATGTTCTTGTTTTGTGAGTAATGTATTTGATGATTTGGCCTTTGTTTGAAATGAGCTCTTATACCATGCTATTTTCCAATTCCTCTCCTTCCAATGTTTGAGAAGTGCTGTTGAACATTGATTGTTTTCAGGATCTGAAATGTTTTGAAGGGCTGTGCTCCAAATGATATGGGTTCTTATGTTAAGGTGAACTTTTAATGATCGAACCAAAATACACAGGGAAGTCAAAGTGCACGGATCAAACCATTGTAATATTGAGTCCAAAAAATATCCAGCACAAGGGAAAGATGAAAAAATATTTTAGAAATTTAATGTGGCAATCCCCATGAATACAATAAAAGCAAACCGGTTTCCGCTAAAAAGTTGTAGCCTTCTTCATTGCTTCAAAAAATATTCATTAGGGCAAACCCTTACAGCTGCTTATATATATATATCTCACTTAATTTAAATAATCCATCAATTAATTCAAACCAGAACTAACTTAACTCATTCAAGCCTGGTTTAAATAAAGCACCTAACCTAATAATCCAAGCAGATTCTTTTTGATTTAGTAAATTGTGCCATGAAGCTTTACATAACTTATTTGTGTGAATTTTGTCTATTATGGTAAAGGTAAATTTAGCAGTTTTATGTGTTAGAGTATGTTTGTAGAGGGCATTAGAAACCCTTTTATTTCTTTTTTTTTTTCAAAGATATTTTTATTGAATTTTTCAAACTTTTCAAACATACAAAGGAAAAACTGTAAGTCATTACAGGAAGCAGTAAAGTATAGGTATATATGTAACAGTTAGTACAAAAAACTATGCATTTATGAAACAGCGGTTATCTTGGGAAGCTTACATCTTAGAGACCAATATAAGCAGTAAAGACCCCCAATAACCTATTACAGTCAAAGTCTAGAGATAGAAATGGAAAGTGGCTTGGAAGGAAGAATATATGACTGTCTTAAGAAGAAAGAAAAGCGGTAAGGAGGGTATAACCATAAAAAACAACTATTTACACCATGTACTTCTATTTATACAATATTTACAACATATTTACACCATGGATGCCAGAGGATAACAAAATAATATAACGGAATATTTTGTAAAATCAAAAGTTACCGTGTGATGATAACAATGTCTAATGGTTATAGGGCCAGATATGGTACTGATGGAGGATTTCCTGGAATGCAGTGTTAGTGACCCACATTTTGGAAGATTATTTAGTTTGAATTAGGTCAAAAAGGCTACACCAGTAATTCTGAAAATATTCTTTTTTCTTTTTGTTATTATTGCATAACTTATGTGCAGATATATATTTGATTGCCATTATGTAAAGTTTTCCCAAGCTATTGCTGAGGGATTGACCCAATTCTTGGCTATAAAATATTTGAAAAGAGCACAGGCCATAACACAGATGTGGCGATGGATACCCTTAAGAGATTTAGGAATTATATTTAGAATCATGGTTTGCCAGGAGAATGTGGTTTTTTCGTATCCCATTTTTTCCAACTGAGTTCTGAGAGAACACCAAAGTTTGTAAATATTCTTACAGCTCCAAAAAATGGGGAGTATATCTACATGTGGGAGGGAACAGAACAGACAGGTTAGGTTTTTATTGTAGCCAAATTTAAGTAATACTGCTGGGGTATAGTAGGAATTGTTGTTTATCATAAACTGGGTGTAAATTAGGTTTTTGAAGGGGGTTAGATTCAGGGTATTATTGATTGCTTCGCACTTAGACTCCGTAGAAATTTCTCCTTGTATACCGTCCCAATATTTGGAAGACAGAAGTGAATGATCATACTTAATGCTTGACACAAGTTTATAGGTATTCAAAATCATTTTGTTCCATAGGGAAAGTGATTTAATGATAGATTGTGATACTGTAATGTCTTGCTCCTTCACTCTATAGTTAGAGAATTTTTGTTTTATAAGTGAGCTAATTTGCCTTAAGATAGGATCATATTTGTTAGGAGCACCAAATAAAGCTTTGACCTCGACAACATTTTTAGAGTTATAAAAGTGCCAAACTATGGCTTTCTTAACAATAGGGAAGTTTGTTAGATCGATCATTTTATTATTGATTTTTAAGTTAGGGTTTAGGTGAATAGGTTGGAGAATGGGAATAGTATTGTGCAATTTTAAGGAGGCCATCAGAGTTTGAAATATGCAAATTTTGTTCTTTGTAGTCACCATCAGGTGATAAAAAAGGGACACAATATGGATTAAGTTTTAACGAATATATATAGTTGCACCAGATTTTGATCCAGGTTGGGTACCAAGATTCAACAGAGGGATCATAGCAGGCTATTTGAATTAGATGGCTAGCATTAATGATGTGGTAATATAAATTAAAGTCCGGGAGACTTAAACCGCCTTTGTTCTTTGGGGTAATTAGATTTCTGTATGCTATTCTGGTTGATTTAGGGAAACATAAAAACTTTGAGATTGTGGTTTCCATTTTTCTGAAAAAAAATTTTGGAACGTTTAAGAAGATGGAGTTAAGATGAAAAAGGATTCTAGGCAAAATATTCATTTTAATGATAGCAGATTTTGATAACAAAGAAAGACTGATGTTTTTCCATCTAGTTAGATCATTATTTATCTGATCCCAGACTCTATATAGGTTTGCTTTTATTAGTTCTTGGTGAGGGTGTGTGAAATTTATTCCTAGGTATTTAAGTGTATATTTGAGAGTAATGTCAGAGAGGGGGAAGTAATATTCTAAATGGTTTGCAGGGTTTAATGGAAAAATAGATGATTTTGCAGGGTTTAATTTATAATTAGCAACCTCAGCAAAAATATTAATAGAATTTCGAATTTTATGAAGATTGGTGTTGGGAAGCTCAAAATATATGTTTAGGTCATCTGTAAATGCAGAGTAATTTATATCAATGTTGAAAACTTTTGGGATATGGTGATGAGTCTTTCGTTTAACTCAGAAAAGGAAAGGTTTGAGATATAAATTGAAAAGATAAGGTAAGAGTGGGCAGCCCTGCCTAGTGCCATTGGTAATTTTAATAAGGCGTGATAAAGTTTTATTTATATACAGGGAAGCAGAGGCATTGTTATAAAGCATCTTAATAGTGTTGATAATAAGATCAGGAAAGTTAAAGAATTTCATGGTTAGGTAAAGGAAGTTTAGATCAATGTTATCAAAGGCTTTGGTAGCATCTAGGGTGAGTGCATAACGCGGGTGGTTATCACTTTTTAGAAACAACATTAATATGTTTAAGGTAAGAGTATTGTCGCACAGCTGCCTCTGTTTCATAAATCCCAACTGTTCAGGAGAAATGACTGTAGCTATAACTTTCTGAATTCTATTAGCAAAAATGGTAGATAAGATTTTGATGTCAATGTTTATAAGGGCGATGGGCCTATAGAAAAGAGGGTTGGACTTGTCAGAGTTTGGTTTTGGGATGAATATTGTTTTCAAATTGTTCATATACTTATCAGTAATCCCTTTCAAGATGATATAATTATACATGGCAAGGAGAGTTTTAGAAAGGTGACGACTAAAAGTTTTATAAAATTCTCCTGTAAAACCATCAAGACCTAGCGCCTTATTTGATTTAAGTTTTTTAATAGCAAGCATTATTTCATTCAGTTATATGGGGCTGTTTATCAGGGTGTTTTCTGCGAAGGATAATTTTGGAATAGATAGCTCATTTAGGAATTTTGTGTGCATTTCATTTGAGGTCTGCTTTTGGGAATTATAGATTTCAGTGAAGATATTTACAAAAGAATTAACAATATCTTCATTACTGTATAAGTTTTTCCCTTTGTATTTTATTTCATTAATATAGTTTGGTCCCTCTTTGATATTTATGAGTCTAGCTAGTGTTCTGGAGGGGGTTTGGGCCCATTCCGAATATCTGTGAAGTAGTTTGAGTTCTACCAAGGATTGATTTTGTAAGTGAAATGAGTAATTTTTTTTGTATCTCATGTAATTTCTTTTCCAGTTCAGGAGAAAAATCCTTTTGTAGTTGTGCATCAGTCATCTTTTGCTCATTTTTGAGGTTATTGATGTACAATTTGTCTTTTTTTTTATAATAAGATGATTTTTGTATGAGTATTCCTCTGATGACCACTTTGGCCATAGCCCATTGGATATCTAAGGGGATGGTGGATAAACAGGATTCTGCGTCAAATTGTTTCAGATAATCATTAATTTCCTGCAGAACATCTTCTTTTTTAAGAATGTTACTGTTTAGTGACCAAGTGGGACTACTACCATTGCGATTCAGGTGGTGAGTAGGATTAATACAAAGGCAGACATTCGAGTGGTCAGATATACATCTAGCCTCAAGGGCAAAGTTTGTAATTTTGTTTGAAAAGATATCAGAGACCAAAAAATAATCAATTCTGGACCAGACTTTGTGCAAAGCCGAATAAAACGTGAACTTATTTAGCTCCCTGTCATGGTCAAATATTAAAAAAAGGTCAGCTAAGTTGAAGCTATTTATCAAATCCTGAATAGATGCAGTTACTTGCGAGGGCTGTTTCCTGTTTTTATTTGAACTATCATTCAAGGGGTCCATGAGTGCATTCCAGTCACCACCAATAATGAAAAGATGATCAGGAAATTGAAGTCGTAGATGATGTATTTCATAGAAGAATAAGCGCTGGTTTGTACAAGGGCTATATAGGTTTAAGAACAGTAAAAGGGATTTTACCTGAGGGTATGAGCAAGAAAATAAACACCATCTACCATTCGGGTCAAATTTAGTATTTAGCACTTCGCCAGGAAAGGATTTTTTAATTATTATTACAGTGCCTTTTGATGCAAGACTATTCCCTGCTGTTATCACAAGTTTAATCCAATTTCTTTTTTTAATATTATCCCATTGAGCATTTGTCATGTGGGTCTCTAGTAGAAAGACAATGTTAGATTTATCCTGAAAAATCAGGTGCATAACTAGTTTCTTTTTTTTTTATTTCTTGAAGGCCATTTACATTCCAGGAATTCACACTAATCATCATAATTAGATTCAAAACATAGATATATGCTAGGATAAACTAAGAAAAAAGCCCTACTAGGGGCGGTGCAATTAGTAAACACATTTGTTATATATGACAGAAAGTGTAATGTGGTAATAAATCGTATTCTGGCATCCATGCTCCTTACCATAAACCCCGTGCCTAACCACCTGTCTCCCTGAGTCGTTTTTGAAAAAGTTCTAGATAGATACAAGTGATCTGTTTTTAAATATTTTCCCTTATGAAGAATAATACAAGAACAGAGCAGGGAGACATATAAACTAACATCAATAGTCCAAGGGCCAATAAACATTGGACAACTACACCACCATGCCACTCCCAAAAATGTTAAGGAATATTGAAAAACATATGTACATAGAATGGACAGTTAAAGGCAAAGTGAAGTTCGAGTTAGGAGTTAAAGGAGATAATAAAACAATATCACCATAAGAACACAATACATACAGCATTTTTTTAAATTATTGACTTCGAAAATTTCCATGTAAATAGGCAAATGAGGTTAGAGTTATATAGACAATAAAAGTTACTAAGTAATTGAAACCAACACACTTTATAACCAGAGCTATTAATAACCATTACAGCAGATAGTAACACAGGTTCTATTTATAACTGGCATAGCAGTAAGTACCATAATATCCTAATAAATACATTTTTTACCTATCTAGATATCTAACTGGGTTTACTACATATGCATTACACACAGAATTACATAACAATAGGATTAGAGAAGGAAAGAAAAAAAACAAGAGTATTGATTGACACCTAAGCAGTTAATTGGATTTTCACTAAATGCAGTTCACAATAAACTACATACCTCACATATCATCACTAACCAGTAAAAAACACAGTTTAGCCAGCCTTTTTAGCAAGCAAGCAAGCAATTTTAGCAAGCTGGCTAATTAAACCAAGCATAAGCATACAGCATATCAAGCTCACTAGCTCTGTAGATCCACCTTCATTGAGAGAAAGAACAAGACATCCATATACTACACTTCCAGTAAAGAATTAGAACATCATGATTCATGAATCGTGCTTGAATCGTGGTGAAAGTAGTCAAAATGCTAATTTGTGTTACCATGCAACAACAGATACTAAACAGGCAATTGTCTTTAGCTGTCTTTAAATAGATAAGCTCTAAGTGAGCATACTGCTCTAAAGGGAGGTTAATGAAGGGGTAATTATAACAGGAAAAAAATACAGTTTAATATATATGTAACTTTTGACAATTGCATAGGCTTTTTATTTTACTCACAAAGTCTGAGTTTGTATCACTCAAACACAAACCTAAATACTAAATAGAAAAGTAAATGTGAACATATAAAATATTGTTTTTGAAAAACTGAAAGGCACAGAAAAGCATGTCTGAAGTATGGCATTGTAATTTTGCAACATGACCAGCAGATGGCAGCTACTATACAGTTTGATATGAAAGACTTCTGACAAACTGATGTACTTGTATTGCTAGAAAAAAAAACTATATTGTAATATATTCATTACTTAAACATACGATTAGGCTGCTAAATTACCCTGACCAGAGTCCTTTATAGTTGCTGCCATCCTGAAGTGTCCAGAAAGTGTTGTTTTAGATCCATTTCTTCTTCCCTAGGCTCTAATTCATGATATTAGCGTTCCCAGAAATGCACTGCTTCTTCTACTTCTGTTGCGACCTCCAACCTTGTGATGTCATCAGCTGATGTTCCTGTTGCATTCTGGGTAATGGAATGTTGAAACGGCCCTGGGAGATTAGAGAACCCTCGTGGAGCTCTAAATAAGGCCTCAACAGGCCACAGGAAGCCTCATGCACTGATAGAAACAGGCCAACATATTACTGAAAAGCTAGAAAGGAAAATAAAAACAAAACAAAAAAAATGCCAGGACATCCAGATGATGGTAAAAATAAGCTGGGAAAATGACAGGGTAAGTTAGAATCAGTTAACAGTGTTAGAAAGCCAGCAGAGATAGTTTTTTGTAGGTGTATTCATCTTGGTTATGCTATTTGTTAGTCTTAACAGTAATTCATAGCTTTTAAACATATACTGTATTATCTTGATTATATTATTTTACTAACTTTAACAGTATAGCTAGTTAAGCCGGTAGTTCCTTGAAAGCTTGCATAAATACTTTTTTTTTTGCTTCATCTGCAGAGTATATTAGGAACTTCTGATCCCCAGAGCAGAAGGAGAGGATGGCTGGGTATTTCATCTGGAAGCGTAATTTTTTTTTTTTGATTAACAAAGCACAAAAAGGAGCTAGAGCTTGTCTTTGAGCCTTAATGGGTTGGGGTAAATCCAGCGTAATTGAAGTGTATTAGCCCACCGACGAGTTCACGCAGGAATGGACGTGTCCGCCATGATTGATATGACAATGTAGCATGATTGACACAACGTGCTGTTTACTTCACTATAGATTGTCACTAACAATACACTCAGTTAAAAGCACTCCCTATCCATTGACACACAGTCCTATTAAACTAAAGACTACCTAAAGGTGTTTTCATAAAGCAATGTCCTTTCTATTCAAATATATGAGATGTAGATGAAGGTGTTGCGTCTACTAATTATCCCGATTAAGTGCAGTTAACACATCCATTAACAACATAAGTTTCTCTTAACACTTCACAAACAATGGCAGCGAATTGTTCGTTGCTGGTAAACTGCTATATAAAGGGTGCCGGCGTAATTGAAGTGTATTAACCCACCAGATGCGCAGTAGCAAGCCCCTCCCAAACCCCGCCTACATCCATATTGCTTAGTACGCCCACGGCTTCTAACATGCAAATTGCCGCATCCATGCCGCAATGACAGAATTAGCTTTTTGCTATTTGCGATTTGCTTTACTTGCTGGAATGTATTGCTCATGATAAAATTAGTTTACTAATACACGGCTCCGATCATGTAGATTGACGCCCTCAAACCAAGAATTTACAAAGGCAAACAACAAACTATTTTGCAAAAAAAAAGCTACTACTACTACTACTGCGATTTAAATTTTCAAACACAACAAAGCACTAACCAAAAAACAACGCGGATGCAATTGCGTTCAAAGCAGACATACATCTTTATTTAAAAATCTACTGCTACTGCGATTTAACACAGCAAAGCACTAACCAAAAAACAACACGGATGCAATTGCGTTCAAAGCAGACATACATCAGGTTTCAACAAAATACTACTGCGATTTGAATTTTACACGGCTCCCCATGGCTCTGATTTAAACATCAGGTTTCAACAAAATACTACTGGGATTTGAATTTTACACATCTCCGATTTATTTTGCAAGCAACTCTACTACTACTACTACTATTAAGGACAGCAAAGCACTCAAGCGAGTCAGTTTTCCTTGTCAGACCCTTCATCAACATCGACTGCTTCAGCGTCCTGGTACTCTTTCAGATGACAAAAAAAATTTTTAAACAAACTGTCAAAGTCGTGTCCGTACTTACATCTCCACATATACTCATCTAAGTAACTGGGCACCATGTCTGCCCTTGTCCCGTTCATTGTCTTAAATTGCTTCTTGCACTTTGCCCACATAGCTTCCATGGAGTTGGTATGTGCACCTATTTGGGGATCCACAAAATTTCGACTGTGATTTGCGGTGTGGTGGGTGTAATTGAAGTGTATTAACACACCGACGTGTTCGCGCAGGAATAGGCATGTCTGCCATGATTGACATGACAATGTAGTGTGACTGACACAATGCACTGTTTACTTCACTATAGATTGTCGCTAGCAATACACTCAGTTAAAAGCACTTCCTATCCATTGACACACAGTTCTATTAAACTAAAGACTACCTAAAGGTGTTTTCATAAAGCAATGTCCTTTCTATTCAAATATATGAGATGTAGATCAAGGTGTTGCATCTACTAATTATCCCGATTAAGTGCAGTTAACACATCCATTAACAACATAAGTTTCTCTTAACACTTCACAAACAATGGCAGCGAAATGTTTGTTGCTGGTAAACTGCTATATAAAGGGTGCCTACTGTCCCTGCAGTTCTGTTTCTTTCTGCTGATTGTTTCATGATGTCTACATTCAACAAGAAGCACATCGCTGAAATAACTTCTTCTCTAATGGCAGTCATAGCCTTCCTGCAGTCATTTGGGATAATGCCCGAGGAAAAGAAATGCTTGATATGTGGGAGCAGGGCTACACTTGCACCTCACAAGTCCACCTACCTGTGGAAATGCCGTGCAAAGGCATGCAGAAGAAAGAGTGGGCTGCTCACTGGTACCTATTTTAGCAAAAGTAGACTGCCTCTACAATGTCTGGTAAAGTTCTTTACTGCTGGCTGCGCAAGTTCCCTGCAGTCATGGCTGCGGACCACCTTGGTGTTTCTGCAAGATCAGTGGTGGACTGGTATCAGTTTTGCAGAGACATCTGCACTTGAAGACTACTACAGGATCCCATGCTACTTGGTGGTCCAGGAACTGTAGTGCAAATAGATGAAAGACTTCTTCTTCGTGCCAAGTACAATCGGGGCCGAAACCTGGCTAAGCAGGACCGTTGGGTTTTCGGTATGTATGACTGCGATCGGAAGACTGGGTTTCTCACATTTGTAGAGAAACATGATGCAGCTACTTTGCTGCCACTCATCAGGAAACATGTGTTGCCAGGAACCACAATAATTTCCAACCAGTGGACAGCCTACCATGGGATTGGCCAAATACCAGGGATGCAGTACCAACACCACACCGTAAATCGCAGCCAAAATTTTGTGGATCCCCAAACAGGTGCACATACCAACTCTGTGGAAGCTATGTGGGCAAAGTGCAAGAAGCAATTTAAGACAATGAACGGGACAAGGGCAGACATGGTGCCCAGTTACTTAGATGAGTATATGTGGAGATGTAAGTACGGACACGACTTTGACAGTTTGTTTAAAAATTTTTTTGTCATCTGAAAGAGTACCAGGACGCTGAAGCAGTCGATGTTGATGAAGGGTCTGACAAGGAAAACTGACTCACTTGAGTGCTTTGCTGTCCTTAATAGTAGTAGTAGTAGTAGTAGAGTTGCTTGCAAAATAAATCGGAGATGTGTAAAATTCAAATCACAGTAATATTTTGTTGAAACCTGATGTTTAAATCGGAGCCGTGGGGAGCCGTGTAAAATTCTAATCGCAGTAGTATTTTGTTGAAACCTGATGTATGTCTGCTTTGAACGCAATTGCATCCACGTTGTTTTTTGGTTAGTGCTTTGCTGTGTTACATCGCAGTAGTAGTAGTAGTAGCAGTAGATTTTTAAATAAAGATGTATGTCTGCTTTGAACGCAATTGCATTCACTTTGTTTTTTGGTTAGTGCTTTGCTGTGTTTGAAAATTTAAATCGCAGTAGAAGTAGTAGTAGTAGCTTTTTTTTGCAAAATAGTTTGTTGTTTGCCTTTGTAAATTCTTGGTTTGAGGGCGTCAATCTACATGATCGGAGCCGTGTATTAGTAAACTAATTTTACCATGAGCAATACATTCCAGCAAGTAAAGCAAATCGCAAATAGCAAAAAGCTAATTCTGTCATTGCGGCATGGGCGCGGTAATCTGCATGTTAGAGGCCGTGGGCGTACTAAGCAATATGGTCATAGGCAGGGTTTGGGAAGGGCTTGCTACTGTGCATCTGGTGGGTTAATACACTTCAATTATGCTGTAAATCCTGTGCTATTGTAATCCTGTGACCTCTCCATGAAATGTTACTTTTCTTTTTTGCAGCCATGAGGAGTGTGGTAACATGTGCAGCATTTAGTAGCTTTGCATAAATCTGCCTAGGAACACCCTCATCTTGTGATCTTCATAATGTTCTATGAGCTCTTTCAATAATAATTTCTTTAGCTAAGATTTTATTTTCAATAATGTGTTCAAAAATCTCAGTCAGTATGACTGGTAGTTGTACTTGGTCAAACTTTTGAGGAATGCCACGTATTAGAATGTTGTTTCTCCTACTGCTTGCTTCTAAGTCTATTATTTTTTGTTGTAAGTCACTAATACTTTTGTCATTTGTATTTACCTTGGTTTGTAAATCTTGTATTTACTTTGAATTCTCCTCAATTTTCTTGTCAATAAGATTAATTCTGGATGTAGTTTGGTCTAGATTAGAACCAAATGAATTTAATTTGTCTGAGAATAATTTGAAATCTTCATGCAAGGGCTGTAATGCTGTTTTAAGGTCATCTAGTGAGAGAACAGAGTCACCTTTAGATTTAGCAGCTCCTTTATTTGAATCCTGTGTTGATTTATTTATTATCTGCCTCTTAGCTGTTACATCCTTTTCAGGTGACATTAGAGAAGAGAGTTTGGTTTTAGAAGTTATAATATCCATGGATTCTTGTTGGTTAGCCACCACTGGGTGAATTAAAGTGTAGGTTTAGACCAGAAGGGAGTGACTTAAAGAATTCTCCTTTAACTTTTCTTGTTTAGAACTCAGAACTCAGTCCTTCAGAGAAAAGGATGCTACCATGCGGCTGCAGCCTTCAGCCAGTCACTAGAGGTAAGCCCTTGCAGAAAAAAATGATATAATTTTACTTTTAGGACCAAAATATTGCTATAGGTGTTTTCCATGAAGTGCAGTTTAGAAGAAATACTCCTTTCCTGTTCAATTCGGTGCCAGATGCAAGTTTTTTTTGAGCGGATAGATTTGGTTGATACAGGAGCAGCAGAAAGTGTGCGTTCAGTGCTTGGCAGCCATCTTGAACTCAAGAAACCCTTTTATTTCTTATTTCACTTAAATGTTCACTGATTCTATGTCTGAAAGGTCTGGATGTTTGTCCAAAATAAAATTAAGAACAAAAACAAGTGGCCAAATAAAAAAATCCAATCACTGCTGCAATTTCCAAAACATCTTATTTCATAAATTTTGGATGTGTTACAGCTAGTAAATTCCTTAGTATGAGATACATGTGTGCAAGCACTACAATATCCACAAGAAAAGTACAGTTGTGTACCTACCATAAATGTAGATGTTCGAGTGTATTCACTGTTGCAGTCATTACACTTGGGTTTCCCTGCTGGCAGGCGACCCGTATTCGGCCCAAGCCCCAAAGTCCTGGTACGGTGTTGGTTGCTGTCACCTCTTCTCTGACGTCAGTGTGCCAGGGGTATAAAAGTTGCAACCGATGCCATTTTCTTCAGTTTTTCTTGCCCCAGATGTCAGGTGCCCCCAGATATGAAGGCTGTAAAGATAAAAATATGTCAAACAACCATGCATATATCACTAAAACATTTTCTTCCTCTAAAAGCAAATACACCACATAGGTTGTATAGAGTTGAGAAGTACAGAATAGTCCCAGCAAAGAGGGGGTGGTGGGTGGGTAACCAGGACTGCAACAGTGAATACACTCGAACATCTACATTTATGGTAGGTACACAACTGTACTATGTTCATCGTGTTTCACTGTTGCAGTCATTACACTTGGGTAGAATCCCAAAGCTGGGGTTGGGTGGCTGGGCCTAGATTGGATTTGGCAAGGCTAACAAGCCCTGCAGAACTGCAGTGGTAAAGCCTGCTCTGGATCTGGAGTACAGAGGAAGGTGGTAGTGCTTGGTAAAAGTGTGCATTGAGCTCCAGGTTGCAGCTTCTAAAATGAATTTGGTTGGTACCCCTCTGAGGAAAGCTGCTGAAGTGGCTGCTGCTCTGGTAGAATGAGGCCCAATGCCCTTAGGCACAGATTTGCCATGTTGTGCATAACAGAAGTGAATGCAGTGTCCTATCCATTTGGAGATTGTCTGCTTTGTAACAGGTTTTCCTTGTGATCCTGTAGCATATGCTACAAACAGTTGCTCAGTTTTTCTGAAAGCTTTTGTTTTGTCTAAGTAAAATCATAGCTGCCTGTGTATATCCAAAGAGTGCAGAAGTCTTTTCCCTTTATTCTGGGGATTTGGGTAGAAAGTAGGCAAATGAATAGTTTGGTTTAAGGCCACATTGGAGACCACTTTTGGCATGAATGTTGGGTTCGTCCTTAGAGAAACCCTGTCCTGGTGAAAAGTGAGGAAAGGTTCCACAGCCATCAGTGCCTGTAACTCTGAAACTCTTCTTGCTGAGGTTATTGCTAGGAGCAGAGCAGTTTTCCATGACAAGAATTTTATATCAGCTGTGCTGACTGGTGCAAAAGGAGCAGTGTTAGTTTTTCTAAAACAAAATTGAGGTCCCAAGTAGGTACTGGTGCTCTCCTAGGGGGTCTTATATTCTTTGCCCCTCTGAGGTACTGTCGTAGTAGAGGTTGTGAAAATATAGGAGGATCCATATTGTAATGAGCTGAAATGGCAGAGGCATGGATTTTAATAGAAGAAAAAGATAGGCCTTTGTCCAACATCTCAGTGAGGTATTGTAAAATCTGAGGTATATTAGGGACCAGAGGGTTGAGCCCTTGCGCCTGGTTCCAAGCACAGAATCTATTCCATTTTCCCGCATAAGATTTTCTAGTGCGGGGTCTCCTGGCTTCCAAAATTACATCCATAACAGCTTTAGAGAGAGAGAGGTGCAGTCTGAGTGGCTACATTATCTGCCATGCTGCCAGGTTTATGGTTCTGAGTTGACTGTGCAGAATCTGGTTGTTTTGCTGTGTCAGAAGATGAGGGATTTGAGGTAGAGGCCAAGGTGGGGCTTAGGACAAAATTTTTAGGATTGGATACCAGTACTGGCGTGGCCAGTCTGGGGCAATCAAGATCATTTTTGGTCTCTCTTGTCTGACGTTTAGAAGCACCTTGGTGAGAAGAGGCATCGGAGGAAAGGCATAGACTGTCAGGTTTTTCCAGTTGAAAGATAGAGCATCCACTTTCCATGCCAGAGAGTGATAAGTCCTTGTGTAAAATCTCCGTAATTGGTAATTGTGAGGGGAGGCAAAAAGATCTATGTCTGAGCGTCCCCATTCTCTTGTTATCATGTTGTACACTTGTAGATTTAGCTTCCATTCGTGAGGATCCATGAGATTTCTGCTTAGTTCATCTGCCAGTGTGTGTTTTTTGTTCCTGGCAGGAATTGTGCTTGCAGATGTACCTGGTAGGCCAGTGCTGTGTTTCACAAAGTCATGGCTTGTCTGCATAGGAGGTAGGAATGTGTGCCCCCTTGCTTGTTTATGTGCCACATAACTGTGGTATTGTCCATCTTTATTAGTAATTGTCCTGGATGTATTAGGTCCTTGAAGGCTGTCAGGGCATTTTGTATAGCTAGCATCTCTTTTTGATTGATGTGAAGATGCATTTGTTCCTTGGACCACATGCCCTGAATACATTTTCCTGCCATATGTGGGCCCCAGGCATAATCCGATGCATCTGTTACTGTCTGCCTGGCTGTGGGTAAGGTGAAAGGCTGTCCCTTGTTGTGGTGACAGGCCTGGGACCACCATCGAAACTCCTGTTGTAGGCAGGGAATCAAAGTTATGATTGTCTCTAGGCTGTGACAATGCTGAGTCCAACCACTTTTTAGATACCATTGTAGTTTCCTCATATACAGTTTGGCATATGGAATTAGTAGAATGCAAGATGCCATGAAACCCAGGTCCTGCAGAATTTTTCTTGCAGGGAGCTGGGTCTTTGTTGCCAACATTTGAAAGTAATGAGTCAGTTGCCTTTGTTTGTCTGGCGTGAGATAAGCCATCTGGGTAGTTGTATTTAAGCTTGCACCCAGGAATATTATCTCTTGAGAGGGCACTAGTTTTGATTTCTTTTCATTTACTGTGTACCTAAGGCAAACTAGTAGTCTTTTTACATACGCCAGGTGCTTTAGAAGAATGTCCTTGCTGTCTGCTTGAATAAGGCAGTCGTCCAAGTAGGGATATATTTGAATTCCTTTTTGTCTGCAAAATGCAATTACTGGTGCCAGACACTTTGTAAAGACCCTGGGCGCAGTAGATAAGCCAAAGGGCAGTGCAGAGAATTGATAATGCATTGAGCCTGCTATAAATCTGAGGTATTTTTTGCACGATTGTCTGATTGGGATGTGCAGGTATGCCTCCTTGAGATCCAAAGTAACTAGCCAAGCCTCTTTGCCCAGCATGGGCAAGAGTTGTTGTAGTGTTAACATTTTGAATTTTGGAACATCCAGGAAAGTATTTAAGATTGACAGGTCCAGTATTGGTCTCCATGCTTTGTCCTTTCGGGGTACGAGGAAAAGTCGTGAGTAAAATCCTTGGCCCTGTTCTTCTTGTGGAACGTTTTGAATAGCTCCCATATCCATAAGAGCAGCAGTCTGTTTTTGTGCCTCTGCCCATTGGTTTTGTGGCAGGTTTGGCATACCTTTTGGTTTTGGAAGTGTGTGGAACTGGAACATGTACCCTTGAGAAACTATATTCAACACCCACTGGTCTTGGGTGATCATGTGCCAATTTTTTGAGAAAAGTGCTAGCTTTCTCCCTAGGGGTGCTGTCAACTGGTAAGAGCTTGGCATTTGCAGAGGGAAGTCATTGTGACTGTCTCCTATAAGGTTGTGATTTGTCTTCTCCTCCTTTGGGGGCAGAAGTACCCCATTGTTTAGGTCTGTAGGAGCCTTGAGGCTGAGATCTGCCTCTTGGGCGTCTGTACCTGCCTCTTTGTGGACTGTCTGACACTGGAAAGAACCAATTTTTTGAAGGCCAGTTCCTGCTAAATCTAGGTGGCTGAACCTGTAAGAAATATTTCACAGTTTGCATTGACTTTGCTTTATCCCCCATTTTCTTTAAAACCTCTTCTGCCTTAACACCAAACAAAGTATCATGCTGTAGTGGAGCATCCAATAATTTCATTTTAACATGGTCAGGTAAACTTTGTTCTTTCAACCAAGCATGTCTTCGTATAACTGAGCCTGTAACTGCGGCTCTACAAGAAGCCTCTAATGAATCAAAACCACATTGCAGAGTATGCTTTCCTACTTGTTCAATTGCATGCAATAAATCCTGCATTTCTTTACAGTCAGGACCTTCTATATTTGTAAACATTTTCTGCTTTAACAATGACATGAGATACTGCTGATATTTAAACATGTGAAACTGACAGTTTAAAGCTCTTACAGCTAAAGTAGCAGAAGTGTAAACTTTTCCCCCATCTGTCCAGAGCTCTGGAATCCCTATCTGAGGAGACAGGATTTTTGGCAGTGTAAGCTTTAACCCCTTTTGGGCCCTGAGAAATAGTTTCTGGGTCCACAGCAGGGTTTTTGTAAAGAAATTTATGAGAGTCAGGGACCCTGTAGTACCTGTCTGGCTTTACTGGTGCAGGGGGTAAAGAATCTGGAGACAGACTGGATTCAGAAAAAACATCATCAACAATTTCAAGCACAGGGGGGATAGCCAGGGGCCTGTGCTGAAGCAATAGGAGGAAATCTCTGATTCTTTTCTTGGATTCTGAGTAATCCTGGCTCTCCCAATGGAAATGCTCCCTCATGGTGTGCAAGGCTGAAGGAATGGACTCTTCAGCATCAGAATCCTCATAGGGAGGGAGAGAATAGCCCTGGTCAGAAGAAGTATCAGAAGAAATGGAAACCTGATCAGAGGAATCATAATCAGTGTCTTGCCTAGGCCTTTTGTCAGGAGGGGGATGGGAGCTCCTGATTAAAGTAATAAGGTCTTCGGCCATTTTAAGCATCTGTTTGTTAGGCCTGGATGACTGTTCTGGAGAATAATGCACCTGTTTCTTTGTCTTTAATGGTGTTTTTGACTTTGCCTTTGCTGCTGTAGTAGCTTTAATTCTAAGCTGTGAAGATCTGAAAACACCCTCAGAAGCCGGTGCCTGCTCAGCGGCTCCGGACCCATCTGAGGGTATATTTTCCATAGGCCCAATACCTTGAGTTTCCACAGGCCTCAGTGTATCCTTGTGGCTGTCTGTTACGGCCTGTGGCACTTAGGTAGTGGGTGCCAGGGGCTGCAAATGTGCCTCACTGAGAACCAGTGACTGGCCTAGAAAAGGCTTCGTCGTCGGTTTTGGATCTCGGATGCCTGTCCTTTTCTTTGTCTTTGTGTTTTTTATACATTCTGGTCGTCAGTTGTTCTGACGGCATTATGTAATTAAATCTTCGTCCAAAAAAATGTAATGCAAAATCAAACCGACATTTAATAGTGCGTTTATTAAATCTAGCACAAAACCGACAGCTAGTGACATCGTGGTCAGGGCCTAGGCAAGGGATACAGTAAGAGTGAAAATCCTTATGAGGTATTTGCTTCCCACAAGAAATACAATTATTAGCTTTTACTGACATCGGTCTGGAGCAAGAAAAAGTTTCCCCAATGGGGTACTTAGCTTTATTGAAGACTTCGGTTCTGAAATTCAATTTTGAAAATCTCAGGAGTCGGCCGACTGGCACTTGCGAATTGCTTATGCTTCGGGCACCGTGCGGCAAGAAAGACTGAAGAAAATGGCATCGGTTGCAACTTTTATACCCCTGGTGCACTGATGTCAGGGAAGAGGTGACAGCAACCGACGCCGGACCAGGACTTTGGAACTCAGGCCGACTATGGGTCACCTGCCAGCAGGATAACCCAAGTGTAATGACTGCAACAGTGAAATACGATGAACATCACATCCTGATAGTATATCTCCAAATAGGGTTCTTTGTTGGCTGATAGGTGGACTGTAATGTTTATAATGAGTTAAATAAGAGTTTATAGTTCTACCTCTACGATAGGAAAATAGACATCTGGGGTTGAGCAATTCACTCAGTTTGTCTTGAGCTAACAAAATATCCCAATGGTTATTTATAACGTTTTTAAATCTATTGGTATTGGCCCCAAAAGTAGTGACTAACCTAACTGGTTGTGGAATATGATTTTCAGTCCGAATAGTTCTGTCCTTGTATTGTAACAATTGGCACCTGTCTATTCAATCAACCTGATGTAATGTTCGAATGATAGGATCCTGATGATATCCTCTGGTAAGTAGCCTATGAGATAAATCATCTTGGCAGGCTTTAAGAGTTTGTTCGGAGGAACAAATATGTTTAATACGTAGATATTGAGACTTAGGAATATTGTTGATGATGTGGCGAGGATGATATCTGGAGGCATGTAATAAGGTGTTATATTCTGGAAATTTTCTGTATACTGTGATTCCAGTGTATGATCCTCCTGTCTCGTTATGATGACATCCAAAAATGTTATTTGTTGATATTTGATGTGCAATGTAAACTGAATACCCCACTTGTTGTCATTAAGGTATTGTATAAATTCATGCACATATTGCTGATCCCCCACCACACCATCCAACAATCATCTAAATATCATCTCCAAATATCAAGCTGGTCCAAAAATATATTATGATTGTCATCATATATTAACTGTTCCTCCAAAAAACCCATAAACAAGTCGGCATAAATGGGAGCAAAAGATGTTCCCATAGCCGTACCACAAACCTGCCAGTATGATTTCCCATGATTGAACCCAGGAGTGTATAGTTGTGATTTGTCAAGCCAGAACTGAATAGCCTGTAGACCTGCCCAGTGTAGTATACTAGTGTAGAGGGAGGTTACATCTAGTGTACATAGATACCAAGCTGATTCCAGTTGTGTGTCCTGAATAATATTAAGAAATTGTGTAGTGTCCTTCAACCTAGACCTAACCATAGGTAACAAAGGTTGCAAATATTCTGTAAGGAAGGCAGATAAAGGTTCAGTTAATGATCCCCTACCAGATACTATTGGCCATCCTGGAGGGTTAGTGGGATGTTTATGTATCTTTGGTAGTAGGTATAAATACTGGGGCACGGGATCTGAAACCTTCAGTTGCCTACAAACTTTCTGACTAATTATGCCTTCCTCTGTTGCTAGGTCTAGGAAGGAATCAATTTCTTTTTTGAAATTTGGAGTTGGATCAACTACCATACGTATATAGAATCGGGGATCAGACAGTTGTTTTTCAGCGTCCGCCTGGTACATGTTCCACTCCATAACCACAATGCCACCTCCCTTGTCTGCCAACAAAATAACTAGATCATGATTATTACTAAGGTCCTGTAATGCTTGTTGTTCTGCTTTAGACAAATTGTATCTAACCAACTGGTGTTCGTGAGAAAAGTGAAGTTCTTTTAACACACACTCCCTGAAAACTGCAACATGCTTATCCATGGGGGGGCTCAAAACTGGATTTTCCAAAATGGAAACCAGTAGATCCTTGAATATTTTGTGTATCTGAAAAAAATATTTTCAAATTAAGTAGACTACAAAAATCATTAAGTTAATTGACCACAGTATGTTCAGGTACCACAAAAGTCGGCTCAAAATTGAGACCCTTATTCAATAGTTTAATTTGTACATAATACAATTGGTATGATGAGATGTTATATACATCACTGAGATATGATCTTCTCCAACAGTTGTTGAATGCTGTGTGTTATTTCTATGTTTCCTCCCACCCTACATTTTTTATGCCTAAAGGGTCTACATGAGGTTTCCTTTTAGCCACTGGAGATTCTTGGGTAGAAAGGGAGTCTAGATCAGTGGCAAAGGACGAATCCTCCTCAGAAGTGCCACTATAAGTCTGTGCTGATTTTCTAAGTATTGATCTGGGTCTTTTCTTTTGATTGGTTGTTTTGAAACCAGAATCTGAAAATCGCACACTTTTTGAGTAACAAAGGGTTTCCCCTTTTCATAGTCTGTAATGTCTCTTTGGAATTTTTGGGTTTTCTTCTTAACTAGTTGTTCCTCCAATATAGATAGATCTTTAGCCAAGTTGCTTAAATAGCCACTAAAAAAGGTTTCTGTCTCATATTTTGGCTTGTTCACAACTAATAGTAACCTCCCCTATGCATTTAGCAATAATCCTTTCATAATATGCAATTAGGATATCTACAAAAATCATGGATGCTTTATGTTGTGCTAAGGCCCAATCCTGAGAAAGTTGGTCATCTGGTTTATATAACCGGTTTTGGAAAATCTAATTTTAAGCCCCCCCATGGATAAGCATGTTGCAGTTTTCAGGGAGTGTGTGTTAAAAGAACTTCACTTTTTATATGTTTAACTGAACATGTGTTGTCAAAAAATGTTTTTTACTTTCATGGGAAATCATACTGGCAGGTTCGTGGTATGGGTATGGGAGCATCTTTTGCTCCCATTTATGCCGACCTGTTTATGGGTTTTTCGGAGGAACAGCTAATATGTGATGACAATCACAATATATTTTTCGACCAGTTGATATTTGGAGATGATATTTGGACGACTGTTGGATGGTGTGGCGGTGGGATCAGCAATATGTGCAAGAATTTATACAAGTGGGGTATTCAATTTACATTGCACATTGAATATCAACAAATAACATGTTTAATGTCATCATAACTAGACAGGAGGATCATACACTGGAATCACAAGTATACAGAAAATTTCCAGAATGTAACACCTTGTTACATGCCTTCAGCTATCATCCTCGCCACATCATCAACAATATTCCTAAGTCTCAATATCTACGTATTAAACGTACTTATTCCTACAAACAAACTCTTAAAGCCTGCCAAGATGATTTAACTCATAGGCTACTTACCAGAGGATATCATCAGGATCCTATCATTTGAATATTACATCAGGTTGATCGAATAGACAGGTGCCAGTTGTTACAATACATTACAGTCCACCTATCAGCCAACAAAGAACCCTATTTGGAGATATACTATCAGGATGTGTTTCTTGTGATCATTGTAGTGCTTGCACAAATGTATCTCATACTAAGGAATTTACTAGCTGTAACACATCCAAAATTTGTGAAACAAGATGTTTTGGAAATTGCAGCAGTGATTGGATTGTTTATTTGGCCACTTGTTTTTGTTCTTCATTTTATGTTGGACAAACATCCAGACTTTTCAGACATAGAATCAGTGAACATTTAAGTGAAATAAGAAATAAAAGGGTTTCTAATGCCCTCCACAAACATACTCTAACATATAAAACTGCTAAATTTACCTTTACCATAATAGACAAAATTCACACAAATAAGTTATGTAAAGCTTTATGGCACAATTTACTAAATCAAAAAGAATCTGCTTGGATTAATAGGTTAGTTGCTTTATTTAAACCAGGCTTGAATGAGTTAAACTAGTTCTGGTTTGAATTAATTGATGGATTATTTCAATTAAGTGAGATATATATATAGGCAGCTGTAAGGGTTTGCCCTAATGAATATTTTTTGATGCACTGAACAACAACGTTTTAGCCGAAACCGGTTTGCTTTTATTGTATTCATGGGATTTGCCACATTAAATTTCTAAAATATTTTTTCTTCTTTCCCTTGTGCTGGATATTTTTTGAACTTTTAATGATACCATCATTTATTTATTTGACATTTGTTTACCGGGATAGTCAGACTGAGTCACAGAACCCATTTTCAGCAGAGGCCCAGGGAGAAAAGCTCCACCTACAAACATATCAGAAACTCATAAACGGATTTAAATTTTTACAGGTATAGTTAATTTAAGTGTACAACTTACAACATGGTCAAAAACATCTTTACAATGTACAGCTACATAATACCTTAAAAACATACACGTGGTTAACATATAGGTTTTACTACAATAGTTTTTGTGGAGGATATAAGCAGTAATCAGGAACATGTAAATCGGAACATGAAGACATGGCACTCAATTAGAATATTGTGAGATTTGTGGAAGTTGCAGATTCAGAAATTAAGTTCCATGTTAGCAGCAAGGTTTGGATGAGATGAGTCTAGGCTTCTCATATATAAGTAATAAGTAAGTGTCATGTTCGATGTGAGTGTAGTGAGGCTCATTCTAGTTCATACTAGAAAGCGTTCCAGTTGGTTTGGAAATAAGAGTAATGACATATGAGTTTTAAAAGTGCAGATATAGTGGAAGTTGAGAGAGACTGGGGTGACAGAAAGAGAGTAAATTATAGGACTTTGTAGTTAAATGGGTAGTTTAAGGGGATAGAAAGTGAAGAAAAGAAAAAGGGGAGTCAGGCGTTGTAGTTACGGTAAAAGTCCATAGTGGGAGTTGATAGAGATTGGGGTGACAGAAGAAGAGTAAGTACATATAGAGTTTAGCGAGACAGAAAGAGAGGAAAAGAAAAAAGGGGGGGTTAGCTTGCAGTAGTACATGTGCAGAGCCATGTGTTATTGAGTTGTTCTTTTAAAGAGGCTTTGAAGAGTGCCAGGCCTGGGACTGATCTGATGGCTAGGGGGAGGGAATGCTATGAGATGGAGTAGATGTACAGGCAGTGGCCTCATCATTTTGAGGGTTTGGAGATTGCTATCAGGGTTTTTTTCCTCTGATCTTAGTGATCTATTAGGTATGTAGCATTTAACAAGCCTGTCTAGAGTGCAACAGGCTGTGGGTTTATAAATTAGGTCGTGCATGACAGATAGCTGGATATATGCAAGTTGGTTACGGAGTTCCAGCCAGTTGAGTTTAAAGTAGTGGCTTACAGTGGTGTTTGTGGAATTTGGTGTTTGTGACAAACTTTGCGATTTTATTATAGCATTGTTCCAATTTGGACTCAGAGGAGTTTTGAAGGTTGGTGAGTATAGGGGCACCGTAGAACATGGAGCAGAAAAGTTTTAGTCAGGGTAGTCTTGGTTGTATTGGTTAGGAATTGCCTATTTCTATATAGGAGTCCTAATTTTTGCTGAGTTTTCTTTACGTTTTGTTGGTTATGGGGTCCAAACATAAATTTATTATCGATAATAACACCTATTAGTTTTGTTTCCTGTACTCTCTCAATGATTGTATCGGCTGAGTAAATGTTAAACTGGTCATTGCCAAGGGTGGTGTTTTTGGGATGAAATACCATAAGTTTAGTTTTTTGGGATTAAGAAACAGTTGAGCATTTGTGAGCCACAATTCAGTGGCAGTGAAGGATTTTTGAGTGCTAGAGAGAAGGTCTGGTAGGGTGGGTGAGGTACAGATAATGGTGGAGTCATCTGCATATTGAATGAAGGTTCTTGGGGAAGAGGAAGTGTGTAAGTTGTTTGTGAATATATTAAATAGTAGGGGACTTAGGATGGAGCCTTGGGAGGCTCCTGCAGGGTTATGAAGAAAGGGGGAAAGTTGGTTAGATCATTTTACAGCATGCTTCCAATCTTGTAGGTAGCTTTGAAACTGCTGAACTGTCTTATGGGAGCAGCCTAGTTTGGATAGCATGTCTAGGAGTACCAGGTGAGAGACCATGTCAAAGGCTTTAGAGAGGTCGAAGAATACTAAAGAAACAAAGTTTCCTTCCTCTCTGTTTCTGTTCATGGTATCTGTAAAGTCTATTAATGCTGTGGATGTAATAGGCAAACTAGGTGACCGCCTAGGGTGCAGTAAAAGCCAGACTCTTAAAGGGTACAGTTTTTATTTATGCGTGTATTTATTTTAATTAAGAAAGTATGCGCTCTTCTCTGTGCCCTGTTAAAGTGTAACTGGATGCCAGAACCATGGGGAGGGGGGTGAGCGCCCCCCACTTACAGCTGCAGGTTGGCCAGGACAGTTTAAAAAAAAAAAACTTTACTTCGCAGTAAGAGAGTCTGCTGTAAGGAGGAACATGGATGTGCGTGCATCACGACATGTTTGGGCATTTGGTTTAGAAAGGTTCTGTTCTCCTCCTTCCCTACACTTGCTTTGAGAAAAGTAAGTAACTCACACATCTACGTTTGTGTATGGTGCCCATGCTCATGTGCACATGGTTTGTGAATCATGTATATAATTCATTTAGCTCTGCAGTATATCTTGTGTGCTGCATAGTATTGATGTCCCCCTTAACAATATCTCCATGATCCCATTGTGATTTATCATCAACATCCAGCCCTGTCTGCATTGTCCTCTAGTACTGTGAAAACTGTGTCTTTCAACGTGATTTTATTTCAGGTCTTAGCAACAGTATGAAATTACTTTCCATGCCATGAGGTAAGTTTAATTTTGGAAATTTTGAGGAAGAATCAATGGAGCCTGATCAGACAGGGATATTCCTTCCTGAGAAACAAATAATTTTATCTATTTTAATGTAAAACGTGGGTATCAGAGAAATGTGAAGCACATCTGTGGCTATATTGCGTAGGATGCTGAATCCCACCAAACTTTCAGATTTCAAAAATATTGACTGTAGATATTCTCAAATTACCTTGCTGAAATAGTTTCTTATGACACGAGTCTGAGGGTGAAATAATATCTTTCAGCCCACTGTAATCAACAATAGGCCTTCTGAAAATCCACCAAGTGCTAAGTAAGATATTTTACTTTAGACATAATAATGCAAAATTCAAGTTTACATAAGGTAAAGTACCCTTAAACACTAAAGGTTTTTGCTAAATAAGTTACATTAGGCATTGAACTATTTTTAAAGAATAATTATAAAAGTTATCATTTATTTTTCCATTGGATTCAAATGAAACATGTATTTCATTGTATTTTTAAACCTCTAATTAAATTTCCTTTTGGACTGTAATGCCAGGATACAGGCAACTAACATGTATGACTAAACTAGCAGGAGATACCCTTGGACATCTGTAACCAATTTTTGACTGTTTTCCTTTTTTCCTTCATCTCTTTTCTCATTTGTTTCAGGAACCCTCAAACATCTCGGCTGTCTTATGCTTTAGAATAATCTCTATCCAATAATTCAACAGGTCCACAATTGTTTCAGTAAAGAAATCTTTCCTTGTGATGATGACCAACTTTAATATACTTAAATAGCTTGAATCTTTTACAAGACTGCATCTGAGAAAAAATATCTCATTAGACAGTGCATAAAAATAATGAATATACACTATCATTGCTGCTTATTATTTTTTTAACTAAGTAGTTAGGTTGGTCGATTGACTTTTTTTCAGTCATGATCTGGGCAGAATGAACATCAACAATACAGTAGACTAAACAAAGTTCATATCTGCAAAGGACTTCAATGCATAATGAGGTACATAAAGTAAACCACTAATAAACATATAATGGGGGATGATATACGACATATATAGGTATATGTAGATATATAGGTAACAGATATTGCCAATATACTGGCCGACAGATTCAATGCCAACTTTACCCCTCTCTTCTCCCCTAAGGGACCAATCACAATACCAGTAGATTTCCAGGCACCCAGTATTACTGCTGCACAGGTTAAAACAGCACTGTTCAAGGCCAAGAATACAGCTTCTATGGGACCTGACAATATCCCTGGCTGTGTTCTACATGAACTACAGAGTGAACTGGCACCTCACCTGTGTGCCCTGTTCAGTCACAGCCTCACCTCAGGCTTTGTCCCTACTGAATGGTGCACTGTTAGTCATCCCTCTCCACAAAGGAGGAGCAAAATTTTTTGAAATGGGTAGTTTTGTCATTATTGGTTTATACATTTTGTTTCTTTGCTTATAGGTTCATAGATTAGTACTAAACTAACTGCCCTTGTGAGCCATTTTAAGCTTAGCCAGTTATCCCTTGTGAGACTCAAACCCTGCACCTTGTCTTTGTAAGGCAAACAGGAACCCTCAAACATCTCGGCTGTCTTATGCTTTAGAATAATCTCTATCCAATAATTCAACAGGTCCACAATTGTTTCAGTAAAGAAATCTTTCCTTGTGATGATGACCAACTTTAATATACTTAAATAGCTTGAATCTTTTACAAGACTGCATCCGAGAAAAAATATCTCATTAGACAGTGCATAAAAATAATGAATATACACTATCATTGCTGCTTATTATTTTTTTAACTAAGTAGTTAGGTTGGTCGATTGACTTTTTTTCAGTCATGATCTGGGCAGAATGAACATCAACAATACAGTAGACTAAACAAAGTTCATATCTGCAAAGGACTTCAATGCATAATGAGGTACATAAAGTAAACCACTAATAAACATATAATGGGGGATGATATACGACATATATAGGTATATGTAGATATATAGGTAACAGATATTGCCAATATACTGGCCGACAGATTCAGTGCCAACTTTACCCCTCTCTTCTCCCCTAAGGGACCAATCACAATACCAGTAGATTTCCAGGCACCCAGTATTACTGCTGCACAGGTTAAAACAGCACTGTTCAAGGCCAAGAATACAGCTTCTATGGGACCTGACAATATCCCTGGCTGTGTTCTACATGAACTACAGAGTGAACTGGCACCTCACCTGTGTGCCCTGTTCAGTCACAGCCTCACCTCAGGCTTTGTCCCTACTGAATGGTGCACTGTTAGTCATCCCTCTCCACAAAGGAGGAGCAAAATTTTTTGAAATGGGTAGTTTTGTCATTATTGGTTTATACATTTTGTTTCTTTGCTTATAGGTTCATAGATTAGTACTAAACTAACTGCCCTTGTGAGCCATTTTAAGCTTAGCCAGTTATCCCTTGTGAGACTCAAACCCTGCACCTTGTCTTTGTAAGGCAAACACCTTAACCATTAGGCCGCCCTCCCAACCCCCTTATTAGAAGGATGCTTAAAACTACAAATTTAAAACACATTCTAACAAGTGGTGCTGTATTACATAGGGAATATAATTTAATGCAATCAGGAAGTTGAATCAAAGAACAAATACATGTATGCATGGCCGTAACAATTTGTGCAAGGAGTCTGTTTTGAAAACAGCCCAAATGTAAACTTAATCCTCCACTGACCAGCTGCATTTTCTATAAATATGGGTTTTCATGCAGTTTCAGTGGCAGAAAAGTTTACCGTTCATGCTAAGCTTGTTTTCATTGTAATTTTATTGTTTAGCAAATGGCTGTCTGTGTTTGTGCTATTCTATCTTAAGCTTCTTTAGACAGGGAGGAGAGAAGTTGCTAATCTACTTTCACTGAGCTGAAAGGTTTGCTCGCCTACCCCAGAATACATTAAACTGTTTAGATTAACCTAAGCAACCCTTTGAACCAAGGCACATGGGTTTGTATTTTCTGAAGACATGACTTTTATAGTAAAGTATGTGTGAAGG
Source organism: Protopterus annectens (assembly GCF_019279795.1). Lineage (NCBI taxonomy): Eukaryota > Metazoa > Chordata > Ceratodontiformes > Protopteridae > Protopterus > Protopterus annectens. Next base: position 1,757,444,949 of record NC_056728.1, on the reverse strand, counting down.
AGAAATAGATTAAAGCAGGTTTATTAAAGGAAATTTACACCTTCACTTGCAGCTTAAACTACATTACAAGGCATCCTTTCTTCTATGCATTTAAATAATTAAAGAAAATGACTGGACTGGCTTTCTTGGGAAGTGAATGACTGGAGTGGCTTTTTTGGGAGTGACCTACCTGTGGGCGTGGCTCGTAGGGGTGTTTCATGAGTATGGTGTGGGTGGGGCTTAAGGGGCACTGGAGCACTACTTCGTCTAGGGCGCCATATCAGCTAGGGCCGGCCCTGGGAGAGAGTGGGGTTCCTGTGTTAGAATTCTTTGCAAGTAGGTCAGTGATTGATTTTATAAAATGTTTGTTGAGTTCTCCGGCTATAAAAGAAGGAAGGGTGTTGGGTGTTGGGGAGTGTTTTTTGTTTTTACCTGGGTTTAGAAGGGTAGATATTGAGTGCCTGAATTTTTGGGGGTTGCATTTGTGTTGTAGCTGAAGAAACAAGTAGTAGGATTTTTTGTTTATGTTTACTAGTTTAGTCACGTTGTTGCTGAGTGTTTTGAAGTGGATGAGATTTTGCTCTGTTTTATTTTGTTTCCATGTTTTCTAGGCTTGTTCTCTGTTTCATCAGGTTAATACAGCCTTTGGTAATCCATGAGGTTATCTTGTTTTTTATCCTTTTTGTCCATAGAGGGGCTAAGCCATCAAGTATTTTTAGAAAGGTGCTATTAAAGTAAAGTTTTGAGTGTTAGCATTTTTAGTAGTGTCCAGCTGATTTTTAGGACAGCGCAGTGGAGTAATGGTTAGTGTTGTCACCTCCCAGCAAGAGGTTCTTTGTTTCAATTCTCAGATGGGGTGCCTTCTTTGTGGAGTCTGCATGTCCTCCCTGTATTCGTGTGGGTTTCCTCCAGGTGCTCCAGTTTCCTGCCACGTTACAAAGAAGTGTCTGGAGCGTTTCTCCCCTGGCTTCTGCTGAAAATTTGCTCTTTCCAAGCTGGACTTTCCCAGTAAACACATGTTAAATAAATAAAATAAAAAGTAAAATGAAATCCATGTGCTGTGAATAGAATATTTGAGACCAGATAGCACAGTGGTTAAGGTATTCGCCTCCCATGCACAAGGTACAAGATTTGATTCTGACCTCCGGCCAATGCATTATCTACTTGTGTTTCTGTGGGCGTGTTTCCCACAAATCATGTTGAATATTTCCATCTGAAACTCACCCATGAACAGAAAACAATTAACAGGGGAGAATGAACAAGAAAGTACTCAGCGCGCAAGTACCCCAAGACAAATAGAGAAAGAAACAGACCTAGTCAAAGAAGAATGGCAACAGGGAAGTAAATATTGTGGGAAGAAATAGCCAGGGAATTGTTATGGCTAGGCTTGTACAGGCCCTAGGGCCGATAGCCTAGTACCAACCTATGAACCTATGAAGGAGTAGATCATTGAATTTTTGTTGACTGAAATTTGATGAGTTCCTGACAGATTTCAGTGTGTTTTTATTTGGTGGGTGCTAACAGCAAACGTGGGAAGATTGTCACTAAGTGAGAAAGTGTGCCTGCTGAGGAGAATTTGGTTGGATGAAATACTAGGATCCAGACTAGCACAGCTTGGTGAGTGAAGTCTTTGTTGTACCTAGTTGGGCTGTTAATTATCTGTGAAAAAACATACAGGTTAACACTATTATTGGGGGTGTCAGCTACAATGGAATACCAGTCGATGCTCACATCACCTGGGATTATTGTCTCATGATGGATTGTTTGGGATGTCCAGGATAGTATATCTTCCAGGACTGGTATATTGTTTCCTGGTGGAATATATAATACTATGATACAGATTATCTTAGATTTACTGAGGTTCAGGAAGGATAATAGTATCTCAGCATTGGAGCAGAGGGTTACAAACATGACTTTAGTAATACCCCCAACAAAGCCAGAGGATGTGCTACAACTACTAAAAAAATGTGGCATGTCAATAATTCATAGAATTTCTAATCTAACAGAAAAATATTCTCGTTCAGTTATAATCTTACCAGCTTTGAAATTGCACATTTACAAGCTGAAAACATGACAGAAATGCTTTTACAAAGATAATTGCGAAAATAAATTGGAAAATATGTAATTAGAACTACTGAGGCCCAGGTTAAAAATGAGAAAACTGACAAATACATAATTAGAAGCACTTACAGGTGGATCACAAATCCAACAAATATTCCTCAACATCAAAACATAAATGGGGAAATTAAAACAATAAGCTGATAAAGCAGATGAAAACTAGCTGCAGCTAATATTCAGATGGAAACATTTGAACATAATGTACTGACTGAAAAGATCAACATGACGCTAAAAGTAATGCAGAAAATACTGCTTAACGAAGAAAAATAGTATATCTGTCATCCAACACGCTCTAGAAGATAAAGAGCTAAAAGAAAAAAAAATTCCTGTAACAAGGCTATGATAAGATGGTAATTTCCCATTTAAAGTGGAGTTTGCATTCAGCTTTTCTTGTTAAACCTGAATTCCAAAACATAAGTTCTTTGCAGTTTGCACTTGCTTCATCATATCCTGTTTTCTTAAAAATATCCCATCAAATTCAGACTACAACCTTGAATTAAAAAAGTTTTAATTTACAAACACTGCACATTTCCAACAAAAATTGCTACAGACGTGAGATGACATCAGATGTTTATATTTCCTCTTTCTAGTTGCTGAAAGAGAACACTTGCTGTTTTTCATTCATTACCAGACCTGCGGTGGTGGTGCTGCGGTAGCGTTGTCGTCTCACAGTGAGACGCTGTCCGGTTCGATTCTCAGCTAGAGTGTCTTCTGCATGGAGACATGCGTGAATGGGCATACCTTCGTTGAAGGTTGTGCTTCAGGGCTGGTAACTTGGCACATAAAAATCAACTACCAATCATTAGCAGACCGGAGTTCCGCTGTGGTGACCCCTAACCAGGAAAAGCCGAAAGACACAACAACAACAACCAGACCTAGTACATTTTATTATAACCAGAAGCAGAAGCAGAAATGGAATGCCTGTAATTCTTTAGCTGAGATGCTGCATATATTCCCTTGTGGGGGGGGGGGGTGCTGCATCAGGTTGATGGTGGGTCCAGAAACTGATGCTAGACAACATATATGATTTCCATAATGGTAGCCAGCCACAAAGGTGCAGTCACATATCAGCTCAGAAGCTAAGAATTATGAGTATTAAGTCATATTTAATTCACATGCAGATTTGCAGACTGTGTGTATGACATTAGGTGCTCAACGCACAGGGACATGCAGATGGATGTAACTGAGACTGCTATGCATGTGTCTAAGGCAGAAAAGACACAAGTCATGAACTCCTACCTGTCCAAATCACCATAAACAAGACTAATTACCACTTTGTAGCTAGGTATATGACACACCTGTTGTGCCCTTCTGAGTATGCTTGCTGTCTTAACACCTTAGCGGAAATCTCCATTAACCCCAAAACCTTTTTACTAGGAGACTTCATCTATCCATGAATAAACTGGGTGACCTTCACTGTCAATGGTCAGTAAGCCCAAGGATTCCTTGACATTATAAATGCTAACTGTCTTTTACAGATGGCTAACCAGCCTACTGGGGGTCCTAATATCCTTGATCTAGCCCTCACAAATATGGCCAGTTCTTGCACATCTACGTAGCTATCATCATGTCTTGTTAAGCTGGACCATACGTTAGTAACCTTTTCCTTTAAAACCAATACTTTGGTGTTTGGAGACTTCTCAAAAGCAAACCTTCTTCACTTACCCAATGACCTAAATAAATTCCACAGCAGTCCTCCTTTGAAGGATCACAGTGGTAAACACTGCCTTTGCCTGAATTTCCACTTAACAGTCATATTGATAAGGCAGTCCCTATCCACACCAAATATAATGACAAATTTATAAATCACCCCCTAAGGTGGAATGCACATAGAAATAAATTATATAACAAGAGAAAGAAATAGTTTAATGCCTGTAAGAGGTATAACTCAAGTTGAGTTTGAATGTTGAATAGTAACTAAAATAAAAAATAACTACAAATCTTTCTTTAACTACATCAGGAAGCTAAGAGCTAACACTCAACAATGTTCAGAACTACTACACAATAACACAGCACAGTCTGAGACACAGAAAATAACCAACATCCTAGCTAACAAATTTAGTGTACATTTTACTTTACACACAGTTACTATTCCACAGAGTTCACAATCCCAAAACCATGTTAACAATTGGTATGCGGATGTTGGTCTCAAATTAAATATAAAAATATGGTTTAATTTATTTTTGTAAACAAAATAAGTTTGCATATCATGTTGGTCACGCTTCCCTTGAGTCAGATATTGTAAGGGATTTAGGCACTGTTGTTGGTAATTCCTTATCATTTATAGTTCTGAAAGCCTTCTATTTGGCTCATCTAACTTCCAAAGGCATCTCCTCTATTTCCAAAGAAGTCTTAATTCCCGTGTTTATCATAAGACCCATTATTGAATATAATGTACTTTTTGGCATGTATTTGTCTAAACATATCACTCAACTCGAGAGACCTCAGAGATTCATAACTAAAAAGATCAGTGGCCTCAAAAATCTTAGTTTTCATGACAGATTCTCAGTCCTTTCTCAGCACCCAGTCTCTTACAGACTCCTGCATAGAGATCTGCATTTAGCCTTTTAAGCCATGAAAGACCTGACCCTTTTCACCTCTTATTCCCTGAAAGAACAAGTGGCACCTGAAACATCTGGTTAAAGGAACTAAACCTTCATCAACAGATAATAAGACATGATGTGATAGATTCATGACCTATGTATTCCCACCTCTGGAATACAGTTCTCCTACATGTCAAGCAAAATAGCACCACTGCCACCTTCAAGGTCAATTTAGGGAATTGGATGGCCACCCACAAATTGTCCCTGATCTATTTCATCTTCATCTTCTTTGATATTAGAGGGTACTTTTGAATACGAATTTTGACAAGGTTTGCAATGATCTTCAGATTGATTTCTTAGTATTTACAAATGAACTTTCGCTTCCCCTTTTTCTAACAATTTACTATCATCCGGCGACATCCACCCCAACCCAGGCCCATCTAGCCCAATCACAATAAACACGTCTCACTAAACATCTCATTATCTTTGCTATTAACATACAAAGTCTACCTAATAAAGTTACAGAACTACAATCCTGGATCACCCACCAATCACCACACATCCTGGCCCTATCTGAAACTTAGCTAAAAACCACATATTTCTAATGCTGAAATGCTACCTCCCCACTACAACATCTATCGCCAAGATAGAACCACCAAAAAAGGTGGAGGTGTCGCAATTATGTATTCTGAGCACCTTAACCTACCCCACTGCCAATATCTTTGCCTAACTTTCAACCAGCTGAACTACTACTTCTAAACTGTCACCTCAACCCCCATAAGAAATTTGCCATTGCCTCTATCTATATCCTACCTGGAAACAACATTCCCATCCTCCAATCTATTCTAGCATGGATTTCTATTAATATCCCTTATTAGACCTTACTACTAGGTGACATAAATATCAACTGTCAAAAACTATCCTCTACTGCTTCCTCCCTTCAAATCAATCTACACAGCCTCTATCAACTTATCACAACCCCTACTCACTTCAACAACAACAATACCCAAGGTACCACCTTAGACTGGATTCTTACCTCTGACCCCACCCTATATCATGAACCCAGAGCCCTGCCCAATTCCCTAAGTGACCACCTCCCTATCCAAATCCAACATTACTCTTCCCAAATACCTAAATTCCACCATTTTAGAGAGTGTTGCAAGCTTTCTTCTTTCAGTCCTGAAACCTTCAATAACAGGCTCACTTCCATAAACTGGGGCTTCCTTAAGTACATCCCTTTTAATGAAGCCGTTCTACACTTTAATTGCATTTTTCTTGATATACTTGACTCTTTAGCTCCTCTTAGAAATGTGACAATCAAAACCAACTACTCCACTGGCTCACCAAAAACACCCTATTTCTCTCATGAAAGAAAGAGACAAAAATTGGAAAAAATGGCTAAAAACTAAATTGGCTACATTCCTACAAAATATAAAGAACTAAGAATTCTAGCAAAAACAGCAATTAACAAAGACAAGTATACTTACTTTTATAATCCCCAGTTCTCCCAAAAGTCTAACCCCCCCAAAATTCTGGCATACCATCAATAAAATCTTAAATCCAGGTCAACCTACCACCCCAACCCCTACCCTAATAATTCTCCCTTAGAAACTGCCACCTTACTTAATACCCACTTCATCAAATCTATTCAAAACCATACCCAATCCTCCTAAAGCCATAACCACCCTCACACCACTCACTAAACATTCAACACAACCCTTTTCTCTCTAAATCCTGTCTCTACAGCCTACATCAAGTCACTTCTACTAAAACTGAAATATTCTTCTCCCTCTACCAATAGCCTCCCTCCCCTCTCTCTTAAACTCTCTGCTCATTCCATAGCCTATCCTGTCTCTATCCTAATAAATAGATCTATCCAAGAAGCTACTGCCCCTGACATCTGGATATCTTTCTACACCATTCCACGTCACAAAAGAGGTAACTCCACTGAGCCCTCTAACTACAGACCCATTGCCATCCTATCTCCTCTATCCAAAATCCTCAAAAAATGTATTCACAATCAGCTTTTAACTCACCTTATTAATGGAAATCTTCTGACCCCCACTCAACATGGCTTTACCCCATACCACAGCACCGCCACTGCCCTCCTATCCTTCACTCACACTGTTGCTGAAGCCAAGGAAAAAAACCTCCTTGTGTCTTGCCTCTTCCTCGACCTCTCTAAAGCTTTCGATACTGTCTCCCATTCCAAGCTACTTACTAAGCTTATTGACCTTAACCTCTCCCCCTCTACTATTCACTGGCACTCAAGCTATCTATCAAATAGGCTCCAGTCTGTCAGATGGCATTCTGCTTGCTCCCCTTTCCTACCTATCCAAACTGGTGTCCCTCAAGGCTCAATCCTTGGCTCCCTCCTATTCATCTTCACCAGTCATCTTTACTCCTCCTGCAACACCTCCTCCCTCACACAGTATGCCGATGACTCTACTCTTGTCTTTTGTGCTGGCAACATCTCTAAACTTCTTTCTATCACACAAAACTTCTCATCTGTGGAAAAATGGCTCACAGAGCATCAACTTATACTCAACTCCAAAAAACTAAGCTCCTACTATTTCTCCCCAAAACTCTCCACCATCTTAAATCCACCTTTAATATTTCTTCGCTAGAAAACACTCTCATCAAAGCTGAGCCTCACACTAAGTTACTGGGTACAATAATCAATGACCAAGTCAAATTCCACATCCATATCCAACACTGTATCAAAAAAAAAGCTAACATGAAACTGGGTCTTCTCTACAGGAATAAGACATTTCTTGCTCCCAACTCCAAACCCACCCTTGCCCAAGCCTGTCTCCTTCCATGTCTCCTCTACGCCTCCCCTATCCTAACTCACCTCCAGTCAAACCTTCTTTCCAAACTAGAACAAGCTTACAATAACATAGCCAAATTTGCCAGTAACCAGGCTTATAAATCCCATCATTGCCTTGCCCAGAAACAGCTTCACTGGCTAGAATTCCCCCAGTTCTTACTACTTGCCCAACTGCAGCCGACACACTCTCCCTACTCAACAAACCGCTAGCCTGCCCATCACTCTCTACCTTAGTATCCCCTTATACCCCAACCTGGGCTCTTCATAGTTCTGACCAGCACCTTCTACACATCTATAAACACAACAAACTTATGATACACTCTTCTATAAACACTCTGTGTCCCTTGTGTGGAATAGGCTACCACCTCACATTCGTAGCATCACTAGTTCCAGCTGCTTTAAAAGTGAAGTCAAGCACTACTTTCTGAACTCAAAACCCTATCCTGGCCTAAATCCCCCATAATCTGCATTTTCCTTTCTTTTTCTTTTTACTACCTGACTATATCTAATAATTCAATGACTAATCTGCTCACTAGATAATACTACATTATGCTATTTATGAAAGATGTGTCATTATTGTAAATACTTAAATGTACTAGTTGTATTTACTTCATTTCATTTTATTTTTATTATAGTTATTCATTTCACCTGATTACTGCATATGTAATTTTTGCTTATGTTGTATTGCTGCACTGTTTTCCTTGGGTTTTGTATATTGCCTACTATGTTATCATTTTATGTTTGTATTGCTGGAGCTTTTCTCCTCGGGTCTCCACTGAAAATGGGCCACTGGCTCAGATGAACTAACCCACTTACAAATGTCAAATACATAAATAAAATCATATTACAGGACAGCATTTACTTAAGCACAAGGAGTAAGTTGCTGAAAATAAAATGCAAGAAAACTTTATATCGGTCTTTGTGTTTATATTTCCTGTCTTCTGTTTCAGGAATACATTTAGATTTACTTATGGCATTTATTCTGCACATTCCAATCAGTAATTCATCCATTCAGTATTTGTCTCTAGTGATTACAACCTTTAATTCTGAAGCACATCCTTGACTTATATAATGGCAATCTACAGCCACTCAGGTTACATTAATGAAGAAATGGGCTCTTATTTACATAATTAAGTACCTGTGTCCTTTAAGATATAACTCATACTAATAACTTACTATGCTGTATTTTAAGGTAAGTTAAGTCACAAACAAAGACAAAGTTATCATAATTAAGGCAATCATCTGCATATTTCACTGAAGGATTTATGTCGTTCTTTAGGTGAAACCTTATGTGTAGTATATTTCTTAGTGTGGCCCAATAAGAAGAAAGAGTAAAACAATCACATTTTAAACAGCTTGTCCCCAGACTCTACCTTTGTAATACGCTGCATCACTGTCTGATAACTCTTTCATGCTGCAGGAACTTTTCCTGGGTGTGCTCCACTTCTTATTCATGAGTTTTCTACTAGTTGCATTTAACCCACATAGCATCTTCCTTTTTGTATGAAATCCTCAAATTATCATGCTAAACAATGTTTATAAGAAGTTAATATTATTAATATTTACATCTTTTAAATGCTGTGAATTAAGCGCATGTTACTGCATGGCATCAACTAAGACCAAATATAAAGATGAGCAAAGATCCCATAGGTGTTTGGCATCAATCCATGTTAGACTGAGGGATACAGACTGCTGTCTACAAATAGCATTAAAAATATAAGCATTAATTCTAAAATTCTGCAAACAGATAAAAAACAAAGTACATAAAGATGACTTACAGGACATCATTTGGCAAGTACACAACCAATGAAACATTTTGCTGCTGATAATACAATAGCGAATAGTTATAATAGATAAAAGTTAGTAAGGTTACTGAGACATTACAATTTGGATATATTTTGCAGCACTGAAACAAGAAAAATTGCATTGCTTGCATTCAGAATGAAACATAACATCAGGACTTGGTTCTGAAATCATTTCTACTGCAAGGATAAGTCTCTTCCGAACCACTTTTGATCAAAATTTTCTGTAGCACTTTAATTTTGTAGGATATTAATTACACTAATAATCCTCAAACACAACTCTGACGGACTGGACACTGCATATTGACAGTGAAGTCTCTGTTCTTGAAATAGATTTTGAATTTTCAGGTCAGTCAAGGCAGGCAATTTTGAAAAGCATTGCAAAGATGCACTGAAAATCTGCCTTAAAAAATTTGAAATGATCTGGTAGTTAGAGTAGAGGACTAAAGCGCTGACTTTTTAATAAGTTGCTTCATGTGTCAAAGGTACATGGTTTGAATCTTTCCACCTTCATTTGCCTAATGTGTGGCCTTGAGCAGGTCATTTAACCACACAGAGCTCTGGGACAATTGGGAAATTGCCTGAACTGAATGACTAGTAACTACCTATGAACATCATAAGCTGGAGATAGCAGCCATCAACAAGGATCATTTGCAAAAATGACTTCCAGCAAGTGGTGGCCTATTTTTGAAGAGGAAATGTCTTGACAAAGAGAGTACAGGAAGGAAAAGAAAAGAAACAAAAAGAAAACTTAATAGATTTTTCTCCTCATGGAAATGTGTACATTTCATGCCTGCATTTATGTAGCCAGATGTTAGATAGAAGATGAATAGAATATTATTTTTATGCGAGATGTGACATGCACTTATGTCTTTGAAATGGGTTTTGCATGCTTTTCTCCTGTGACACAGGTTGACTTTGCAATGCAATCAAGACATTCTTGATTATGTGACTAAATGTGCTGTATGAATTCTGATACATCAAGGAACATGATAATAATGCATTTTTTTCAGCAGATATAGGGCCCATTTCCAAAAGACTTGCTCTCAGTGCAAGTGACTTACTCTTGTGTAAGCTTGCCATGATCCCTAAAGACTTGTCCTCTAAGTGACTTAACCTTGTGTAAGACCTACTTATAAAGCAGGCTGACGCGGACCAGATTCCAAAAGACTTGCACTTCGTGTAAATGACGTAACTCCAGTGTATACACCAGAGTAAGTCACTAACACAGAGAGCAAGTCATTTGGAATCTGGCCAAAAGTGTCTGTGTTGATATGTATGCTACTACAAAGCAAAGGACAAGGGCATGAAGCAGAACATTTTGTTTACTTGCAGAAAACATCTTAACTTCATATTGCCTGGTAACAAAAGAACTTGATAAGAACTTTTGGAACAGTCTTCTCTAATTCATTGTACAAGGTAAATATTTGTAAATACATCATAGAGTAGGTAGGCTGGGCTTATGCTCATAGCATAATGCACTGCATTCTTGCTTTTTTCAGATTGTACCATCTTATCTGCTGTATAACACGTAGAATACCATGGCAAAAAATTCTGATGAATAAAATCTTGGATTTATTTTTAATGTGTCAGAGTCTCATTCTCAGGGATGTCTTGGTAATATCTATCACAATATATAGATTATAGAGTCATCACATGACTTACCAGTCAGACATGGAACAGATTATCTTTGAATCAAGGAATCACAGTTGCCTCTGATAGCATGTGCTGTCCCACTGTTGGGTTCCAGGCCTAAGAAATACTGTAAAAGCACTAGCTCATGGTCAAGATCTAGGAATACTGTACTGTTGTGAATACTTTCTCAAGATGAGGTTCTAGACATACTGCAGTGTTGCACATATATTGTGTCAGCATCAGATAATAAGCAGACAGCAGGGCCACCTACACATTGTCCCTAAATCAGAATTGAGGCATATGAAAGCACTTTACATAAACTCTGCGAAGAACAGGGCCTGTGCATGCTGCACTGCTGTACTATACTTTGCAAGGGTCACATTTTAAGCATAATCCAGTATGTATATATGCTGTCACTGGGAAAGGTGAAGATGTATTCCGGGGTCAAATTCAAGCCATAATGCAGTGTGCTGTGCTGTGAATTTATTGCATCAAGTATTAATGCACTTGTACACTTTATTTATAACTAAACACATTTTAACAAACTAAAAACATATACACAAAAGATTCATTACTGACTTTTCAGAAAGGAAGCAAAGTATATTTATAAAATTCTACTTGTTCAATAACAAATTGATAATGTATTTTGTTTGTGTCATTGTACATTGCTTCATATTTTCTGAAGTGCATTTATACAAACAGATCGTTAAATTTTTAGTGTCCTTGTTTTAACATTTTTTTTAGTTCACAACTTTAAAATCTTTAAAATATTCCTCCTCAAATAAACAGCCATACTGGCACTTTTATGTATTGATTTCCTTTTGTTTTATGTATTTTGTTCCTGAGAAAGCCACAGTGTTAACATTTCTTAGTCATGTTACTTCCCGAGGGCGGCCGCAGTGGTGCAGCGGTTAGCGTTGCTGCCTCACAGCAAGAGGTTCTCCGGTTCGATCCTCGACTGGGGTGCCTTCTGTGCAGAGTCTGCATGTCCTCCCTGTGGTCGCGCGGGTTTCCTCTGGGTGCTCCGGTATCCTCCCACATCCCAAAGACATGCTGTAGGTGGATTGGATACTCTAAAATTGGCCCTAGGTGTGAGTGTGTGCATGTGTGTGCCTTCTGTGGAAGGTTGGGCATCGGGCTGGCAACTCAACACTGTAAAAACTCCACTGCCAATCATGAGCAGACAGGTGATCCACTGTGGTGACCCCTAACCGGGAAAAGCCGAAAGAAGAAGAAGAAGAAATCATGTTACTTCCCTCAATTATGCAAATGTCCATCCCCTCAGTGTGTGTTATTAGAGTAAAACTAATGTAAACAGAAAGTACAGTTGAGTACACTTACCATAAATGTAGATGTTCAAGTAAATTCACTGTTGCAGTCATCACATTTGGGTTATCTGCCTGCAGGTAGCCCTCAGCCGGCCTGAATACCAGAGTCTTGGATTCCTGCATAGGATGCTGTCTCTTCTTCCATGACGTCAGGTCGTCAGGGGGAAAAAAACATGCAGCCGACACCATTATATTAGTTTTTCTTGCCCCAGATGTCAGGTGCCCCCACAATGGGAAGCAATTATATGTTATGGTACACCTCCATCAATAAGCAAATACACCAGAAAACTTAAATACACTAAACAAGAAGGAAAGGTAGAGCCAAGAGAAGTCAGGGGGGCTGGAGGGAGGGTAACCAGGACTGCAACAGTGAATACACATGACCATCTACATTTATGGTAAGTGTACACAACTGTACTATGTTCTTCGGGTTTCACTGTTGCAGTCATCACATTTGGGTTGATTCCCAAAGCTAAGACAGGGAGGAGGAAGTTAGAGAGCATTAGGGCCAGCTATTAAGCCCTGCAAGACTGCAGTGGCAAAACCAGCTCTGGATTTAGAAAAAATAGGCAGGTGGTAATGCTTGGTGAAGGTATGTACAGAGCTCCAGGTAGCAGCTTCTAGGATGTCCCTGGTAGGGACTCCTCTGAGAAAGGTTGCAGAGGTAGATGCAGCTCTGGTGGAATGTGATCTTATCCCCTGTGGGGTAGGTTTTCCATGGTGCTTGTAGCAGAAATGAATGCAATGGGCTATTCATTTAGAAATGGTTTGCTTTGAAATGGCCTTCCCCTCTGCCCCTGCAGCAAAGCCAACTAGCAGCTGTTCAGATTTTCTGAGAGGCTTAGTCCTGTCCAAATAAAATCTAAGTTGTCTGTGCATGTCCAAAGAGTACAGAATTAATTCTCCTTTGTTTTGTGGATTAGGGAAAAAGGTAGGCAAATGAATGGACTGAATTAGGGCCACACTAGACACCACCTTGGGCATAAAGGAAGGATTGGTCCTGAGGGAAACCCTGTCTGCATGGAAGATAATGAAGGGTTCCATTGCCACGAGGGCCTGTAATTCATACACTCTTCTTGCTGAAGTGATGGCTAGAAGCATTTGCAGCTGGCTCAAATGGAGGGAGAGTGAGCTTTTCCAATACAAAGTTAAGGTCCCAGGCTGGAGTAGGGGCTCTCCTGGGGGGGTCTTAAGTTTTTGGCCCCTCTGAGGAATTGCTTTAGCAGGGGGTGAGAGAAGAGGGGAGGATCAGTATTATAATGTGCTGAAATGGCAGAGGCATGAATTTTAATTGACAAGAAGGATAGGCCCTTGTGGAGCATTTCTGCTAAGTACTGAATAATATGAGTTAAGCTGGGCACCGTTGTGCCCATCCCCTGAGTCTGGCTCCAGGAACAGTATCTTTTCCACTTTTCAGCATAGGATTTTCTAGTACTAGGCCTCCTTGCCTCCAGAATGACATCTAGCACCTGCTTACTGAGGGATGCTATTGGAGAGCTCAAGGAATTAGCCAGGCTGCATGGTTCAGGGTTTGAAGCTGAGGGTGCAGAATCTGGCCTGCCTGCTGGGACAGCAGGGAAGGGGTCTGAAGGCAGGTGCCATGGTTCCAGCAGTGTCATACTGCACAAGACGGGGTCCTTGGCTTGTCCTGTCTGATCTTTAGCAGAACCTTCGAGAGGAAAGGCAGAAGGGGAAAGACATAAACCGAGAGGCTTTCCCATGAAAAGAACTGGGCATTCACTTTCCAAGCTTGACTGTGGGAAGTCCTTGTGTAGAATTTGTCCAACTGGTAGTTCTGAGGGGAGGCAAACAGGTCCACCTCTGGAGTCCCCCATTTGTTCCTCAAGAAGTTGAATATTTTGGGTTCCAGTTTCCATTTGTGTGGGTCCATGAGATTTCTGCTTAGGTCATCTGCCAGTGAATTTAGCTTGCCTGGCAGGAATCGAGCTTGTAGGTGCACTTGGTAGCTCAAGGCTGTGTTCCACAGAGCCATGGCTAGTCTGCAGAGAGGGTATGAGTGGGATCCCCCCTGCTTGGTTATGTACCACATAAATGTGGTGTTGTCTGTCTTTATCAATAACTGTCCTGGAAGGATGCGGTCTTTGAAGGCTGTCAGGGAATTCTGTACAGCTATTTCTTTTTGGTTGATATGCAGGTGCATCTGGCTCGGGTTCCATTTGCCCTGAATGCACTGCCCTGCCAAGTGAGCCCCCCATGCATAGTCTGATGCATCTGTTGTTAGGGTTTGGGCGGCAGGGGGTAGAGTGAAGGGGAGCCCCTTGTTGTGGTAGCAGGCCTCTGCCCATCAAAGGAACTCTGTCTTTATACAAAGAATGATAGAAATCATTGATTCCAGGTCCTGAGAATGTTGACTCCACAGGCTTTTTAGATACCATTGTAGTTTCCTCATATGCAGTCTTGCATATGGAATTAGTAGAATGCAAGAGGCCATGAACCCCAGGGCTTGCAGTATTTTCCTTGCAGATAGCTGGGTCTTAGTGGCCAAAAGTTTGAAGTAGGTTGACAAATAAACTTGTTTTTCTGGAGTGAGGAAAGCCATCTGGGAAGTTGTGTTCAAGCTTGCTCCCAGGAATACAATCTGTTGGCAGGATACTAGGTGAGATTTGTTTTCGTTTATGGTGTGCCCCAGTGAAGTTAGAAGTTTCTTTATGAATGTCAGATGTTTTAATAGCAAGTCCTGGCTTTCTGCCTGAATCAGACAATCATCCAAGTATGGGTGTATTTGAATATTTCTCTGCCTGCAAAATGCAATGGCTGGAGCTAAACACTTTGTGAATACCCTGGGCACAGTAGATAACCCAAAGGGAAGTGCAGAGAACTGATGCATGGAGCCTGCCCTGAATCCTAGGTATTTCCTGCAAGATTCCCTTATTGGAATGTGCAGGTAAGCTTCCTTTAAGTCTAAGGTTGTCAACCAGGCATCTTTGCCTAGCATAGGAAGCAGCCGTTGAAGTGTTAGCATTTTGAATTTTGGGATTACCAGGAAGGTGTTTAGAATAGAGAGGTCCAGGATAGGACGCCAGGAGCTGTCTTTTCTGGGTACCAGGAAAAGTCTTGAATAAAACACTTGTCCCCTTTGTTCTGCTGGGACAGGTTGAATAGCCCTGATACTTAGAAGAGAGAGAACCTGCTGTTGGGCCTCCGCCCACTGATTTGGGGTTAGGTCTGGCCAGCCATTTGGGGTTGGTAGGGTGTGGAAGTAGAATCTGTATCCTTGGGAAACTATATTTAAACCCCATTTGTCCTGGGTAATGAGTTCCCAGTTTTTTGCATGCAGGACAAGTTTTCCTCCTAAGGGAGCAGGCAGCTGAGCAGGGCTTGGAAGGGCTAAGGGTAAGTCATTGTGCCATTTTCCCATAGGGGGAGGGCTTACTACTCTCTGCTTTGGAAGTGGGAGCCCCCCACTGCTTAGGCCTGTGCGCAGCCTGAAACTGTAACCTGGGTGGTCTGCTGTTCCTGGGTTTGAACTGGGAAGGCCTGGAAGAGACTGGAAAGGACCAATTCTTTGAAGGCCAATGCCTACTAAATCTGGGAGGCTGTACTTGTAGGAAATCTTTAACAGTTTGCATAGATTTAGCTTTTTCCTCCATCCTTTTGAGGACTTCTTCTACTTTGTTGCCAAACAGGCAGTCTTGATTTAAGGGAGCATCCAGTAATTTAGCTTTAACATGATCTGGCAAGTTTTGCTCCTTAAGCCAAGCATGCCTTCTAAGTACAGACCCAGTGACAGCAGCCCTGCAAGATGCTTCTAAACAGTCAAAACCACATTGCAAAGTATGTTTACCAACTTGTTCTGCAGAATGCATTAAATCCTGTAATTCTTTGTGTTCAGCACAGTCAGGAATCAACATCATTTTCTGTTTAAGTAGTCCCATAATATGCTGCTGGTACTTTAACATATGAAACTGGCAATTTAAAGCCCTAATGGCCAAAGTAACAGAAGTGTATACCTTCTTACCCCATCCAACCAAGGCTCTAGAATCTCTATCAGAAGGGGTAGGATTTTGGCAGCAGTAGCCTTAATGCCTTTTGGTCCTTGGGAAATGGTCTCTGGATCCGCAGTAGGATTCTTGAACAGGAACTTGTGAGAGTCAGGTACTCTGTAATACCTGTCAGGTTTTCTGGGAGCTGGAGGTAAAGTGTCTGGGGAAAGGCTAGATTCCAAGAAAGCATCATCTACAATGTCCAGAACAGGAGGGATAGCTAAAGGCCTGTGTTGAGGAAGGAGTAAGAATTCCCTAAGCCTCTTTTTGGAGTCAGGGTAATCTTGGCTTTCCCAGTGGAAATGCTCCCTAAGGGTGTGCAAGGTTTCACCAAAAGAAAAATCTTCTGGAGGGAAAGCAGAGGGAATGGAATCCTCTGCATCAGAATCCTCATAGGTAAATAAGGGCAAATCCTGGTCATCAGAAGGAACAGGAATATCAGATTCCTGATCATACAAATCAGAAGGAAATTCAGTTCTAGGTCTTTTAGAGGGGGAAGGCTGGCTTCCCCTAATTAATGTAATAAGGTCTTCGGCCATTCTAAGCATTTGTTTTTTAGGCAGATGGGCCTGAGCATGCGGTTTGGACATTGGTTTTCTAGGCATGGATTGGGTTTTAGGCCTGGATGAAGAAGATGGCATTGGTTTAAAATGCAAGTCTGTAGGCCTGAATACACCCTCAGAAGCCGGTGCCTGCACAATGGCTCTGGACCCATCCAAGGTAGAGACATCCGCAGGTTCCATAGTCGAAGAAGCATCTCCCAGCATACTGGACTCCAAATGGGTCTCAGTAGAAGCCTGCGAATCTGAGGTAGCGGGTATCAGGGGCTATGAAAGTGCCTCACTGAGTACTGGCAGACTGGCGACTAGCTTAACGGAAGTGTCATCTGCAGTTTTGGACCTATGTGGTCTGTCTCTGTCTTTATCTTTACATTTTTTCAGAAGATCGGTAGTCGGATGGCTTAACGAAGCCATTTTGGAGTACTGATACCGAGTATCAAAATAATTTGCTGAAAAGATAGCCTGATGATGAATAGTTCAAAGGTTGAACAAGGCACAAAACCGACAGCGAGGGACGTCATGGTCAGGGCCTAAGCAAGGGATGCAGTACGAATGAAAATCTTTGAGGTATTTGCTTTCCACACGTAAGACAATTGTTAACTTTTACTGACATTGGTTGGAGCAAGAAAAAAGATCCCCAATGGGGTACTTATCTTTTTTGAAGACCTCGGTTCTGAAACTCGAAAATGAAAATTTCAGGAGTTGGCCGACCGGCACTTGCGAACTGCTTCTGCTTTGGGCACTGCATGGCAAGAGAGACTAATGTAATGATGTCGGCTGCATGTTTTATACCCCTGATGACCTGACGTCATGGAAGAAGAGACAGCATCCAATGCAGGAATCCAAGACTCTGGTATTCAGGCCGGCTGAGGGTTACCTACAGGCAGATAACCCAAATGTGATGACTGCAACAGTGAAACACGAAGAACATCCACTGGCTTTGAGTGCTTTGTGTGGATGAGTCTAGATTCTACAAAAGTTGGTAATTCTGTAGAACTGCCCTGTGGGAACCTTTGGGTAACATCAGCTCAGTGAGAAGACTGCCTTATATCACACCTCTCTGGTGCTGGGGTAGTGATTTGTAGTACTTACCGACAGCTGTGTATATTCTCTATTAAAAGTGAGAACATGTCACTCATCTACAGTTCCAGTGACTACAGGCACCCTTAGTTCCCAAGCTGTTTGTAAACATATCCACTTGTGATACTTTGCTTTTATTTCTTGTAGCAAATTCACACTGTCAAGTATGACATAGTACCGTAACACTACTTACTACCTGCAAATCTGTGTACAACTGCTAGCAGTTTATTGTTTTTATTTTTTTTAGCATCTCATTTTTTTCATTCAGTATAATGGAAAAAGGCTATTGTCCCTTATTTTGCCTAAGAATTTGTTTACAAGAATGAACAGACAGTGTGAATAAACATATAATCTTGCAGACGGACAATCACATACAAAGTTAACTGGTTTCCTTCTAGGCCAACAAGACAGTAGCTGTTTGATTTGTCTGTCCTATGTAAGCATCCTGTTTCTCTTTATACAGCATTTTGCATTATATGGTCTGCCTTTGGCAAATACCATGTACAACATAATTTTGTCACATTAGAATCACATAACACATTGCACAGCACAACCTCACCTCAGATAAAGTCAGTTTTGGTCTACTTCCAACTTCTGCTGTTAGGTTCCATATAAAGTATTAATATGAAGTGATCAGTGCAACATTCAGCATGGCCAAACTGGACAAAAAAAAGGTTGTTCAATATTCTCCACTTGATACTGGTAGAGGTGTTTGGATGCTGCTGGGACTTCTTGAAAAGGCTGTCATTTAACTCATATGAGTAGTTTCCATTCATTGGTGGACCCTTATCTCAACACAAAGGGAATCTGTCTAATAAATAATCAATGTAGTAACATTAGGAATTATGGGGGAGCAGAAAACAGAATGATGTCTTGCATGGCCAAGGATCTCAGCTATACTTAAAACATTATTTCTTTAAGTTAATGTTTTATGCAACACTAATGCCCCCTCCACACCCCCAGCATTATACATAGCTACTATTTTGTTTTAACTTAAGTTCAAATATTACTTAAAAGGGTGGTCACAATGGTGTTATTTTGCATTTTGTCAAAACATTCTTCTTCCCACAATGCACTATGTGTCCCCAGAATATTATACTGTTTTGACCATCTCTCTCCTTCGGGCTGTTTTGTTAATTCACTTAGAAAGATAGCATTCAAAAGTACTGCTTACTTTCCTCCTTTTGCCATCCTAATAGCCCAACTAGGACAAAACATTTTGCCCTGAGTAAGGCTGTTGTTACTCTTGCTCTTGCCATTATAACTGCAGAACCTGATGGGTGTGAGTTGCGTTTGTAAAGGCCAGATTTTGATTACAAACAGCATGGCATGGATTAGACGGGTTCTGTAGATATAAAAACCAGCACTTTCCATGTTTTTTCCTTCAGATGCTTTCCCCACAACACCTCTATGAAGAGAAAACCAGCCATCACCCCCACTTAAATATAATCACCTCCAAAGTCAACGCATCTTGTGAAAAGCAGTACAGTGATGAAGCACTGACTCACGGAATCAGATCCAACTAACCGGGAGTCGGACAACTGGTGTCATAAAAAGTCTCCATATATAACAGCAAAAAGAGATTAGCTGCAAAGTAGATGGATATTATTTATTGGTAAGATACTAAGTTTATGTCACTAGAGGTTGCTAAACTAACCTTGGAATACAAGTGAAAGGTGTGCCATACCTGCAATAAAGCAAAATTTGGGGCAAACTACAGAGTAAGGGGTGAGAAGAGGGAGATGACTGGCAGTGTATTTTTCAGTACTTAGAGGACTTGCTCATCTTGTATACTGTTAAAAAGCAAATCAGTGTGAGTGTAAAGCACTAAATGAAATAAGTAAATATATGGCTACCAGGGAGAAGGGAGACAATGAAAACAGCTTGGGCTGGGGACTTCACAGTAGAACTTCAACATTCAACAGCCACTCCAGGGACAGGAAAACATATGAAGGAATAAGGGAGCATACTAAAATGGTGAATGGGCATATGCAGGTACTACAGATATTTATCAGCAGGGATAAACAAAAATCAAATGTATAGAAAGTAGCACGTGAATGGGCATTTGCAGGCACTACAGATATTTATCAGCAGGGATAAACAAAAATCAAATGTATAGAAAGTAGCACGCCAAGCAAGACATTTTAGGGGTTTAGTTCAGAGGGATGTGCTGGGAATACTACAAGTATTTAGATATTTTCATGACAGGTTATAAAAGTTGGAGTATTTGGTTCTGACAGTGAGAAAAAGCTGGACTTTTTTTCTGAGGAAGTTACCACAGCATGATTTTTAAGAGGTTCTTAGAGAAGCCTATACTAAGGTGGACATTAAAGCAGCAGTGATGACCTTTCCGAAGAAGAAAGCCCCATATGATGAAGGGTGCAAAGTGAAGACAAACCATATGCTGTTGAACAATTCTGCCAGCCACTAGATGAGAAAAAACTCAACGCTAGCATGACACTTTGCAGAGAATGAATTGTAAATCCAATAAAAAGGTAAAGGATCCAATAGAGGCTGAAAGTTATAGAACACTTTTATTTGTAAGTACTGCTTACACAATCATTGCCAAGATCATTGCAAGAATTGCAGAGTTGTCTAGTGGCTTTGATCTGACTGGCACAGGTGGTGTTTGTGACAGCTAAAAACCTCACAAATTATAAGCAGGTTTCAGTCAACTTCTTATAGAAATAAGTTTAGTTATCTTGTTCCCCGAAAGTTCAGCCTAGCTAATGTACACTACGCAAACACTCCACTGTGAAGTACATTTGATTATTTTTCCAGCCCAAGCTGGTTCTGAGCTCTTTCTCTCATGGCATATAAACTGTCTGAACATTGTGTTCAATATACAGAACCTTCAGTTGTACTAGTGATGAGATATCAAATTTTAAGGAATCTGGTACTTTCATCAGTGAGGAAAAGGAAATGAAAAAATGACAATGCCAGCTAGTTTGACTGCATTTGCTGTGAACATGCACTTCTCTATAAATGTGCCAAATGCTTCCTACAGTTTAACAAAGTGCCATCTAACCTCTACTAACCCGAGTAAAAAAAGACAGGCATGCAATTGTTTAACTTGATAAAGAATCATTTTAATCCAAACCTTGTGAGATACTTGACAGACATACACTTCAGTTTCATACCCAGCACCTTAATGAATCACTGTCAGAATAACTATCTGAGCTGATAAAATTAGCCCAACAAAGAGACAAACTGCAGCAATTGTTGAGACAGGGACTATATGGAATAAAATGATGAACTAAAACAAACAATGCTTTTATCAGAAATTAAAATGTCATTTGACTCCGAGGTTAGAATCACTCAATAGACAAATGGAGGATGAGGGACTAAAACTCTGGACTTCAGGAAGCACCCCCTTAGCTTCTCATAGCCTAATCTTCTATGCTGTTGCCAAATTGTTGACATAACTGGGACTGCAATGCTTAGACAGAAGTTTGGATAAGTTATTCTGTGAGGGTATAGACAGAAATCATTGACAAACCTTTTTAGCAATGACTGTGAAATGTTCTTCACAAATGTATGCAGGATGCTCCAGGGGTTATGTGTTTTAATGTACTTAGAGAGTTGTCTTATCTACTGGTGATTCAAGCGAAACTGGCCGAGATTCCACTTACAGGATGGAATTCCATCACCCAAAGAGGTATCACCAATGTGGCGTCGCTACCGTCTACACATTTGGTTGGATGAGGTTATGTTGTCCACAGTGAGAGAAACTCTGATGTAAGCTCACTGAAACGATTGGAAGGGAAGGTTATAACAACCAAAATTATGATTGGCTCATTTTAGTTACTTAGGTTACCACCACCTTGCAGCACCTCTCTTTGGTTGAGTTTCATTGATATGTTTAGCTATACGGAATGTTTTATGGAAAGGTACAAAATCCAGAAAGTCTTTAGTGTTTGTCAATGTGCTGAAAAGCGAGTATATTCTGAATTTTAAATTACAAATTAGAGGTGAATAGCTTAGTGCAGCTACTGAGTGCTGTGGTTAATCCACTACTGATGTCAGAATGCATGAATGACGATAGCTGGGCTGACAACAGGGATTTCTCATGCTGGGGAGTGAGCTATATTTTCAGGGGATATGTTGGCTTCATGAAGTTAATATCAGAGAAACTGCTACACTGAGGGAGTAACTGATGGGGATCATGTTATTGTAGGGTAACTCTTAGTTAAAAACTGGGCAGATTAACCCATGTAGGGTCTTGGGTGGATTCAGGAATTACTACCTAAGGCAGACATTATAGATAAGGTAAGAGAACATCTTTTCCTAACTTGATATACAGCAAAAAGTTTATTTTATCTCTAGAGAGAAGTATAGAACCAGACATGTCATGTGTGATCTGGAAAATAGTTCAGGGCACGTGGATAAATATAAAGGAAGGTTAGAAGTGGACATCCATGGAGAACACAATGAAATAGTAGATTTGTATCAAAGACATGATGCAGGGTATTTACCAAACAATATTTAGTAGTCTTAGGGGGCCCATGTTAAAAGAGCTTGGGTGATACAAAAAAGGGGGAAGGTATGGAGTGATGCAATGATGCGAAGGTGGAGGGCAATTTAAAAATGGTATGATGCTGAAGAGATTTCGACAACTTTTTGTTATACTTCCAAGTAGTTAAAGGGCTCACTGACACTCAAACACTTGACAGCAAATTAACACAGAACATGTCCACTGCTGGGGGTGCAGAGATCAATCAATCCATGTGTCATACAAATGCATCCAAAACAGGCTGCCTTTCATTTCAGCTAAGGAAGTACAGGGAGAAGACAGTATTATATCCAAGGTTTGTTTTGTCTAGACTTAGTAGTGCTAAAGGGTTCAATAGTCCATTTCTGAGTTGGTCAACACTGACAGCACTGCTCAATGCTCTGACAGTGCAGGAATGGAAAATCGGTTTCCCCAAGTATTTCTGTAAACTATATAAAGCAACTTATTCAATTTTTAATACAGAAGATTACAATCAAGATTACAATTATGTCTCTTATCATAAACTCCGTGTTCCAGAAAGGATGTTGAGAACTTCACTTCACTAGTGAAAAAATCTTGACATCCATTTCAAGAACATACAACAGGTGGAGTATGATTGGAGAAACATGATCATTATCTGCACTACATGGTGCTTTACGTGTCCTGATGTGCTATGAGTTCTGGAGAAAAAAGTATGGGAGTGCAAAGTGTTTTACAGCTTTTAAAACTGTAAAACACTTTGCACTGCATACAGAGGGTAACCAGAAGCTAAAGGACTTCTGATGGACCAACAGCTTTAAAAATTGTTGGATATTCCACATTTTTATGGTTTTGCGTGGCAGAGCAAAGTGCATTATATTTTTCAAGTGTTGTTCTGTGTTGGTTGCTGAATACACTCTATCATGAGACTACAGCACAACAGCTCTAAAAGGTGCATACCAAAGTTTGTTATGTACTGATCTGACATTAGAGAAGTGCATAACATATGTAGCTCTGTTGACTTCAGAACATAATGAGAGCTCTCCATATGCTACAAGATGTATTAAAGCTGGGTACACGTAGAAAGCAACCTATGAGATCTCCTAAAGAAATCTCATTATGATGTGAAGACTACACAGTCACTAGCTGATGGCTGTTGAATGCAAAGGGAGTATTGCTAGTACAAAATGTACTGCAAGATGAAAATTGCTGTCAGAAAACCCAAGAATCTGTGTCTTCTGAAACTATACCTGCCACATTTCTAACGTAATGATTATGAACTATGTTGACAATTTCTGATGAAGTAAAAGGAAACAACATAGGAATATACAGGTGGAAAAGATGCTGCAATACTTACTGCCCAAAAATATTAATAAAATGTATTTATATTTGACTTAATAAAATATATAATTTGTTATTCCCCCTTCCTAACCCCTACATCCCCTAGACCTGCCCAGTGACTCCAATACCTTTAACTCAGTTGTTTCACTAGTTCATTCAGAGAAAATGCTAAGCATCTCCAGCCTAGATAAGACTCCTAAAAAAGATTTTTTCCAGACAAGGGTGTCTAACCAGCCTATTCATCAACAGTATGTTGAAAGTCAGGTGGCAGGAAGCAGGCCAGTCCCAGGTCTGCTGGAGTAGCCTGTCTTTATCTTACAGATTCTCTGACCAGCAGTGTCTCACTTAAGCATGTTACCTGCAGCACAAAGCATGCCTCGGCATGCAGACTTCCTCAGCTAATGCAGCTTCACTGAGGCAATATATGTGCAGGAGGCCTGTGCTTCAATAGTGCCACAAACAATGCAGCCACTAGGGGTCTCTCACAAAGTAAGCGAAAGCCACCAACCGTGAACCAGAACTGGCTAATATGTCAGCCTTGCACTACTACTGTGCACTGTGCAAGGGTCACAGGATCAATAACAGCTGGATATTACTTAGAAATAGTGCAGGGATAGTATGTACAACCATCTAAGTGACAATGTTCTTTTACTCTATTTCTTCAGGTGGTGAAGAGTTCAGGTGCTTCATTGTTTATATATTACTGCATAAACAGCAGAAAATAAGAGTAAACATCTTCAGATGGTTTTAGATACTAATACATGCATCTGCAATCATACACAAGTACAAATTGCTAATGTAGTGTAAAGAAAGTGGAAGGGAGCACAACTCCTGAGTAAGGATACACAGCTAAAGATCCTTCACATTGTTTCCACCATCCTCAGATGCTCTTAAGATACTGACATGTGCATCTATAGTTATATATCAGTAGAAAGCTGCCAGTGCAATGGAAAGGAAATGGGATGGAGCAAAGTTAATGATCATTCACATGTTTTTCATCTCTTACTTTTACTTCATCCTGAGCTATGGTTGCTATCCTGAAGCATTTAGCTTAGCTTGGCTCCTTTGGGCTTTAGTGACAAAGAAGTTACAAATAGGAGTGCATGAAGGAATACAGTTTCCCAGAAACTGATGCCCAGATTGTGTCCCAGAGACTCCCCCTTCTGTGAATAGACTTCCTCTCTATGTCAAGCAGTGTACCTCATTAACCCTTTTTAAGCTCAACCTGGATAACTGGATGGAGAACAGAAAATACACCCCTGGGATTCCACCTGTGTCCCTGCTGGACAGGGGCGTTGGGTGCTGACCTGTCAGAACATAGGCTGAACTCTTGGCTAGGCTTGTAATGGCCTTAGGGCCAATAGCCTAGTAACCTCCTATGATTCTATGAGAGAGACAGCGTGCCCTCTCTAAAAGAGATGCTACCAGGAAAAGACAATAAGTGGAGGTTTACTAAACTTTAGTAATTAACATGTCTTTACTGTTACACAAAGACAACATCTGCGTTTTTCATTTTTACTGAGGCATTAAGACATCTAATGGCAATCCAGCAAGCTGATATACATCAAACAGAAACCTACAATAAGGATATGAAGAGTAATGTGATATGATTTCAGCACAGAACTATCGTTTGCTGTCTGCATACCTCTATGTATACCTGAAACACACTGTAAATCCTTGAAAATGCAAACAGCACAATAAGGGCCTGTAATCTGGTATGCCAAACCAGGTATGAGGACTAATTTTCCATTACTGACACTGTAATGCAGCACGGGGGGGGCTTGAGCATGCCTTTTTTTGGTTGAGATGTTAAACCAAGATCTCATATGCCTTAGTTGGTGGTAGCTTATATAGATGTAATAGATCTTGCAGCATTTATTAAAAAGAGTAGGGGAAGTTTCCCAGCACCCTAGCCAATTTTTCCATAGTCAGTTTAAATTTCAGGTCTAGTATGAAAAGAGGCCACTGGCCTAGTGGGACTAACCTGGTCAACAAAGTGTAATAAAAAAAAATAAACATCCCATCTAAGCCTCTGACTAACTCTCTTGCTTGAAACAAGCCCATTATTTCTGTAGCAGCTCACTGTGCCACTATAAAACATGGTATTATTTCTTACTACCGATGGTACACAATTCATATCTGGGACTGCCTGAATTTAAGGAAACATTGTTCTTACTGAAAGTATGAATCTGTGCTCATATATAGGCTTTATAGAATGACAACACACACACACACACACACACACACACACACACACACACACACACACACACACACACACACACACACACCCTAAAATGAGCTTAAGGAAACTGGAATGCCTCGTTTTGGTCAAGCATATGTTTTGTTGACATGAGTCTGTTAAAGGCAGCCACTTTCAAAATCTGGCCATAGCATTACTATGCCCAGTAATGTCTGATTCTTTTTACTTTGTTACACACTTGCAGGCTTCATTTGAATGTTGAAATACCATGTTAGGTTGTGTTCAAGTTGCACAAATGCCTCGGACACACTCACAATGTTGCCTCTATTTGTCCAGCAAAATGTATGGTTCTGTTGCATGGTAGATGTGCATTTACCACTTTGGATTATTTTACACAGCACTTGTGAGGTCTCAAATACTGGGAATGCAATAAAAGGTCTCTATAAATATTTAAAACTACTGGTAAAAAAGTCAACCAGATTACTACGACTAATGTACACGATCTCAAATATGCACCTTTTTCTTTTCTGTAATTCCACTGGGTAGTTTAGTGTTTTCAGTTACTATTTCAGCAGTTTAAATGTACTACTGGCCAATTATATGTGGAAAAATAAATGTGATAGCACAAATTCAAGCTGGAAGAGGTAGACAGTTTCATATTTAGCACTGTGCAAACTGTAGTCACTCTTATAGGGACCCACTAAGTATTGGGACCTGCTCTTCAACATAGACAGTTTTTCGTTTTCTGTAAATGAAAAACTGAAATGATATCTGCAGGTGTCTAGTCAAGGAAAACATTACAAGCAGAAAACAATGGATGAGCAACGGTGTTATAGTTTAATTTTACCACAAAAGTATGTAATGCCTTTGAAAACCAGAATATGTGGTTACTTGCTCTGAATTTTTAAAACCAACGTTCATATTGATGTTTAAACTTGAAGCTTTGAGTACACTGCACAGCAATTATGAAAAATGATCTGTATTAACTATACACATACATATTATACATGTCATTATTATTACATTTTATAAACGCACACACACGTACACACACGTAAGTAATAATGACTGACAGAGTGGGCATTACAGGGAAATAATAGACTGCTCAGGGGTGTTATGAGGCTCAACACCACAGCAGAGAGCCCCCCAGTGCCTGGAAGATCTATTACTTCCCTAAAATTTCCAACCTGTAGGACATTATAGCAAAATGGCCCCAGTGTTTGTTGATAATGTGTTGCTATGTATTATATGCCTTTTTGACCATTTTGCTCATTTTCATAAAAAAAGTCCCTTTTAATTACTGTGGTAAGATTTTATTTAACTACATATTTACAAAGTGCAGAGCAGTCAGTTGTGAGACATCAGGCACTGAGAATAATGAAATATAAACATATGGACATTTTATTTATAAACAAAACAGCAATCGTGAAGTATGAATTATTATATCGGTATGTTTACTGATTTGCTATTTTTTTCATTTGTTAATCAGATGAACCCACTAGGCACAAGGCACTTTTCAGCTGTGACCCAGAAGAATGTCTGTTTAAGTGACTTAGAGTCACACAGCAAGCAAATGGTGGCTGAGGAAATCAAACCCTGGAGTACAGGATGAAGTAGCTTGTACCTTAATCATCTGTACTAAACTACCAAACTTAATTATTTCTTTATTTTTTTCTCTTTCTGAATATGTCTGGAAAAAGAGAAAGACTGTTCCAAGTATTTTTGTTATAGTTTCATTTGTATTATTTACAGTAGAACCTCTGTAAGTTGACCACCCTAGGGACTGTAACAAAATGGTCAACAAACAGAGGTGGTCAACATAAGGAACTAGGCCTACTGTACTGATACATACATGTACTTTACTTTCTTGTACTGCTTTTATTAGAGAATATCATACAGAATCAGTAAAATCATACATACAGTATCATACAAAATCAATACATTTACTGTTTTCTCATGGCTTAATTATTCTTTCTGAAAAAAACAGTCAGTCTTGGTCTGTTTCTTATTCTTATTACAAAGGTAAGTGGAGAAAGCACTCTCAACACTGGCTACACCACTCAGCATACTTGGTCATTTTTCCACAGCAAATGACTTCAACTGCATTATCAAATGCCTGACATCCTCTTCTTTTGGAGTTTCTGCAATTTCTGTGTCATCCTCACTTGCTTCTTCCACTTCATCAGCTGATTCATGCACTTTTACATTGGTCTGTACTTCACTGAATATTACTTGGAAAATTGCTTATGGGTCAGGTTCATTACAGGTTGCCACTTCATCATCCATTGCAACAAAACCTTCAAAAATCTACTCCTTCAAATTCTGCTATGGGAGATGGACTATCTGATGGGGCCAAAACATCATGCTCTTGGATTGTGACAAATCCAACTTTCTTGAAACACTTCTATATCATTTCTGGCTGAACTTTATTCCAAGCAGAACTGATCCAGAGGACAGAATCCAGAGTGTTAACTGATGCAGTGGATGAAGTTGCTTCCACAGGTGGCCCACAAGTTTGTGTTTTAGTAATGACCCACTGCAGGAGCTGGGCTTGGTAGTGCATTTTAAATGTTTTGATGATGCCTTGGTCAAACGGTTGGATTTCTGAGGTTGTTTGGATGCAGAAAATTCAGTGTCACGTTTGTGAGATGATTCACTTGCGGGTGGCCAGGACAGTTGTCTACTGTCGGTAGAAAAGACTGTTTCTTCTTCTTCATTTCTCAGTTGATAACCCTTACCCACTCCTCAAATAGGGCACCAGTCATCCATGTGCAGTTGTTTGATCTCCAAGTGATGGAGGGGGGGTCTTCGGGCTTCAGGTTCTTGAATGCGCGTGGCTTTGCCAATTTACCAGTCACCAAGTGCTTTATTTTCTCTTGAGTTGAGATAACGCAAAGCAGAACTGTGAAATGTTCTTTGGAAAGTTATTCACTCTTATATTTGTCACCCTTCAGGATGAGGCTCCTGTCAGGCATCGCCTTGAAAAAGAGTCTGCACTCATCAGAGTTAAAGCTGTCATCATCTTTAAAGCCTCTGCGAAGTCCGGGAACTTTCTGATGAACTCTTCCACAACTTCTACTGGAACTTCACCGGATTCACCACACAAGACTTTCTGGGAGATCTTGTGTAGCAGTTTAAATTTCTTGAGCCAACCACCTGATGCTTGGAAATCTGCCACCTCAAATTCCTGTGTGAATTTTTTAGCAACTTCTTGGATCATCGTCCCGGAGATTCGGGCATTAACTGCCCTCATTTTTTGAACCAGCTTAATGTGGCTTCATTGACTTCATTGAGAGAAGTTTTCCTCCTTTTCCACTGTACATCTCTGCTTTCCTTACCATATCTCTCCAAGTACTCATGTTTACATTTGTGGGTGTTGCTAACTGTGGTCTTGTTAACACCAAAATGTCCCCCCTTCTTTCTTTGGCTGCTGCTTTCCTGAAAATGTAGAAGATCAAACTTTTCCTTCAATGTCAGCTGTTTGAGTTCTTTCCTTTGGGCCATCATGTCTCGATTAACTGTAAAATTTTTCAGTAATTGTAGAATGTACCTACAATTCAGACCAGTCCTTCACATTGGAAAAATCTTCAGTGACACGTGATAAACA
Organism: Protopterus annectens; assembly: GCF_019279795.1. NCBI lineage: Eukaryota > Metazoa > Chordata > Ceratodontiformes > Protopteridae > Protopterus > Protopterus annectens. The sequence continues at coordinate 1,757,415,448 of NC_056728.1, read as the reverse complement.
ATAGGATGGTAAGCCTAATCCAACATGTGGTAATAATAAAACATGAAAAAAGGACTTATATTAAAGAAAAAATAATACAACTAAGGGGCAAAGCCCACACCTTCTACCCCTTAGTGTAGAGTGGATTCAACTGGTCAAGTTATAGTGTAATACTGTGTGTCACAGTCTAAGTGGTCAAGATGCAACTTACAGAGGTGGTCAATATAGAGAGGTCAGTCTTCCATTAAGTACATGTAGTGCATATCCAGGCTATAAAAATTAGGTCAACTTAAGGAGGTGGTCAATGTAGGGAGGTGGTCAACTATGGAAGTTCTACTGTATTTATTTTGCTTACCACATGTTATGCATTGGTTCCTTCTTGTTTTATATGTCAGAACAAGATTTACATTGAAAAAGGTAAGGTAAAATAACAGTTGTACATGTTTAAAAGATATTTTTCTCAGAACTACAGGCATTTGCCATCTAGCCTAGCAGTAAACAGGAATCTGACACCTCATGGCATAACTCAAACATCAGTTGTACAGTGTTTTACAAATATGTATACAGTTTCTCAGACAGTACATGAAAATTATGTAAGGGTGTGAGCAAACTGAATACAGACGTATTATGGTGTTGCACATGTACAACCATGGGCACTATGTCAGTCACATGTACTATAGGGGTGTGAACGGTCTGTGTGCATACAGGTTATAGCACCTCATACAGACACAGCCATGGGCAGTGTTTAGCATGTGCAATGTAGGAAGGTGGACAGTCTGTGTACTCACAAGCTATGACTCTGCATGAGAATAACCAAGGGCACTGGAACGGTCCTGAGCAGTTGTTTGGGATGAACAGAATGTGCACTGTTGTATGAAGATATAATCATGGACACATCCATAGGTGTCTCGTCTGGTACCTCTAAGGTAGGGTGTGTATAGGTTGTGCACACATATGTTATAGCGCTACACAGGCACAGCTATGAGTGCAGAAATAAATTCTATAGGGTTAGGGGTATGGGCAAGATACTCTTTAATGAACCAAGATGCAACAGTGCAACATGAACATACCCACAGATATTTACTAGTGGACTGATGACATTATTACATGTGAGGGCTGTGTGAAGCCTTGTCAGGAGTATTCATTGTAGTGTGCTAAGCAGAGTATGTAAAGTTACATGTATTCTATAACAGATGTTTGATTGTGATTCATTGTGGAGTTGGTTGCTTTTTTTGAACTGTTATTGAGTTGCCTACATGGCCGAATCGGGCTACTTGTGTGCTTCATTGAGCAGAACGGAGTTTCAGGAGTTGCGTGCAGAGGTTATGTCGCTACAGGAAGACGTCAGCAAGCTGCTGCAGCTAGTTTCCTCACTTACTAGACCAGCAGTCGAGGGTGTGGATGTGTTGCCGGTCTCCACGGGTCCGGACATCCACCCGAGTACAGTTACACCAGCTATTTCGTTAATTTTGACTCCACCGGCTGTGGAGGGAGGCGATAGCTTCAACAGCATACCAAATGGCCAAGTTATTAGAAATACGGCAAACACGCCGCAAGTGCATTTAAACGTGGACAATAAGGAAACCGATTTCCAGCTCTTAGATGAAGGAGACTTTACATTTGATTTTAGTCTCTTCCATTCTCGGGAAGAGACACTTAAGCCAAAACAGAAGGAAAAGATGAAAACATATTCATCCATGGTTAACAGAAGGGGCATTCAACATCAAGGTACTGTAACAAATGATAATATCAGTAGCCCTTCTGTAAGGACCAAGATTAAGAACATTAAGGGCAATAATATGCCTAATAGTTATACCAGCCATGGTAACAACAACAATAAATACTGTGGACTTTACAACATTGATGCTGTGAAGAATTTTTTGTGTGATGAATATGATTTTTGTAATAATACTGACACAAGAGTTAATTGTGATGACAGGAATGTGAAGTCTAATAATGACTCCTTAAAAGCTAAAATATATTTATTGGGCAAAAAACTATTACAGATTAAAGGGGCAAAAATTGACAATGGCTATTTAGAGAAATGTGTGTTATTAAAAATTGTGCCCAAAGGTTTGAGATTTTTCAAACTTCCATTGGGGATACCTTATAGTGAGACAGTGATGTTTGAATTTAACAATCTATTTGACAATTTTGGGCTTGAATATGTTAAATTGTTTATGAAATTTAATGAAGAAAAAATAGGAGGCCTAGTTACGGATATTGAACAGCTATGTGTAGAAATAACCCAGGACCCAGAATTTGATTATTGGCAGGAATTGTTCGAAAAACAGTTCAGAGTGGCTAAAGCCAAGGCATATGACATTTACAATAGAAAACTTGACAAATTAGAAAGGGACCTGAAGGCTTATAGAGCACACAGGGCATATATATGGCCACATCCAACCCAGAACAGGATGAGAACGAATGAACCCAATTTAGGATGGGAAAGGGGTGGAAACAGAAGAATAGGGGAAGATGAAAATTTTCAGGGGGGAAGGTTTCATCAGGCCCCCATATATCGCCCAAGGAGGTAATGGGTCTAGAAGTAACTTCTCTTGAAGGTAGAAATTCTTGTGATTCATTACCCACTTTACCTCTTCCTTTAATACTAGAAGTTAGTGAAGCTATTACATCCAATGATTATCCATCTATGGAAGTGGTAGGGAACACTAACAAAGTCTTCATTTATTCTTACAAAGGTTTCAAGGTGTACAATTTTACCGACATGTATATTTCTCAAGACTTTTTCAGCTTGTTTAGTAAGGGAATGAAGTTTATTCCTTCTGCTAGGTTTAATTTGGTTGATACCATCAAAGAAGTCAAGTTGTACTGTCGCAGACTTCAATTAGCTATACAATTCAAGGACAATATTAGGATCGATGCACCCAAAACATTAGTGAGAAAAAGTATGTATATTCCTACAAACAATGTACAAGTCAGTAACTATGAAAGATATATATCATTTGTACGGAAATATCCGGAGAGACGTTAGTCACTGTCCAGGTTTTCGTGACAACTTAACCAAGGGGGAAAGGGAATGTTTGGACCATATTGTGGCCAACAGCGACATCAGAATTATGAAACCGGACAAGGGGGGTGGCTTGGTCGTATACGACATGCTAGCGTATAACAAGGCCATCCAAGACCTTTTATTTGGTTCCGGTAATTACGAACAGACATCCCTCAATCAGATCAATATTGGCTACCATAGAATAGACCTAGCAATTGAGGAATATCTATTAGACAACCGTATTACAAACGAAGAATACGGGTTTATTAGAACGGAACATCCTACATTGGCCAGAATAGTGGGGATACCTAAGATCCACAAAAGTGTTGAAAATCCCCCTTTTAGACCCATTATTTCTGGCTCCAGGTCAAAAACATTCAATATAGGGGTAGCTATTGACTTTTGGTGCAAACATATTTACAACAAAGTCCCCCATCTAACCAAGGATTCTTGGGATTTTTTGTGTACATTAAAACAAGATGTATGGTCACGTGAGCTAACCTTCATCACGATAGATGTTCAGGATTTATTTTCATGTATCCCTTATTCAACGGGTCTAGAGTATTTTGAAAACAGCTTAAGGAAACACTCTGACCTTACATGGGATAAGATTTGCTTGATACTAGATATGATGGGACTTGTCCTCTCACACAATTACATCCAGTTCCAAGGAGAATTTTTCAAACAAATTCGAGGAGTTGCAATCATGTGCCCATTTTATCTTGTAATGTTGGAGTGGGAGGATGTTTACGTCACATCTAGTGAATTTTATAAACATATCGCCCTTTATACACGTTTTCTGGATGACCTGTTCATCATCTGGAAGGGGCCAAAAGAAGATATACCCAACTTCATAGCATACATCAACAGTACCACCAACTTCTTAAGATTTACACACAGGGTGGAGAAGGTGGGTATCCCATACCTTGACACTTATATTAGCTCAACGGGTGAAGGTTTTCAGTCCAAAATTTTTAGGAAATCCACCTTTTCCAATGATTATATACAATATGGCAGTTGTCACCCCCCGCACATCCATCAAGGGACAGTGCATTCGGGTAGCCAGAATGTGTTCAACGAGACAGGATATGGAGGAACAGATGGATATTGTAGCTAATATGTTTCTTACTAGAGGGTATCCTAAGGAGATGGTTACAGATGTGACCCAATATGTCATTAGATCATGGGGAAACAAATACATCCCCTTATTAGGAGGTACATTCATAGGGAAGAATACCCAAAAGCAAACGACAGGTGATAGAAACAACGTTTGTGTTATTATGTTCAATCCCTATTCAAATTTAATTAAGCAGATTCTGAACAGGCATTGGGATATCTTTTTGAGCTCAGAGGACATCACATCGGTTTTGGGTTTACACCCCACAAGTGTGTACAAGACTTCATTTAATATCAAGAGGATAGTTGAGGGGGGAAAGAAAAAGGAGTTGACAAAATCTAAAGACGAGTACACACACAAATGTGGGAATTGTAGATATTGTCAACACATCAATGAGAGTAATATCATTAAACTCAATAACAAAAACAGAACTAAATGTTATGGTAAGAAAGGAAACTGTAACTCTATGAGAGTGGTGTACTTGGCAACCTGCTCCAGCTGTCAAGGATATTACATTGGAAAGACAGAAAGGAAACTTAAAAACATTTGTATAAAATAAAAAAGGTTGATTTGAACAATGCTTTAAGCAAACATATAAGTGAAAAAGGTTCCCATCATAGTTTTACATTTTCTATAATTGATCAGATAGGGGTGAATGATTATGGAGGTGACTGGAAGACAGGTTTGTCCTGTCTTGAGACCAAATGGCAGATTTTATGTGATGCCACCTCTTGGCCAGGCCTAAATGAATACATTAGTATTAAACCTTTTTTACTTTTGGACCGTGGCTAGATTCTTCCCAAATTCACCCCTCTGTACCCCATCCTATTAGTTTTTGGGGTTGGTTAACCTATTAATATATATTACACAATTGATATATTATCTACTTATAAATATATATTATATGACATACCCTTTGTGGAGGGCAAGTTTGTAACATCATGCCTATATGTGTTCATCCAATTAAATTTGTATTATTTATTATAAACTTGTTCTATATGTATAGTAGTTATACTGTATCTTTTATAGATAGATGTATGAATTTTTATATGTATTTTTTATATATGTTTAAGTTTAAATATATTAATAGTATTATTTTGTATTTATATACTTATTTACATTCTCATTTTGTTTTATTTTGTTTTCATTTTTATGACTATGTATTCCCAAGTAAGATTTTTGGCGCCAAAACTGCTTTAAAAGAGCTGTTGCAATCTTTTTTAATTGGTTCTGAAGAAGTCTACCTGCAGTAGATGAAAGCGCTAAACCTATGTACTGCTTTTGTGGAATTTTATGGAATTAAAGCTGTTTTTTACCATCGGCTGAGTCGTGAGGTGTTTGGTGTAACTAGGGAGACATTGGTGGTACGAGCACTTTTGGTATCTTCCTGTTCGGTTTTGTTCGAGCCTCTGGGGTCCGGTCGGTTGATTGTGGAGTTGGTTGCTTTTTTTGAACTATAACAGATGTTGCCTGATACCATGTACAGACCAGTGTGTTACCCAGTGATGACCAGTTTAAATATATTCTATAACCTGGCAAGCCTATATATGCATAGTACCATGTACATGCCGAATATATCCACCCCTGTGGTCACGTACTACTGTACTGCTCAGTAATTTTGGTGCAGAAAGAATACATATTTGTGCATGTAGCTTATCTTCTGAAGTTTACTCAAAATTCTTCAACATATCATCCTACAAATTCAGTTCCCCAAAAGACATCTCACAATAAAAAGATGCTGGGCTATTTGTGTATCACACAACCCTTGTGATCTAAATATCATCACAAACAGCCTACAGCTGTGGACACCATCTGCAACATAAGCCATCTCAAATAATCTTGTGACCTGGGTGACCATGGGAGATGCACAATCTACATGGATGACAGAGTATGTCTGCAATATGTTCAAAACATGCCAATGCCTGACTGCATCGTTTGTCTGTAGACTATTGTGTAATGCTGATATATATTCCTACACATATGGGCCTGAAAGCCATACCACAGCGATCTAAATATCCCATTCACACATCATAGCACTGTACTTGCATTGGTCCTTTGTGTTGTGCCTGTGCTATTCTCCTTAGTCTCAGACACTGTGACATGCTTAAAGACCTGCAGATACCGCAGTTCTGTGTGACCAGTGATATATACTGTACACAGAAGTCTGCACCATGTTAAGATGTTGGTCATCACTTCCATGGTTTGTGTGGTGTCCCATTACTTTTTGTGTATTACCTATATCCACCTGTCAGCTGCAATAAGGGATGGAATCACATGATAGGTAGAATGTGATGCTGTTATACATTGGGAACTTATGGTAGAATATTACTACAAGTGCATACTCTCCTGTACATGGCGTCAAACTTGTGGGGTCTTTATTGCACTTTGTCAGTTTGCGCATATGCTTTGGTGAACAAATGCCATTACAGCAGTGTTTTTGTTTGGCATGGAGGTTGCATACCACATATATTTCACACAGGAAGTTCAGCATTGCCCCACTTGTCTCTTTCTACCTCCTTGTCTGGGTGTTGACATATATCCATGGACTGGTGAGTAATGTGCATGTTAGATATGATGTTATGCATTTGTTTGATCAACCATCTGTCGAGGGTCTATATTAGAACATCGAAGTTTCAAAACTTCAAATGTTCTAATATTGACCCCTATTCAGCAAAAGCTGAAAATATCGATGCAACAGAAAACCAAATTTTTTCCTAGGGAAAGAATTTGGTTGTCCATTTCTGTTGCTTCAGTATTTTCAGCGCTGTGGTGGAAAGTTACGAGTTGGGTTCAGGTAAGTGTTCGATTGAGTGCGGGTTAGGTTAATTAGGGTTAGGGTGCGGGTTAGGTATGTGTGCGATTGTGTGGACGTGAGGGCTAGGGCGGGTTAGGTGAGTTAGGGTTAGGGCACAGGTTAGGAATGTGTGCAATTGTGTGGACGTGAGGGTTAGGGCGGGTTAGGTGAGTTAGAGTTAGGGCACGGGTTAGGTATCTGTGCGATTGTGTGGACGTGAGGGTTAGGGCAGGGTAGGTGGGTTAGGATGAGGTGAGTGTGCAATAGTGATGGGGGTTAGGGTTTGGGTTAAGGTAAGTGGATAGTTAGTGGTGTGTGTATAGTTTAGTGTAGGGTTAGGTGTAAGATTTTAGGTGTATGTGTGTGGATTGCTGTTTGTTTGGTGTGCTTGTGTTGTGAGTATGTGTTTTGGAACAGCAAATTTTTTCCCAAGGAAAAAATTCGCTGTTCTGTATGTTCGATGTTTTAGCTTTCGCTGAATAGGGGTCGATATTAGAACATTCAAAGTTTTGAAACTTCGATGTTCTAATATAGACCCTCTGTCGACACCCCTACCTGGTACCATTTCAGACAGTGGCCAACTACACATGTATGGTAGCAGTGGGACACCAAGATTTTGTATCCCCTGTGCTTCTCTATACTGTCCAGTTGGCTTACTCCCCACCATGAGCAATGTAGTAGCCATCAACCACATCTATACCTCACACAAACAAACTGCACGGCAAAGTACTGTGTTGATGCCACATAACCCATTATTGTGTAACATTAAACATACAGAGTTTGGCTGCTGTGGTTTACATGTATCATTTTAGCTAGACATGGATCAAAGCACAAGGTGAATTTGGCACTGGTGACCCAATGTCAGTATGTACTAAGAAAGACGTATTGTACTCATACAGATGTGCAATTCTCCATATGATGGTTTCTGGATCATATAATAATACTAGGCTAACAGCTCTAAAGGGTATTTTTAAGCCTAGCCACTGGTTTTGGTCCCAGACCAGGTGTACATTTGCAATTCCCTATCCACTGATCCAAGTTTCACTTGAATAAGTGCAGGAAAAAACTTTGCTTCACATGGAAGGGAAGCCTGTTCCAAAGAAGGGGTAGCCTATGAAACACATACCTGTTTCACTAGTATGTCCTATTTATGTTGTATGTGAGGTTTAGGTCTCTGGATTGTGTGTGTTTCTGATTCTATTTGTTTTGCAGATGTACAAAAGGTGCATTACGGCTGGATCAGAGGATGCTTTGTAGGCTAGACATGGGTCATCTCTCAGCAGCCTGTAGGACACTAAGTACAAGGAAAATGCTTTGAGGCAGTCTTCAAAGGACTTGTTTTCTAAGCCATATATTTTCTGTGAGGAACTTTTGTGGGCACTCCAGTTGTTTGATATAACTGGTCAGATACATGCCAAAGGAGACAATGTAGTCAACGATTGCTCTTATGAGGGCAGAGTGCAATGAAACAATTACATCTTTGGACCTGGATGCCTTAGACTTGCTTATAAGTTGTGCAACACAGAATGATTTCTTTGATAATATAGACACATGGTGGTCAAAGGCCAGGTTGCTGTCTTCATGTGTTCTCAAGAACCTCACTGCTAGGTCTATTCTTGAGAGTAAAATATCAATGCAGTAATTTGTGGGGGTGGCTGTTTTACTGAATGAAACTATTATGCATTTCTTGGTATTGAGTTTACAACCCTGACTCCAGCACCAGTTATTACTCTGTGTCAGGCCTTCTAGGAGGGTATTTGTGTCTTGAAGGCATTCAATGACTGTATGATCAGTTGAAATAATGGCTAAGGTCTTCAACTCTCATGCACAAGGTACAAGGTTCAATCCTGACCTCCGGCCAATTCCACTTTGGAGTTTGTATGCTCTCCCTGTGTCTCTGTGGTGTTCCATCCACCTCTGAAAAACATGCTGAGCATTTCAATCTCAAACTTCCTCATGAATGGAGCTGTGGGGACAGCAGTACAGACTCTAGATGATGCCTTACAGGGGGAAGAGTTGTACAGACCAACTGCTTTGGGCATCTACTGTGGTGCGCAGTATCCTGACGATAGAAGAACATGAATCACAGATTGTGGCAGGGTTAGCCACTTGATGGTGTAAAAACATAGCTCCAGGTGATTTGATCATGTTGACTAATGTCACCAAATAGGCACGGGTAGTTACCGATCAGCCTACACTGGCCTATGCCGGGGACCCATGCTAATACTGGCCAGTGTATGCCCACCATAAAGCCCAGCAACTCTGGGTCGATAAGCTGGCCAGTAACCAGTTTCCCAGCTTGGGCTACCTGATATACCTCAGTTGGGCGAACGCTGGATGTAGAACCAATCAACCTGCCAAACATGAACTAAGACTTGCTAAACTCAATGTTGGTTCACTGGCAGGACAGAGTTTGGAAGTGGATGACATGACAGTAAGGACAAGTCTGGCCATCCTATGTTTCTAGGAGACAGTGCAGCAAAGCCACTTGGCTTGAGATCCATAGTATACTACTCTGGAGAAGGATAGGGTAGAAATGGGATGGGAATTGTGGTGAGGGAGAGACATCAGAAGGCAGTGAGGGATATCATCAGAATTAGTGACAGACTTATGTCAATCAGAGCGGGTGGGTGGGAGGTTGGCGTAATGGTTAAGGTGTTTACCTTACAGTCACAAGGTACAGGGTTTGATTCTCACATGGGATAATTGGCTAGGCTTAAAAGGGCCCACAAGGCCAGTTAGCCTAGTACTAACCTATGAACTTCAGCCTATGAATTTCCAAGCCATTGATACAACAGCATTTATAATCTCAGCCTATGCCCCACAGCAGGGTTGTGATAGTGAGGAAAAGAGTGCACTCAGACAGCAGTTGCAGGACCTACTAGATAAAGCATGACAACATGAGTTGGTGTTGATAATAGGTGATCTGAATGTACATATCAGGATAGACAGAACAGGATATGAGGACTGCCTGGGTACACATAGGTGGGGCAACAGAAATAAAGAAGGAGAGCCCATTCTAGATATCTGTCTGAAAAATGGCTTGATAATAGGCAACACCAGGTTCAGAAAGAGAGACACTCACAAGATCACATACAACAGTGGCAAACATGCAACTCAGGTAGACTTCCTCCTAGTAAAAAAAGGTCACTGGAAGAGAATCTGCAATTGCAAAATCTTCCCGGTAAAGCAGTTGGCCCACAGCATAAACCAGTGTTGCCAATATCAGCTGCAAGCAGTGGAAGATGACTGGAGAGAAAGAACATCATCATCATCATCTTTCGGCTTTTCCCGTTAGGGGTCGCCACAGCGGATCATCTCTTTCCATTTCTTCCTATCCTCTGCATCTTGCTCTGTCACACCAACCTCCTGCATATCCTCTCTCACCACGTCCATAAACCTTATCTTAGGCCTTCCTCTTTTCCTCTTACCTGGCAGCTCCATCCTTAGCATCTTTTTCCCAATATACCCATCATCCCCCCTCAGCACATGTCCAAACCAACGCAATCTCGTCTCTCTTGCTTTGTCTCCAAACTGTCCAACATGAGCTGACCCTCTAATATACTGATTCCTAATCCTATCCATCCTAGTCACATTGAGTGCAAATCTTAACATCTTTAACTCTGCCACATCCAGCTCTGACTCCTGCCTTTTTGTCAATGCCAATGTCTCCAACCCATATAACATAGCTGGTCTCACTACCCTCCTGTAGACCTTCCCTTTCACTCTTACTGGTACCCATCTGTCACAAATCACTCCTGACACTCTTCTCCACCCATTCCACCCTGCCTGTACTCTCTTCTTCACCTTTCTTCCACATTCACCATTACTCTGAACTGTTGATCCCAAGTACTTAAACTCGTCCACCTTTACCAACTCTACTCCCTGCATCCTCACCATTCCTCTACCCTCCCTCTCATTTACACACATATATTCTGTCTTAGCCCTGCTGACCTTCATTCCTCTGCTCTCTAGAGCATATCTCCACCTCTCCAGAGTCTCCTCAACCTGATTCCTACTCTCTCTACAGATCACAATGTCATCTGCAAACATCATAGTCCACAGGGCCTCCTGTCTGATCTCATCTGTCAACCTGTCCATCACCACTGCAAATAAGAAAGGACTCAGAGCTGATCCTTGATGTAATCCCACCTCCACCTTAAACAGATCTGTCACTCCTACTGCAGTCCTCACCACTGTCACACTACCCTCGTACATATCCTGTACCACTCTTACATACTTCTCTGCCACTCCCGACTTCCTCATACAATACCACAACTCTTTTCTAGGCACCCTGTCATATGATTTCTCCAAGTCTACAAAGACACAATGCAACTCCTTCTGACCTTCTCTGCATTTCTCCAATAACACCCTCAGAGCAAACATTGCATCTGTGGTGCTCTTTCCTGGCATGAAACCATACTGCTGATCACTAATCATCACCTCCCTTCTTAACCTAGCTTCTACTACTCTTTCCCATAACTTCAAGCTGTGACTGATCAATTTTAATAGTTCAAAAAATTACTTAGGGCTCTTGCACCTCAAGAAGAGGAGGAAATAGGTGGAGCTGAAGAAAAATGGCAGTGCCTCAAAACAGCATGTGCTAAGACTACAGAACAGATATGTGGATGAGCCAGGTACGGAAATAACGTAAATAAGGAAAGTTGGTGGTGGAAAGCCAAAGTCTCTATCCACCCAGGGTAGACAGTCGTCAAGATGCTCCTGTACTGCATTCAAGACACACTCTTACACACTACATGATATGTCACACAGGGACACACAGTCAGCTAATACCATCCTGAGAGGTGGGTTTGGCTAGTGTCAGCTACCCCCCCCCCCAACTTAGTAAACCCTGGCTGATGCCAGCACATGCCATCTATGCAATCTTCACCCCTTTAGGCAAGGTATACAGCAGACCACAACAAACTGCACAAGAATGCAAAATATCCAAGGACCATGATGTCCCAAAGATGTAGATGGGTAAGTGACTAATAAACTAGGTCACATATTTGTCTCCCAGTATCTGCAGTAGTATCATATTATGTTGCATTTTCTGAGAGATTGTAAAATGAAGCATTAGGAAAAGTACAGCTATGTACACTTACCGTAAATGTAGATGTTCAAGTGTATTCACTGTTGCAGTCATCACACTTGGGTTATCTGCCTGCAGGTAGCCCTCAGTCGGCCCGAATACCAGAGACTTAGTATTTCTGCGTCGGATGCTGTCGCTCCAGGACTGATGTCAGGTCATCAGGGGTATAAAAACAGGCAGCAGATGCCATTACATCAGTTTTTCTTGCCCCAAATGTCAGGAGCCCCCCAAATAGGGAGCTAGGTTATGGTGGAAAACACACCACCAGTAAAATGTAAATACCAATACCCCAGAAGGGGCTAGTAATAGCCATAGACAGGACAGAGAGAGAGAGAAAGAGAGAGAGAAACCAGGGGGCTGGAGGGAGGGAAACCAGGACTGCAACAGTGAATGCACTCGAACATCTATATTTATGGTAAGTGCACACTACTGTACTATGTTCTTCGTGTTTCACTGTTGCAGTCATCACACTTGGGTGGATTCCCAAAGCTGAAGAAGGGTGGAGGCAGTCAAGAGGAGTTAGGGCTGGCTAGTATGCGTTGCAGGACTGCTGTAGCAAATCCCGCTCTGGATTTGGAAAAGATAGGCAGGTGGTAATGCTTGGTGAAGGTGTGTAAAGAACTCCAGGTAGCAGCCTCCAGGATATCCCTGGTAGGGACTCTCCTGAGAAATGCTGTAGAGGTAGATGTTGCCCTAATGGAATGTGTTCTGACTCCCTGATGGGTTGGTTTCCCATGGTGCTTGTAGCAGAAATGGGTGCAGTGTGCTATCCATTTGGAAATGGTTTGTTTTGAAATGGCCTTGCCTACTGCCCCTGTTGCAAAGCTGATTAGTAACTGGTCAGATTTTCTAAAGGGCTTATTCCTATCAAGGTAGAATCTGAGCTGTATGTGCACATCCAAGGAGTGCAGGATCGTTTCCCCTTTAATTTTGAGGATTAGGGAAGAAGGTTGGCAAATGGATGGATTGATTGAGAGCCACACTGGACACCACTTTGGGCATAAAGTAAGGGTAAGTCCTGAGGGAAACCCTGTCAGCATGGAAAATAATGAAGGGTTCCACAGCCATGAGTGCTTGTAGCTCAGACACTCTTCTAGCTGAAGTGATGGCTAGAAGCAAGGCTGTTTTCCAAGAGAGGAATTTTAACTCTGCTGATGCAGCTGGTTCAAAGGGGGGGAAGCGTGAGATTTTCCAGTACAAAGTTAAGGTCCCAAGCAGGGGTGGGTGCTCTCCTTGGTGGCCTTAAGTTGCTTGCCCCTCTCAGGAACTGTTTGATAAGAGCATACGAGAAGAGAGGTGGCTCAGTGTTGTCTTCTTCTTCTTCTTTTGGCTGCTCTCATTAAGGGTCGCCACAGCGGATCATCTGTTTCCATTTCTTCCTGTCCTCTGCATCTTGCTCTGTCACACCAACCACCTACATGTCCTCTCTCACCACATCCATAAATCTTATCTTAGGCCTTCCTCTTTTCCTGTTACCTGGCAGCTTCATCCTTAGCATCTTTTTCCCAATATACTCTGCATCCCTCCTCAGCACATGCCCAAACCAACGTAATTTTGCCTCTCTGGCTTTGTCTCCAAACCTTCCAACCTGGGCTGACCGTCTAATATACTTATTCCTAATCCTGTCCACCCTCGTCACACCCAGTGCAAATCTTAACATCTTTAACTCTGCTTGTCCAGCTCTGACTCCTGCCTTTTTGTCAATGCCACTGTCTCCAACCCATATAACATAGCTGGTCTCACTACCTTCTTGTAGACCTTCCCTTTCACTCTTACTTGTATTCGTCTGTCACAAATCACTCCTGACACTCTTCTCCACCCACTCCATCCTGCCTGTACTCTCTTCTTCATCTATCTTCTACACTCACCATTACTCTGGACTGTTGATCCCAAGTATTTAAACTCATCCTCCTTTGCCAGCTCTACTCCCTGCATCTTCACCATTCCTCTATCCTCCCTCTCATTCACACACATATATTCTGTCTTACTCCTGCTGACCTTCATTCCTCTTCTCTCTAGAGCATATCTCCACCTCTCCAGGGTCTCCTCCACCTGTTCCCTAGTTTCACTACAGATCACAATGTCATCTGCAAACATCATAGTCCATGGGGACTCCTGTCTGATCTCATCTGTCAGCCTGCCCATCATCATTGCAAATAAGAAAGGGCTCAGAGCTGATCCTTGATGTAATCCCACCTCCACCTTAAACGCATCCGTCACTCCCACTGCAGACCTCACCACTGTCACACTACCCTTGTACATATCCTGTACCACTCTTACATACTTCTCTGCCACTCCCAACTTCCTCATACAATACCACAACTCCTCTCTAGGCACCCTGTCATATGCTTTCTCTAAGTCCACAAAGACACAATGCAACTCCTTCTGACCTTCTCTGTACTTCTCCATCAACACTCTCAGAGCAAACATCGCATCTGTAGTGCTGTTTCCTGGCATGAAACCATACTGCTGATCACTAATCATCACCTCCCTTCTTAACCTAGCTTCCGCTACTCTTTGCCATAACTTCATGCTGTGACTGATCAACTTAATCCCTCTGTAGTTACTACAGCTCTGCACATCATCCTTATTCTTAAAAATCAGTACCAAAACACTTTTTCTCCATTCCTCAGGCATCCTCTCACTTTCCAAGATTTCATTAAACAATCTAGTTAAAAACTCCACTGCCATTTCACCTAAACACCTCCATGCTTCCACAGGTATGTCATCTGGACCAACAGCCTTTCCATTCTTCATCCTCTTCATAGCTATCCTTACTTCCTCCTTGCTAATCCACTGCACATCATGATTCACTATCCACACATCATCCAACCTTCTCTCCCTCTCATTCTCTTCATTCATCAGCCCCTTAAAGTACTCTTTCCATCTGCTCAACACACTCTCCTTGCTTGTGAGTACGTTTCCCTCATTATTCTTTATCACCCTTACCTGCTGCACATCTTTACTAGCTCGGTCCCTCTGTCTAGCCAATCGATCAGTGTTGTAATGAGCAGAAATGGCCGAGGCATTTATCTTAATGGAGGAGAAGGACAGGCCTTTGTCGACTAGATCTGCTAGGTAATCCAGGATAAGAGGCAGAGAGGGCAGTGTTGTGTCCTCTCCTTTAGATTGAATCCATGAGCAGAACCTTTTCCACTTATCAGCATAGGATTTTCTTGTACTGGGTCTTCTGGCTTCAAGAATGATGTCCAGCACCTGTTTGCTTAAGGTTGCTGGGGGAGAATTCAAGGAATAAGCCAGGCTGCAAGATTTAGGGTTTGAAGTTGTGGATGCAGAATCTATCCCTCCTGTTGAGAGAGGAGGGTTGGATTCTGGTGTAGGTGCCAGGTTGGCACCAATGTCAGCCTGCAGGAGTGGGTACCAGTGCTGGCGTGGCCAGTCCGGGGCAATCAGAATTGTCCTTAGTCTGTACTGATTTACCTTGAGTAATACTCTTGAAAGGAGGAGCAGAGGTGGAAAGGCATAGACTGAGAGATTTACCCACTGAAAAGATAGGGCATCCACTTTCCAGGCCCTGCTGTGAGAATTCCTGGTGCAGAATTTGCTGAGCTGGTGGTTGTAGGGGGCGGCAAAGAGATCCATCTCTGGGCTCCCCCATTTCTGAATCAGAAGGTTGAAGGTGCTGTGC
Source organism: Protopterus annectens (assembly GCF_019279795.1). Classification (NCBI taxonomy): domain Eukaryota; kingdom Metazoa; phylum Chordata; order Ceratodontiformes; family Protopteridae; genus Protopterus; species Protopterus annectens. The sequence goes on along the minus strand of NC_056728.1, from coordinate 1,757,399,804 downwards.
TCCAATTTCCACTCATGTGGGTCTCGGGGATTTCTGCTTAAGTCATCTGCCAGTAAGTTTTGTTTGCCTGGCAGGAATTGAGCTTGCAGATGGACTTGAATGTCCAAGGCCGTGTTCCACAGGGCCACGGCTAGCCTGCAGAGTGGGTAGGTATGGGATCCCCCCTGCTTGTTGATGTACCACATAACTGTGGTGTTGTCTGTTTTTATTAGCAGTTGTCCTGGAAAGATTAGGGATCTGAAAGCTGTCAGGGCATTCTGTACAGCTAGCATCTCTTTTTGGTTGATGTGCAGATGAATTTGACTTGGGCTCCAGTGGCCCTGAATACATTTTCCGTCCATGTGTGCCCCCCAAGCATAGTCTGATGTGTCTGTGGTTAAGGTCTGGGCGGCTTGGGGTTGAGTAAATGGCAGTCCCTTGTTGTGACTGCATGCTTATGCCCACTAGAGGAACTCTGTCCTTAGACAGGGTATGATAGGAATGACTGTTTCCAGGTCCTGAGAATGTTGGCACCAAAGACTTTTTAAGTACCATTGGAGTTTCCTCATATGCAGTCTTGCATATGGAATTAGCAGTATACATGAGACGATGAACCCTAGGGCTTGCAGTATTTTTCTTGCAGATAGCTGGGTTCTGGTGGCCATTTGTTTGAAGTGGTCTGTCGGATAGATTTGTTTTTCTGAGGTGAGGAATGCCATCTGGGAAGTTGTGTCCAAGCTTGCTCCCAGGAATACAATCTTTTGACTGGGTACCAGTTTTGATTTATTTTCGTTGATGGTGTACCCCAAGGAGGTGAGAAGGTTTTTCACAAATGTCAGGTGCTGCAGCAGCAATTCCTGACTGTCCACCTGAATCAGGCAGTCGTACAAGTACGGGTAAATTTGGATATTTATCTGCCTGCAGTATGCAATGGCTGGAACAAGGCACTTTGTGAATACTCCGGGCGCAGTAGATAAGCCAAAGGGAAGTGCAGAGAACTGATAATGCATAGACCCTGCCCTGAAATGTAGATACTTCCTGCATGATTCCCTTATGGGGATATGCAGATAGGCTTCCTTTAAGTCTAGGGTGACTAACCAGGCATCCTTGGCTAGCATAGGAAGAAGCTCTTGCAGGGTAAACATTTTGAATTTTGGTACCACCAGGAAGGTGTTGAGAATGGAAAAATCCAGGATTGGGTGCCTAGAGTCCTCTTTCCTGGGTACCATGAAGAGTCTGGAGTAGAATCCTTGACCCCTCTGTTCTACTGGAACAGGCTGAATAGCTCTGACATTGAGCAGGGAAAGTACTTGGTTTTGAGCCTCTGCCCTCTGGTTTGGAGGAAGGTCTGGAAACCCACTTGTGGTTGGCAGTGAATGGAAGTAAAATTTGTACCCCTGGGATACAATGTTGAGGACCCAATGGTCCTGAGTAATGGACATCCAGTTTTTTGCATGAAGGGCAAGTTTTCCTCCTAGGAGCACAAGCAATTGGGCAGGGCTGGGGAGTGGAGTAAATAAGTCACTGTGAGCTTTTTCCATAAAGAGATGGCTTACAACTCCCTGCTTTACGGGTGGGGGCACTCCCTTGCTTAGATCTCTGCATACCCTGAGGCTGCAGTCTGTTTACCATGGGTCTGGTTTGAGAAGGCCTGGAGGATGCTGGAAAGGACCAGTGTTTGGAAGGGCAATGCCTACTGAATCTAGGGGGTTGCACTTGTAAGAATTCTTTAATTGTCTGCATAGACTTAGCTTTTTGTTCCATATTTTTAAGAACCTCTTCTGCTTTGGCGCCAAACAAACAGTCCTTATTCAAAGGAGTGTCTAGTAACTTTGATTTGACATGGTCTGGCAAGGTTTGCTCCTTCAGCCAAGCATGTCTTCTCAGTACAGAGCCAGTGACAGCTGCCCGGCAAGATGCTTCTAGGGGGTCAAAGCCACACTGCAAAGTATGCTTCCTGACTTGGCTTGCAGAGTGCATAAGTTCCTGCGATTCTTTATTTTCTGCACCATCTGTAAAGGTTGCCACTTTTTGTTTAATAAGCTCCATAATATGTTGCTCTTACTTCAGCATGTGAAACTGACAATTCAATGCCCTAATAGCAAGAGTAGCAGAGGTATACACCTTCTTACCCCATCTGTCCAAAGCTCTGGAATCCCTATCCGAAGGAGTGGGATTCTTTGCTGTAGAAGCCTTGATACCTTTAGGCTCCTGGGAAATGATCTCTGGGTCAGCAGTAGGATTCTTGAGAAGAAATTTGTGAGTGTCAGGTACTCTGTAGTACCTGTCTGGTTTCCTAGGGGCAGGAGGTAAAGTGTCAGGAGTAAGACTGGATTCCATAAAAACATCATCCACAACATCCAGGACAGGGGCTATTGCTAAGGGCCTGTGTTGAGGCAATTCTAGAAATTCTCTGAGTCTCTTTTTGGACTAAAGATAGTCTTGGCATTCCCAGTGGAAATGCTCTTGTAAAGTATGCAAGGTTTCACCAAAAGAAAAATCCTCTGGCGGGGAGGCAGAGGGAATGGATTCCTCTGCATCTGAATCCTCATAAGCAGATAAGGGCATGTCTTCATAATCAGAAATTTCAGAGTTATCAGACTCCTGGTCTGTAGAAGCTGAAGGGGACTGAACTCTTTGTCTCTTAGCAGAGGAAGGCTGACTTCCCCTAATCAGCGTAATAAGGTCTTCAGCCATTCTAAGCATTTGTTTTTGTGGCATGGCTGCAGGTGCATGCGTTTTGGTCATTGGTTTTCTAGGCATAGTGCGTACTCTGGGCCTAAGAGACTCGGTAGTTTTGGTTAAAAAAGAAGTCGTTGGTTTGAGTCAAACATCGGTTGAGCAAATAACTGCCTTAGAAACCAGTGCCTGCTCAGCGGCTCTGGACCCATCCAAGGTAGAGACATCCACAGGTTCCATAGTTGAAGAAGAGTCTCGTGGCATACCGGACTCCGAATGGGTCTCAGTAGAGGCCTGCAAATCCACTGAAGCAGGCATCAGGGGCTGCGAAAGCGCCTCACTGAGTACCAGCGGACTGGCGACCAGCTTAACGGAAGCGTCATTGGTAGTTTTGGACCTATGTGGTCTGTCTCTATCTTTATGTTTTTTCAGAATATCGGTAGTCGGATGGCTTACTGAAGCCATTTCAAAATATGGAGATCGAGAGTGAAAGAATTTAACGACAAAGAGAGCCCAACGACGAATGGTTTGGTTGTTTAAGGCACAAAACCGACAGGGAGGGACATCGTGGTCTGGGCCTAAACAGGTGATGCAGTAAGAATGAAAATCTCTGTGAGGTATTTGCTTTCCATAGGCAAGACAATTGTTAACTTTTTTCTGACATTGGTTAGAGCACGAAAAAGGATCCCCAATGGGGTACTTAGCTTTAGAAGACTTCAGGATTATTAAATTCGTAAACAAAAATTCAGGTAGCCGCCAACCGGTACTTGCAAACTGCTTCTGCTTCGGGCTCCTCGGCAAGAAAAACTGATGTAATGGCATCGGCTGCCTGTTTTTATACCCCTGACAACCTGACGTCAGTCCTGAAGTGACAGCATCCGACGCAGAAATGCTATGTCTCTGGTATTCGGGCCAACTGAGGGCTACCTACAGGCAGATAATGCAAGTGTGATGACTGCAACAAAGAAACATGAAGAACATCTTCAAGTACTATCCATTGCATCATTGTAACATGTACACAATCCTATATAATGCAGTGTGCCATGTACTGCCATCTTGTATGCAGTGGCATGTTGCTGTACAGTTTATGGTTAATGTTCTCACACTGCTGGATGTGGCATCCTGACTTGTCTAGTGTGTGCTGACAGATACTAATTATCCATTGCTACTGGTCATACTGGTCAGAAAATGTCTGGTAGCACATGTTCCGTCACTTGTGGTTGTGTGTGTTGGTTGGCATGCAGATAGCAGAGTACAGTACATCTAGTAAATAGCTTTGAATCTGATTTTGGTCTGAATTCCTCAGGTATCTTCTGGATGAAACATAAAGAAAGTCCTCGTGTGCCCGGTGTGCTGGTTGTTTAGATGGATGTTAAGTCCCGGAGCACATATCAAGTAAGAGTATTTATTTTTTTTATTTATAAAATTCCCTTCATCACAAATTATAAATATAATTCATACCTGAACAAAAGATGTAGCAAGAAACAAAAATGTGTAATAAAACAAAATACACATTCAGAAAAGTATAATTAATTAGATAAAGCCTTACCATATACATCATGTCATACCCAGTTATCTAACAGAAACTAAAAAATACCATAAAGTAAAAGAGATAAAAATAAGATAAGTAAATTCAATTGTAAAAAAATCACTTAGGTCAATTAAAAATAACATCCTGATGTTATTAGTATAAACTAAACTTGGTGTTCTCTATAGGGCCAAATGTTACCTAACACCATAAACCAGGCTAGCCACAACTAGATCTCAGCTTCTATCTACTCTCCTATATTGCTCACACAACTTCAACTTATGCAAGGCTGACCTTCATAACCTAGAGTCCTTCTACAACAAAGCAGTGAAGTTTGCCACCAATCACCCCCATAAAGCCCATCATTGTACTGCTCTTCAACAACTAAATTGGCTAGAACTCCCCAACCTGCAAACACTAAACCAACTGACTCTCACCCACAAAATCATTCACAACCCCAATAACTGCCCCGCAATTTCAACCCTAGTCCAACTATATGTCAACAGCAGGTCCATCAGGTCTTCTGACGGAGCACTGCTCAAAATAACACAGTCTCATAACTACCATGGGGACTCCCTCTACTCAAACAGAATAGCTAAGTGCTGGAATTCTCTTCCTATAAACATACAAAACACTTCCTGCTATACTTCTTTTTAAACAAAAATAAAAGAATATCTTGAAAGCAACTGGCTCTGCCCCTGTACCTCTCCTGGATAATTTCCTCTCTCCTGGTATTTCTCATCTACTGTCTTTCTCCGTTATACAGCTCAAGCTATTTTCTTCTTCATTGTATTAATAACTGTTTACTCTCTGTTAGATTTAAATTCTTTCTTTATTGCAACTATGCCTCTCCAAACATTCTGCACATTATAAATTCTCATATACTGTCTAGAAGCATACTCTCTTGTTGTTCTTCTTCTTTCAGTTCTTCCCGGTTAGGGGTCGCCACAGCGGAACTCCAGTCCTCTAATGATTGGCAGTAGATTTTTTATGGGTGCCGAGGTGCCAGGACATGTAGACTCCACACAGAAGGTGCTCCAGCCGAGAATCAAACAGGAGAACCTCTTGCTGTGAGGCAACAACGCTACCGCTGCACCACTATGGCTTAGAAGCATGCTCTCTGCTCTCTGTCAGCTTCAAAATATTACTCAGTCATCAAAGAATCTGTAATTTACATTCCACATATCTTAGCTAGTTTTCCTTTGACTTATGTTTATATAGAGTATTACTCAAATCTTAATATTGTAAATTCGGTACAGTTTAATTTTATTATACTTGGAGCCTTTCTCCCTGGTCTCCTCTGAAAACAGGCTACCAGTCCAGTCGGACACTACCCGGTAAACAAATGTAAATAAATAAATAAATGTTTCTGAGTGCTTTCAGTTGAATACCAAAATAGATTAAAAAACATGAACCTTCAACCGTTATTTCCCATCTTCTTAAATAGTCCCTAACTTCAAAAATTTCCTGTGCACTAACCCATTACCTGTTAATCAAACAGCTCCTTACCTCCGCATCCAAAATCCACCATGATACAATGAAAACCTCTGTATCCCACTGAGCTGATAGCAGACATATGCTTTGCATATTTTCCAAAAGCTATAATTTCTGGAGATACAGAACTCAAACAAAGACACCCCATTTAATTTTGGGCAGCACACTGGCTCGGTGGTAAGTTCTCTGCCTCACATCACCAGGATTAATTTTTTTTATTTCTGGTGACTGCATGTGCATGGAGTTTGCATATTTGCATCATGTCTGGATGGATCAAGTTTTCCCTGGGTATGTCAGTTTCTTCCCACACCCCAAAACCATGCTGGCTGATTGGCTATGCTGTCCGTATACACTGTATTTGTGCTTGCCCTTGTGGTCTGGGTCATTGTGGCTAAAAAGGGTATGAGGACCATCATGCTTACCCAGTTAATAAACTGGGAAAAAAAAGATACCAGTTCTTCTGAAAAACTTTGTGTACTTGCAGTATAACAGCATGTTCTTTCACTTTCTGTGCTCTCCTTTGCACTTCTTCCATTTCCATCTTATACTTCATGTTTGCTTTCACAGGAAACCTTGGATGTCAACTGCCAGTTAAAATCTGACAAAGTGCTTTCCATGTGGATCTGTTTCAAAATGGCTTTGACTGTGGCCATGCCCTCTTCATAATTACCTAACTCAGTTCTTCCCAAAAAGCTACCCTAAGAACATGTCATACCTCTCCCCCTCCTTTTATTTGACAAATCAAGCCTTGCTTTCTTAATCCTGAATAATTCCATCCTTTCAGAGTCTACCATTTGTCCAGCCATCTCCCATAGTTCATATACGCCATCATTTCCTGAGATGTTTTGTGGTATTTTAAAGCTCTCCAATTAAAACAGAAAACTAAAGAGAAAAAAAAGTATAGGATGAGCTATACTGAACATTCCTTTTTCCTTGTTTAAAAAATTCCTGATTAATGGAATAAAGCTTATCTTCCAGATTACAGAACCAAAAATACCCTGCAAGGTTAGTTTCCATTCCTTCTAGAATCATAAACATTCCAGCTACACGTATTCCCGTAACATCAATACTGTTTATGCATACTTTCATGCTGGAATACATCATATATGTCTTTCACATCTGCACTACTTTATAACTTTAATGTAAATCCAAAAGCTGCTCCTTAGGATAAAAGTCTCACTGCAGCAAAAAGCAATGAAATGTAATCCCACGAATATCCAAGCAGTAGAGATCAAGTATGACTTGATATTGCGTTAATTGTTTTTATTGTCTTAATTGTGTAATGATTTTGATTGGCTGCACATAGGTATATGAATGCAGTGTTACATGATGTTGGTTTGTTTGTCTATGGTCTGAAGAAGCTTTAAGCGAAAACGCTTACCAGTGTGCACAATAAACGTTCTTTGCCTGTTTTAATAATTGGGTTATCAGTCATTCGTTTGCTCTGCATGGCTGTCTCTACTGCTTGGATATTCGTGGGATTAAATTTCATTACTTTATAACTTTAGCCAAACTGCCTCCGGTTTTCTTAACTGCCCATATTTTACGTGTCACCTCTAACAACTCATGCTTCTGTATACTAGATGCCACTCCTTCGTTAGTTCCTTTTCCCATGTCCCTGCGTCTGCTTTATTAAATATTTACTTATTTGTTTTAATTATTACATTTGTTTACCAAGAAAGTCTACTAGGCGTAGATGACCCCATTTTCAGTGGAGGCCGAGGGAGAAAAGCTCCACACTAAAATACATACAAGGAAATATTGTACACAGTACAGAGTATATATACGGTTGCAGTGCATGGAAATCAATTAAATAACAACAGTGCAGATTACATCCATAATATGAGCATAGAACTAGAAATTGTATACATTCAAAAAACATATATAAAATATTAGCAGTGAAGAGTAGCTCTGAGTGTGACTAAATAGTGTCTCTGGCTGAGTCTAACCCAGTCATTCAGCTAATAGCCTATGGGTGGGGGAAGGAAAATACAAAAGAACAAATGGTGAACTCTTAGCAGTTCCTAATAATACACACTGAAGTTTTTTACATCTGTCCTGCAGTATGCTAATACACTTCTCTGAAAATCCTGCACTAAAAGGTAAACAAAGTACTCCAGCAAGCAACTGATTTTAGAAACAAAATAATGCCCCTTTAAAAGTATTGCATTACTGCTGTGCTTTCTAGAGTAGCAGCAGCAGTCAGGACATGAAATGCCTGAAAGGCCCATTTTCTCAATGGATAAAGTGCACCGAAATAAAATTAATGAATGGCTCACAGGGAGGGCTGTTGTGAGTACAACTGCAATTTGAGATAGAATGTGGCTAACACCCAAGAAACTTCCTGCTTGCAATCTTCCCCCGCCCCCCTCAGCCAAAGGTGAGCATGCTCAAAGGCAAACCTGAAATCTAAACAAAGGCTGAATCAAAACAACATTTTCTGCTACTGTCTTTGTTTTGGTTTAGCTGCCAGATTTTGTGATCCTAGTATTTACATTCAGGCTGCTCTGACTCTTCGAGCTCAGGTTTCAGTACCCTGGGGGATGGGTAAATCTCACTTCCAGAAAACTTAAGTTTCCTGTGTGTGCTGCTTTTATTTACAGCCCATACTGACGGGGGAACGTCTCTGAAATGTAGAGAAGTAGTGCTTATTAGGCTTACTGTTGTTTTTCATTGTATTTAAAAGGTTTATGCTTTCACTTGGCATGCAGACACAGCTCTGTATCTTCTTCATTACTTTCAGCAGCTATGGAAAATGCATGGCTTTGCTCATGTTCTACACCAGGTTAATCAAATAGATAGTACAGTTTTATACCTACCATAAATGTAGATGTTCGAGGATCTCCATTGCTGCAGTCCTTACATATGGGTACTCCGCTGTCCACAATCGGCCCGAATACCAAAGGGCTAGAACCGGCGTCGGTCATCGGCGCCCGAGACTGACGCCAGTACGTGCCAGTACAAATGCGCATGACCGACGCCATAACCTCAGTCTTTCTTGCCTCAGATGTCAGAATGCAAAAAACACCACCCAAACCCCAACCTAAAAAGAAAAGGGGGGAAGGAGGGAGGGAAATTGGACTGCAGCAATGGAGATCCTCGAACATCTACATTTATGGTAGGTACAAAACTGTACTATGTTCTTCGTCTCCCATTGCTGCAGTCCTTACATATGGGTAGAATCCCAGAGCAACGGAAAAAAGGGAGGCTGGCTAACTAAATAGCAGTAGGAGCTGCTAACATGCCCTGTAAGATTGCAGTGGCAAACCCAGCCCTAGACCTAGAATAAAGAGGTAAATGATAATGCTTTGTAAAGGTATGTACAGAACTCCAAGTAGCTGCCTCTAGAATGTCTTTAGTAGCTACCCCTCTCAAAAAAGCAGTAGAGGTGGCCGTAGCCCTAGTAGAATGAGGCCTGATCCCAACTGGAACCTCCTTTCCATGATGAGAGTAACAACAAGCAATACAATGGCCAATCCACTTGGAAATAGTTTGTTTCGAGACAGCTTTCCCTCGTGAAGTCAAAGCAAACGAAACAAATAATTGTTGAGATCTTCTGAACTCTTTGGTTCTGAACAAATAATACCTTAACTGCCTATGTACATCCAAAGAATGCAAAACTTTTTCCCCTTCATTTTGGGGGTCAGCATAAAAAGTAGGCAAATGTATAGATTGGTTCAATGCCACATTAGAAATCACTTTAGGCAGAAAAGTAGGATTAGTACGTAAGGAAACTCTGTCCTTGTGAAAAATCAGAAAAGGTTCCACTGCCATGAGGGCCTGTAATTCAGATACCCTTCTAGCAGAAGTAACAGCCAATAAAAAGCAGTCTTCCAAGACAACAACTTCAATTCAGCTGTAGCTGCAGGTTCAAAAGGAGGCAGAGTCAGCTTTTCCAAAACAAAATTAAGATCCCAGGTAGGAGTAGGAGCCCTCCGTGGGGTCTTATATTCTTTGCCCTCTAAGAAACTGTTTAACCAATGGATGTGAAAATAAAGGAGGATCACAATCATAGTGAGCAGAAATAGCTGCAGCATGCACTTTTACAGAAGAGAAGGACAGACCCTTGTCCAATAAAATAGTCAAATATTGCAATGTACAACTCAAATTAGGCAATTTGACATCAAAGCCTTTAGCTGAACTCCAAAGAAAAAATCTCTTCCATTTATCAGCATAAACTTTTCGAGTACTAGGACGCCTGGCTTCCAAAATAACATTCAAAACTTGTTGAGGGAGCTGAAGGCCCTCCTTCTCTAAAACAGAATGCGCCAGGCTGTCAGGTGTAGGGATTGCACCCTGACATTGAGAAAATGATTGTTTTCCTGAGACAATAAGTGAGGAATCTGTGGTAATGGCCAAGGTGTTCCATGAATTAAGCTCCTCAACAGAGGGTACCAATGCTGACGAGGCCAATCCGGTGCTATAAGGATCATGCAAGGTTTGTCCCTCCTGACTTTCAACAGCACCTTTGGAAGAAGAGGCAAAGGAGGAAAAGCATACACGTGAAGGTTGCTCCAACTGAAGGATAGTGCATCTATTTTCCAGGCTTTTGGATGAAACAGCCTTGTGCAAAACAGTGGCAGTTGGAAATTCAGAGGAGAAGCGAACAGATCTATGTCTGGAGTTCCCCAAGCCCTGGTCAACTGAAGAAATACCTGAGGGTCCAATTTCCATTTGTGAGGATCCACAATCTGTCTGCTCAGAACATCTGCTAAAGAATTTTGTGCTCCTGGCAGAAACTGTGCTCGAAGAGTGATGTGCAGATTCAAAGCAGTTTCCCATAACAGCATTGCTTGTCTGCAAAGAGGGTAAGAATGAGTTCCCCTGCTTGTTGATGTACCACATGACAGTTGTGTTGTCTGTTGAATCAACACCAGTCCTGGTTGAAGTAGGCTCTTGAATCCTTCCAAAGCAAATTGAACTGCCAGCATCTCTTTCATGTTGATATGCAAGTGAAGTAGCTCTGGGGCCAAAGGTCTTGAATCCATTTTCCTCTGAAATGAGCTCCCAGGCTGACTCCAAGGCGTCTGTCGTCAATATCTGACTTGCCTCTGGTTGGGTCACAGAGAGCCCCTTGTTTAGGTGACATTCCTGAGCCCACCACAGAAATTCTTTCTGAATGCAAGGTAGAATCCGAATGACAGTGTCCAAATCGTGGCTGTGTTGAGTCCAAACGCTTTTGAGATACCATTGTAGCTTCCTCATATGCAGTTTGGCATTGGGAAGTACTAGAATGCAAGATGCCATGAACCCCAAGGCTTGAAGGACTGTCCTTGCAGTCAGCCTGGACATTACTGATAGCTGTTGGAAGTATAGGTGAAGATTTCTTTGTTTGTCTGGGGTAAGAAATGCCATCTGAGCAGCTGTATTCAGTCTTACACCCAGAAAACACATCTCTTGTGAGGGTACTAGACTGGACTTTATTTCGTTCACAGAATACCCTAGGCATCTTAAAACTGTCATTACATACTGCAGATGTTGAAGAAGTTCGTGCTTGCCTTGAGCCAGAATCAAACAGTCGTCCAGATAAGGATAAATTTGAATTCCTGTTAGTCTGAGAAAAGCTATTACTGGAGCCAGGACTTTTGTGAATACCCTGGGCGCAGTAGACAAGCCAAAGGGCAATGCAGAGAACTGATAATGCAAATTCCCATTCCGAAATCTCAGGAATTTTCTGCAACTGGGCCTGATAGGAATGTGAATTTTGGAATTTCCAGAAAGGTGTTTAGAATGGACAAATCCAGACTTGGTCTCCAAGTATTTCCTTTCTTTGGCACTAAGAAAAGACGGGAATAAAACCCTGTGCCTCTTTCTGCAGAAGGTACTTCCTGTATTGCTCCCAACTGAAGCAGAGAAGAAATTTGTGTCTGTGCTTCCAGTCTTTGCTGATGAGGCACATCCGGCATACCTTTGAAAGGAGGGAATGTGTGAAAATAAAATTTGTAGCCTCGATTTATTATGTCCAATACCCATTTGTCTTGGGTAACCAAATGCCAATTCCTTTGAAAAGTCCCAGTTTTCCTCCTAGAGGAGCTGCCAGCAAGGCAGAGTCCGGCAGCTGAAGACACAGGTCATTGGGTCTGTTTCCGAAAGGACTGACCCCTGCCCTCCCCAGCAGAAGGGGTAGAAGAACTCAAAGACCTAGAAGTAACAGGGCCCTGAGAGGAAGCCCTACCTCTACCTCGCCTCGACCTGCCCCTAGATTGATAATCCGAAGAGGGGAAGACCATCCCTTAGCAGGCCAATTCCTACTAAACTTAGGGGCTGAACCTGTAAAAGTCCTTAACTGTCTGCATAGACTTAGCTTTTTCCTCCATTTTTTCAAAACTGATTCTACTGGAGGACCAAAAGAACATCAGATTGTAGAGGAGCATCCATAATTCGAGCCTTAACATGCTCTGACAAGGTCTGATCTTTAAGCCAGGCATGCCTGCGAACAACTGAACTAGTAGCAGCCACCCTGGAAGAAGCCTGTAAAGCATCAAAACCACACTGCAAAGAATGCTTACCAACTTGGTCTGAAGCATGCACTAAATCCTGAAGCTCCTTACATTCAATACCTTCAGCTAAAGCATCTACTTTACATTTCAATTGGCCCAGCAAATAATTTTGATACCTGAGCATATGAAACTGACAATTTAAAGCTCTCATAGCCAAAGTAGAAGAGGTATACAGTTTTTACCCCACCTATCCAGGGCCCTAGCATCCTTGTCCAGAGGAACTGGATTCCTAACCACAGAAGCCCTAACACCTTTGGGGCCTTGAGTAATAGTTTCTGGATCAGCCTTAGGACTCTTATATAAGTACTTGTGAGCTTCCGGAACCCTGTAGTATCTATCTGGTTTAACCGGGGCAGGAGGCAGAGAATCTGGGTTAAGGGCAGCCTCAGAAAATACATCCTGAACAACATCCAGTACAGGGGGAATAGCCAAGGGCCTATGCTGAGGCAAAAACAAGAATTCTCTTAGCCTTTTACGAGAATCAGAATAATCCTGGCCCTCCCATTTGAAATATTCCCTCATGGAATGCAAAGTCTCAGAGAAAGAAAAATCTTCTGGAGAGGATGCAGAGGGAGTAGTGTCCTCAGCCTCCGAATCAGAATAGGGAGGGAAATCCTGAAGTTCTTCTACAGAGGAATCTGACTCATTGGAAGACTGAACCAAACCCTCCAACTCTGTCTCTACCCTGGGCCTCTTCGCAGGGGGGGGGGCATAGAACCCCTAATTAAAGTAATCAAATTTTCAGCCATCTTTAACATGTGCTTCCTAGGAGTTGGACCCTGGGGACTAGCACCAGCAGGGGCAGACTTAGACTTAGAATGGGCTTTGCTTTGAGAAGGAGGAGGCCTAACTACCCTATGAGGGGAGGGAACCACTGACATCAGAGAAGCACCCTCAGCCTGGCCTAACACAGGAGAAGCCACTTCCTGTAGTAACAAAGGCTCCCCTTGAGACTCAGGTAAACTTTCAGAAGGAGCCGCTGAAGTAGTCAGTGGTTCTACAGAACCAGCGTCCGGAGTGGACGACTCATCCTGTTTGGACCGCAAAGACTTTTCTTTGCGTTTCTTAGAAGAACCAGGCATCGGAGAATCCGACGGCATGTTGTAATTACAACGTTTACCAAACACCAGCATAGCACAGTCCAACCGACGTTTAATAGTACGCTTGTTAAAAGTAGCACAAAAGCGACACCCAACAACGTCGTGCTCAGGCCCCAAACAAGGAATGCAGAGTGAATGGTAATCCCTATGAGGAATCTGTTTCCCACAAGAAATACAGTTATTAACTTTTTCTGACATCCGTCAATACTGAGGCAAGAAAAAGACAAAAGTGTCCCCAACGGGGTACTTAGCCCAACTTGGTCTCCGGTCTGAAACTCGAAAACCGACAATTCCAGAACGCCGAACGGCACTTGCAAATGCTGCTTCTGCTTAGGACCACACGGCAAGAAAGACTGAGGTTATGGCGTCGGTCATGCGCATTTGTACTGGCACGTACTGACGTCAGTCTCGGGCACCGATGACCGACGCCGGTTCTAGCCCTTTGGTATTCGGGCCGATTGTGGACAGCGGAGTACCCATATGTAAGGACTGCAGCAATGGGAGACGAAGAACATCCTTAATTATTAAATATAACAACATAGGTGCCAAAATTCTGTGATACTGTCTTGCTGCACTATTTTACAAAACTGAACATTTCTTGCCTCTTTTACCTATACCTCACAGTGCTGTTATCACTATACAGACCCTAACTTTTGTTTATCCTTTTTGCTTCTTCCCTATCCATGCTTCTCACTTTATTAATAAACACGTAACATTTCTACCTCCTACTTTCCCGCTCCTAAAAATCCCCTCCTCTCAACTCTGCACTATAAGATATAGTTCATAGTTTAGTACTAAGCTAACTGCCCTTCCGAGCCATTTTAAGCCTAGCCAATTATCCCTTGCCAATCAAACCCCTGCCTTGTGTGTTTGTAACCTTAAATACCTTAGCCATTAAGCCACCTTCCCAACTAAGTACATTGGAATACACAAAAATGAAGTAACTATCAAGCAGAATCATACTGATCTGAATCGTATTTTGGTTACGATCTCTAGTCTCATGTATATGGTCTCCTTGGTAATGTCTAATGTCTAATTAATATGCTAGTATGTTTCATGTAGTATATGTATAATGTATGTACTAGCCATTATTCTATTTACTTCCTTGTATGTGAAAACGGTTAAATTGACTCTGAACCCTGGGCATCCCCTGCATATGGGCTTCCACCTAGTCATACTTTCACAGTAAACAAATGCCAAATACATGCATACACACATACACACATAAGTAACTAAATAAATTACAGACTACCCTAGCTGTATGTGTTTTCTGCTAACAGTAATAAATACACTGGTTTCCTTTTATAATCCAGTCTGGAATGATGTTCACTTACAGATCTAACTGCTCACTGAGGTTCTTTTTACATACATGTCCAGACTAGCATCATGGTCATACTGCATATGTCAACCTTTTTTTGTCGCCGAATCATTCCTGAAGTGACTGCTCAGTTTCATAGTTTTTGCCTATTTTTCCGTAGATGTAAAACAGGCCAGTTAATTCCTATGTACATATTATTCATTTTAGAATGATTAGTCTTACTGTTGCAATGGCCTAAGGAAGATAACAGAACTAGAATGCCACAGACTTTTTAGGCAGCACAGTACGGAATTACAAGGCACACAGATATGTCCCTTTCAGCTTGTTGCTGTGGTGGGTCCTACTGGTTTTAGTTATTCTGTAAATTTATGTATTTATTATTTATTTATTTATTTATTTCAGTTTGATGACTGGGGGGGGGGGGGTCCACTGGGCTCAGGAGCTCGTTTTCAGTGGAGGCCCAGAGAGAAAAGCTCTAACATTACATAGTAAACATTAGATTTTCAGATTAAAGTTACAATTCAGGATGCAGATACATAAGATAATCAAAATACCATTAATATAGAGGGTGTAGATACATTATAAAATCAGAGAAATGAACTGGTAAATTGGTAAAGCTCCACATTACATAGTAGACATTACATTTTCAGATTAAAGTTACCATTCAAGATTCAGACATGAACTGGTACATTGGTAAAGCTCCACATTACATAGTAAACATTAACTATTCAGATTAAAGTACCCTTCAAGATGCAGATACATAAGATAAGCAAGTTACAGTTAATATTGAGGGTGCAGATACATTATAAAATCAGAGACGTGAACTGGTACATTGGTAACTTTGCATATAAGTCATATGTTGAGAGGAAAACATTCCAATGGTTGTATAGAAAATGTGTCTTGTTTGGGTAGTTATAGCAGAACAGGTACAAATGATAGGGAGAGGAGAACAGGGGGAGCAAACTATATACAATATATACAAAATGTACACAAGATAACGCTGAAGAGTGAGTCATTTCTAGAGGAGATAAGTAGTAGGCAAAGGGGAAGTAGGGAAAATATGATTTAGAATGTGGAGAGAAGAAGGCTAGGTGAGTAAGGTGCAATTGCACTTCCAGTTAGAGAAAAAGTAGGAATGAAGATGTGATTTGAAGTTGTCAATGTTTTCAACAGTTCGTAGAGAAGGAGGGAGAGAGTTCCATTTTTGGCTAGGGAGAAGGACAGGAAGTGCCATCCAGCAGGGTGGATTGGTTTGTAGACTGTG
Source organism: Protopterus annectens (assembly GCF_019279795.1). Taxonomy (NCBI): domain Eukaryota; kingdom Metazoa; phylum Chordata; order Ceratodontiformes; family Protopteridae; genus Protopterus; species Protopterus annectens. The sequence goes on along the minus strand of NC_056728.1, from coordinate 1,757,383,942 downwards.
ATAAGGTTTAGGTTGGAAGATCTTAGTGGCCTGTTAGGGGTGTATGGTTGTAGGATGTTGGAAAGAGCAGGGCATACAGTAGGGTTAAATAATAGCATAGGAACAGTAGTAGGTTGGAGGTAGTCGAGATGGGTGGGAAGTTCTAGCCAGTTAAGTAAGTGGAGGGCAGAGCAATGGTGGGAGGAGTATTTGGCTTTTATGGCAAATTTGGAGATTTTATTGTAACAACATTCAATTTTGGAAAAGATGGAGGCAGATAGGTTAGTTAGTATAGGTGCACCATACAATAGAGAGGGGAGAAGGTAGGTAGTGGCAAGGGTTTGTCTAGTAGAAGGAGTGAGATAGTGGATGTTTCTGTATAGTAGGCTGAGTTTTTGATGTGTTTTCTTGATGTTTAGTTGAATATGCGTGTCAAATTTTAGGTGTTCATCTATGGTGACCCCAAGTAATTTGGCATAGGGAATGATTTCTATAGTAGAATTGTTGTGACTTCTAATTTGGAAAGAATTTTTGTAAAGTGGGGAGGATTTTGAGGGAGTGAAGTGTAGTATTTTGAATTTATTAGCATTTAGAGATAGATGGTTTTGCAACATCCAGTCCTCAGTGGCAGATAAGGCAGTTTGTGTGTATGATTGAAGTTCTGGGATGTTGGTGGCACAGCAGATTAAAGTAGAGTCGTCAGTATATTGTACTATTTGGGATGGCCAAGTGGAAATCATTGACAAAGATGTTAAACAGCATTGGGCCAAGAATAGATCCTTGGGAAACTCCAGTAGGAGTGGGAAGGAAGTCTGAGGTGCCTTTCTTCCATTTTACAGCTTGAGATCTATCAGATGGGTAACTTGAAAACTAGGACAGGGAATTGTGAGAAAGGTTTAGATTAACAAGGTGGTTGAGAAGATGGGTATGGGAGATAGTGTCGAAAGCCTTGGAGAGGTCTAATAAAACTGTAGAAATTATTTTTCTGGAGTCGCGGGCGTGGTTGACTATATCTATGAATGACAGAAGAGCAGTAATAGTGCTATGGCCATGGCGGAAGCCATGTTGGGTTTGAGAGATTAGATAGTTTGTGGTTAGGAAAGGCGTTATTTGGGTGTGAATGCATTTTTCCAATATTTTTGATATTGGGGAGAGGATAGCTATAGGGCGAAAGTTTGAGGTATTATTATTTTTACTGCCTTTGTGGAGAGAATGTATAAAGGCAGCATGCCAAAGCTTGAAGATATAAGATTCCTGTATGGATCTGTTGATTAAGATGCTAATGGGGAGGGTGATGCCGTCTGCAGCAATTTTTAAGACTTTAGAGGGAATGTTATCTGGGGCACTGGAGCCTGGGTTTAGCTTGAGGATTTTTTTTATGTAGGAGGTTGAAATTGGTTTAAGTTCAAAGGTGGGGGGAGCAGGATTTTTTTTATGTAGGAGGTTGAAATTGGTTTAAGTTCAAAGGTGGGGGGAGCTGGGTTGAGAGGCTGGGGTAGAGTGACTAACTTGTGTGGGTGGGGTATTTGGGAAGGACTTAGTGCAGCTATAGAGTTAATAAAGAAGGAGTTGAAAAGAGTGGCAATTTCTGGATCAGTCTTAGTAGTATCAGGGCAAGGGTTGTTTTTGGTGCCTGGGTGAAGGAGTAAGTTGATGGAGTTCCAAAATTGTTTGGGGTTTTTGGAGTGGTTGGTTTGGAGTTTCATATAGTGGGATTGTTTATCCTTGATTATATGTCTTTTGGTGAGGTTGCAGGGTTGCTTATATTTAAGGAGGGTTTCAGGATATTTATTGTGCTGAGAAAGTTTCCAGCATTTATCTCATTGTTGCATAGGTTTTTTGGTTTCCTTGGTTAGCCATGGTGTGGGGTTAGGTTTGACTCTTATAGATCATGGAGGGGCTTGGATATTAAGTACATTTAGGAAGGTGGAATTGAAATAATTGACGGAGTTATCTATAGGGAGTGTTTTTAGAGTGTTCCAGTTAGTTTGTTTGAGGGTGTTAGAGAAGGTTGTAGGGTTGAAGTTTGTAAGGTTATGAGTATGTATATATTGGTGCTGGTGAGGGGAGGAATGGGTTGCTCAGAGGATAAAGGCAGGCAGGTGGCCACTAATAGAGTCAGGAAGGATGCCTGAGTCTAATATGTTGTTAGGCTGGGTAGTTAGGATCCAGTCCAGAGTGGATCCTGGAGGATTAGTTTTGTTGGGTCTGGTGATAGAGTTAGTAAATTGAGTAAAGTTGAAGAGATTAACAGATATGGTGGGATTTTGGTTCTTAAATGTATTCCAGTAAGTTAACGTCACCTAGAATATAGGTCTTTAGGTTAATATTAGTTGAGGCCCATTGGAGGATTTCTTCTAAAGTAGTAGTGTTGTTACCTGGGGGAATATAGAGGGATATGATGCAGATACTTTTATGATTATTAATTTGTATCACACCTATTACAAGTTCTGCATTGTTAAACTGAGGAATGGGATTTGGGTATGGAATAATGGGGAGTATGTTAGAGAATATCAAGGCTACTCCTCCACCTTTTCTATTCATGCAGTCATATCTAATGGCTTGGTAACTAGGGGGTAGAACTTCTGAGTCAGAGATGTATGGTTTTAACCAAGTCTCAGAGACAGCTACTATGTCAGGTTGGTTCTGGTTAAGCCAGGCATGGAAGCTAGTTGCTTTATTTCGTAAACTTTGGGCATTGAGAGTAACTAATTTAAGGCTTTTGAGGCTGGTAGTTTTGGTAGTTTTTGGAGGGATGTGGTTTTCAGTGGTACTAGGTTCATGGTTAGGGTGTATATCACCTGCTAGAAGTAGGTGGATGAAAAAAGAAGGTAGTAGGTGATTTAGTTTTCCTTTTGAGTGTTGGGGATGATATGAAAGAGGTTTAGGGAAGTTGTGTTTTGTTAAGGTGGGTAAGATCTTTGGTTTGAAGTAGTAGAGGTGATTGGGCTGGACTAATGAGGCTGAGATGGTAAGGAAGTGAGGTATTGTGAGGGTGAGATGGGGGCTGGGAGAGGTGCAGTGGGACATGAGAGAAGAGGGAAGAAAAGTGGAGGAATAGGAGGTAGTATGGTATAGTAGAATTAGAGTTAACAAGGTGGTAGAGGGGATGAGAAGGGTAAGTAGCAATGAAGAGTTCATAGTGAAATGGTATAAGTTTATAAGATGGAGTAGAGAGGGAGGTATAATGTAGGAGAGGTATAAGATACAAAATGAAGAAGGAGAGAGGAGTAGAGTATAGTGAATTGTATAAGGGGAGTGGTTTTTAGTTGAGGGGTAGGGTGAGAAGAGGAGGGGCAGGGAGAGAAGCACTGTGAGTGGAGTGGTAGAAGTGGGGAGGAGACTACTGGCTGGAATAAATGTAGGAGTACTGGGGGCGGGTGAGATTTTGGGGCAGGGTAGGGGAGCGGAGTGAGCCCGCAGGGTGAACGGAGCGGGTTAGAGCAGGTGAAGGAGGAAATTGCAGAGACAATCTATGAGCAGCAGACTCCTGAGGGGCTCCTAGAAGTAACAGGTGAGTGGGGAGTGATAGTTCAGTTGTTTATTTAGTAAGGGATAGTAATGCAGGGGATAAAAAAGGTATGTGAAGGAGGAAGACTAAGGAGCAGTCTGAGATTCAAGAACATAGAAATGTAGACTGGAATTTTAAAACAGGAGGGAAGGGATAGTGGATACTACATAAGCCTAGATAAGAGTGCAACCTAGTGGGCAGAAGGTAAGGTGGAGCTGAAAAACTATAAGAAAAGAGATCTAGGTAGAACAGATGGCTCCGGTAGGGGATTTACAGGGGAGACAAATTAGTTACCTATGGGGTATAGAGGGGTAAGGCTGCTGGGTACCTGGCTCAGTAGTATGGATAACATACATCACTAGGTATTAAAAACAGTAGAGTTTAACAGTTGGCTTTGGGTAAAACATACTTTCTTGTATCCTTTGGGAACTGGTTTTTGAACTAGGACAGCAGAATTATTTTAGGTTGAAGATGGGATAGCCAAGAGTAGTTGTAGGGGGTCCTTACTTATCCAGCAGGAGAAAATCCCAATTCTTAATACAGGACTGGAAGGTGAAGAGCTACAATAAGTTGGAGGGAGACAAAGAACAAATTACAGTAGTAAGCACACAGTAGCTTCAGGTTTGTACATTAGCAAAGTTAAGCAGAAGAAGCAGTTAAGCATAGTAATTTCAGTGTAGCTTATTCACAAATTAAGAGGAGGAACAGTAGTTTCCATGAATTAAAGCACTTGCAGCAGATACACCATCTCAGCTAGCTAGCAAGCTTTAACAGAAGTACTATAGATGCTAGGACTTAGCACAAGCACACAAACAAAAGAAGTACAAACACAATGTTCAGTGATTTCACCCAATACTGGCTAATTAAAAGCTAATTTTACAAGATCCAGCTGAGTCCGTAATTATGTAAGTGAATAACTACGGTGCAACACTGGGACTATAAATTAAAAGTAGGTATTACTAAGGCATTTAAAGTTCATGTATATATAACATAAAGGCAACATTGTTACTTATTTAGCGTGATGCGGACACAATAATGAGATAGAAGCAAGTAACGGCATCATGACCTGTTGCTCCTACTAACAGTTGTACCATACGTTCTTCACCTACAAATAGCAGTGCTCTCTGTAAACTACAGTTGACTGAGTATGACGCTGTTCAAACTCCTGCCCCGGTAACAGTTATACAAAAGCCCAACCAGGATGGGTGCTGATTACTAGCATAAATCAAAGCCAAATATCGGCAGTGTACCAGACGTATTTATCTCACTGTATCTAGTTACATTTAACAAAACTTGAAATACGCTAGGACTAGAACCGGATTCATTCACAATACACCCGTATCACTATTTAATGAAGCGCCCGGTTTTGAAATGAAAGTATAATCTTTCCCCTAAATACACTAATGAAGTGCCCTGTTTTGGAATACAAGTAAAACCTTTCCCCAAAATATGCTAGGCGTACTTAATACTAGCTCGTTAAGTTCCCAGACAACTATTCAAAGAAGCAACTTGTTGTAGTGCAGTAGGACAAACCGTGCCACGATTTAGTGTGAGAAATAGCCCTCCCTTGCAGCCAGTTAGAAGTAAAAGCCTTATAATGAGGCGATTGCAACATATAGTTCGGCACTTTCTCATACAATTAAGAGATGGTGACTGAATGAGAAAGGCTGGCATTAAGGCTCAACAAACCCTTTATTCTGTTGCTCTCTACACACCTCCACAATGAAGCCGACACCTCATAAAAGAGGCTAAAATGCTATTTCCAGTTCAAACGGATGTCCATTAACCCGACAAGGTACTACAAATGATTTAAAAACCCTCAGGACACTGACAAAATGGTCTAGTAGCCTGGAGAATACATTGAGAGGACTGGCGTTCTACAAACAAGTGAAGTGGCTTACTAGTAACCCACGTGGGAGCCACTTAAGTCACGATTGTATATAACAGTATCAAACAGATTACAAATACATTGCACACCTCATCTTAGTTTAGGTTAAAAAAGCATTGGTTAGTCTTTCCATTAGTCTAATAGCTTCCAAGATGTACAGCAGTAACAGCAAACACTTACAAAATGGGCATAGACCCTCCGAGGTCAGGGACACAGCAGCCAGGGCAACTATAGGTTGAATAAAGATGGCGCCACACTGGGCTACCCTACTATATGCTATTAGGGAGGATATGAGGTGGAAGGGGAGGAGAATAGGGAAGGAGCAGGACAGATAGACCTGGGAGGGGCAAAAGACCCTTGAAAGGCGAGCTATACATGGGAGGGGCAAAAGACCCTTGTAAGGTGAGCTAGGAAAGATAGATTAGAGTAGATTAGATTAAAGGCCCAATTATGGTCACACCTCTCAACCTAGTAGTTTCAGAAATCTACACAAGCCTTAAACTTAAGGTGGAACCACTCACTCAAAATAACGGCAGGTTTTCAGTATTGCCCTTATGAACAGAAACGGTTGTCCATAGGAACTAGTCAGAAAATCCAATCTATGTCATTATTTAGCATCTTCAGTCCTCATGGATTTACATGAAGAACACATTTATGATGAATAGCTCAAAAACAGGAGTCATCACTCTGGACTTTCTGGAAGACAAGGCCCTAGCCCTTTATTATGTCTCATACAGGCTTTTATAGGGGAGATCTATGCCTGGCCTACAGGGCATTGTCAGACCCCACTCTGATGAATCTTCTGCATATCCACAAAATACGCAGCACCAGAATTACACATTCTAAACACTTAAAGCTTGCCTGTGATATAAATAGGCTCTGCTGCAGAGGTAGCTATGTATCACAGAGACTACTCCATCTATGGAACAGGCTCCCCATCCATGTGAAGCAGAGTTCCTCCCTAACCCAATTCAAGTGCTGTGGCTGATGACACCCTTCAGAAATGCATACACACCCGTACAAGAACTCCATAATGAGGCATACACACAGACCATAATTATAATAGAGTGTGTGTTTGGGATGCTCACGTCATGGTTCCGGTGCCTGTACACATCCGGTGGAGCCTTGCAGTAATCATAAGCTACAGGTACTCAAATTGTCATCTTATGTGCCATGCTACACAATATAATCCTGAGGAAACAGCTTCAACAGGAGCAGCACGGGGGAGGGCCACACAGCCCCCCACCATTGCCAAGGCCTGCACAGCCACAGAGTGACTTGGAGGAGGAACAATCTGAGCCTGCCCCAGTAGGCAGAAGGAGGTGTGCCCGATATGCCCTGGTACTTGGAAAAGAGGCAACGCATAGCACATACACTGACACAGGAGGGACCCAGGGAATGACACCTCTCTCTGACGTGCACATACAGTAAAAGGGATGCCAAACATGACACTACCTGTGCTCAACCACATGTAGGGCGTGTACTATGTGCATCCAGCATAGGCAGCCCTCCAGCACCATCCTCAATACTGTACACCCACAAGGTAAGTCACTCACCTTAGCAATTGCCAAATGGAGTAGTATGTGTTGTTACCTGTATCTATGGTATTGATGTGAGCATGCAAGGGAATCGGGTGGCTGAGTGGGATACCCGCAGATAGTACACACCTATAGTGGCAGCATGAGATCTGCAACAAATACTGGTGTCACCATAGTAGCCAGTACTACACATTGTGACAAAACCCACTGCAGGAAATGTGCTGGGCCACATATGTGTCCATATGACACACACATGCCAGTCAGGGAGGTTCACATACCCAACAACAGTCTCACCCAGCAGGACAGATGTAAACAAACACAATCAAAGGCTGTGCTAAGGCCTCTGAATGATGCCTGTGGTTAACCTTCCCCCCAGGCCTACACAGACAGACTACACCAGGTCAGGCAGTGGGATATTAGTTCTGAAGTGTAGGAAGTCGGAAACTAATATGTAAGTCAATCAAACCTAAGACCTGTAGTACACTGATATGCCTCTAGTCAGCATGATAGGTTAGAAAACAGAATGAAATGGAGTACCTGACATACCAGTACAGTCATAGCAAATGCGTACAAGTGTCAGGTGTGTCCCCTCAATCCTGTGTAGCAATGTAGAAACAGTCAGGTGTGCCCCCCATATCCTATTTAGACATGCAGTAACAGTCAGGTGTGCCCCCCCAATCCTATGTAGAAATGTAGTAACAGTCAGGTGTGAACCCCCCCCACTCCCGTGTAGCAATGTAGAAATAGGTGTGCCGCATCCCAATCCTATGTAGACATGTAGTAACAGTCAGGTGTGCCCCCCAATCCTATGTAGACATATAGTAACAGTCAGGTGTGCCCCCCCACAATCCTATGTAGAAATGTAGTAACAGTCAGGTGTGCCCCCCCACTCCTGTGCAGCAATGTAGAAACAGTCAGGTGTGCCCCACACTCCCGTGTAGCAATGTAGAAACAGTCAGGTGTGCCATTCCCAATATTATGTAGACATGTAGTAACAGTCAGGTGTGCCCGCCCCCAATCCTATGTACACATGTAGCAACAGTCAGGTGTATCCCCCCAATCCTATGTAGAAATGTAGTAACAGTCAGGTGTGTCCCCCCAATCCTATGTAGAAATGTAGGAACAGTCAGGTGTGCCCCCCACTCCTGTGTAGCAATGTAGAAACAGTCAGGTGTGCCCCCCCATATCCTATGTAGACAAGTAGTAACAGTCAGGTGTGCCCCCCCAATCCTATGTAAACATGTAGTAACAGTCAGGTGTGCCCCCCCAATCCTGTGTAGTAATGTAGAAACAGTTAGGTTTGCCCCCCAATACCTATGTAGACATGTAGTAACAGGTGTGCCCCCCAATCCTATGTAGAAATGTAGTAACAATCAGGTGTGCGCCCCCCCCACTCCCGTGTAGCAATGTAGAAACAGTCAGGTGTGCCACTCCCAATACTATGTAGACATGTAATAACAGTCAGGTATGCCCCCCCAAATCCTATGTAGACATGTAGTAACAGTCAGGTGTGCCCCCCAATCCTATGTAGAAATGTAGTAACAGTAAGGTGTGAACCCACCCACTCCCGTGTAACAATGTAGAAATAGGTGTGCTGCATCCCAATCCTATGTAGACATGTAGTAACAGTCAGGTGTGCCTCCCAATCCTATGTAGACATATAGTAACAGTCAGGTGTCCCCCCCCCAATCCTTGTAGAAATGTAGCAACAGTCAGGTGTGCCCCTCCACTCCCATGTAGCAATGTAGAAACAGTCAGGTGTGCCACTCCCAATATTATGTAGACATGTAGTAACAGTCAGGTGTGCCCGACCCCAATCCTATGTACACATGTAGCAACAGTCAGCTGTACCCCACCCCCAATCCTATGTAGAAATGTATCAACAGTCAGGTGTCCCCCCCCAATCCTATGTAGAAATGTAGGAACAGTCAGGTGTGCCCCCCCACTCCTGTGTAGCAATGTAGAAACAGTCAGGTGTGCCCCCCCATATCCTATGTAGACAAGTAGTAACAGTCAGGTGTGCCCCCCCAATCCTATGCAGACATGTAGTAACAGTCAGGTGTGCCCCCCCATCCTGTGTAGTAATGTAGAAACAGTCAGGTGTGCCACTCCCAATACCTATGTAGACATGTAGTAACAGGTGTGCCCCCAATCCTATGTAGAAATGTAGTAACAGTCAGGTGTGCCCCCCACTCCCATGTAGCAATGTAGAAACAGTCAGGTGTGCCACTCCCAATACTATGTAGACATGTAGTAACAGTCAGGTGTGCCCCCCTAATCCTATGTACACATGTAGAAACAGTCAGGTGTGCCCCCCCAATCCTATGTAGAAATGTAGTAACAGTCAGATATGCCCCCACAATCCTGTGTAGCAATGTAGAAACAGTTAGGTGTGCCCCCCAAAACCTATGTAGACATGTAGTAACAGTCAGGTGTGTCCCCCAACAATCTTATGCAGAAAAGTAGAAATGGTCTGGTGTGCCCCCCCCAATCTGATGTACACATGTAGTATTAACAATCAGATGTGCCCTCCCACTCCCATGCAGAAATGTAGTAACAGTCAGGTGTGCACCCCCAATCCTATGTAGAAATGTACTAACATGTATGTGTAGGTATAATACCAGTGGAGCACAGATGCCCATAGGTGGCCAAGGTAGCAGGATGGATTGTAGCATTTGTACAATACGCAGGTATGTGTGTCTTTGGTTGGTGTGTGTTTCATATTGTGTGAGAGTGGTCAGTATGTATGCATGTTGAGGTTTGACCTGGTGGCCATCGCCCACTATTGCCGATGACAGGGCCAAGTCCTCACAATTGCAGTGCACCAGACAATCCCCACCAGTATAACACATGCTAGGAGTAAGCCATTGTAAATGTATGGTGGTAATATGTGTCACCATCTGAAAGATGAACATGGCATGGCTGTTGGGGTAGATATACAAGCAGTACACAGGGAAATGTATCCCAGACATACAGTATACAATGTGTAACTGTAAAATGGACACACCCTTGGAACTGTACATACAGGTATGCATCACATTATCTGGCCCTGTAGTAGGGAATACTGGTGTCTTCTGGCCGAACACTTGCAGATCACAAAGGTGATAGGACTGACGTATTGGAGAACAGCTGATGTACCTGAACATACCACCATAACTGGAATGCCCCATGCATATCTGTGAGTCAGATGCAAGTAGTGTCCACAGCACACATGCATCCAGCTCACCCAAACACCACCCACAGGTACCTCTCTGGTCGTATACCTGCTGTTGGGAATGGGCATATGACCCCCACCTGTGTATGGCAATAGCGAAAGAATGCAGCATGCAGTGCAGGTGTCCCACGCAGGTGTGTCCCTAGCTGTAGGTATCACCCTGCCAGCATCCACACCACCTGATCAATACTGATAGAAAGTATTGGCATGAACACCTAGCACACCTACCCTGTCACCCCAGGGGAATATACTGTATGGTGGTCTGGGACTGTAGGACTGACAGAATGCAACGGCTTGCCACAGCTGGCCTGCATCACCACCAAATGGCCTACAGGCCTCTGTCAAAGGCCTGTGTCTCACACATACTACCAATGCCCAAAATGGCCAATAAACTATTAATTTCTGGGCTGAAACCACTCTTCCAGGGACAGATAGGCTGCTCAAAGCTCCCGCTCTCACAGTGAACAGAGAAAGTTCCTTCTATCCAAGTAAGGTATGGGCAAACACAGAAACTTGTAACACAGCCCTGAATTCAGCATTAACCTGAAAACTGGACTATACTAGCTTAGAAAGGTGGGAAAACGAGTATATATATTTTTTTCAGAAAATAAAGCAGATACAATAAAAAAAATTAAATGCACAGAAGTGGCTATCACACTTGAGTGTGTAGCCTACAACAGTTAAACAGGTAATTTAAACACAAAACAACTTTGTTAAAGTGCAGGCAGTAAAATAAGTACAATATGTAGCTGAAACAAGCTTTTTAAATCACAGAAACTCTAGAAATTCGGCATTTTAAGCAGAATTAGTTAAAGGCAGCAAGAAAATGCAGAAAAATTATACTTAATCACTCCAAAGTCTCTCTTTTGTCTCTCTGCTGCTGGAGAACTCTGCAGGGCACCAGGCAGGGGCTTGCTGAGCTGTATACAAGCACAAAAACCTTGCAAATGCGGGTTTTACAGCAGGGAAATGAAAGGGATAGAAATTAGCCCAAAATGGCCAATAAACTACTAATTTCTCTGCTGAAACCACTCCTCCAGGGACAGATAGGCTGCTCAAAGCTCCCTCTCTCACAGTGAACAGAGAAACTTCGTTCTATCCAAGTAAGGTATGGGCAAACACAGAAACTTGTAACACAGCCCTGAATTCAGCACTAACCTGAAAACTGGACTATACTAGCTTAGAAAGGCGGGAAAACAAGTATTTTTTTTTTTTCAGAAAATAAAGCAGATGCATTCAAAAAAACACTTTAAATGCACAGAAATTGCTATCACTCGAGTGTGTAGCCTACAACAGTTAAACAGGTAATTTAAACACAAAAACGACTTTGTTAAAGTGCAGGCAGTAAAATAAGTACAATATTTAGCTGAAATAAGCTTTTTAAATCACAAAAACTCTAGAAAATCTGAGTTTTAGATGGAATTAGCTAAAGGCAGCAAGAAAATGCAGAAAAATGATACTTAATCACTCCAAAGTCTCCCTTTTGTCTCTCTGCTGCTGTAGAACTCTGCAGGGCACCAGGCAGGAAGTTGCTGAGCTGTATCCACAACTAATACTTATATAAGATCTCAAAGCACAATTAACAAATCAGAAATTGTAGGATGGTTCTGTAGATAGACCTATGCATTTTTTTGCAGTGGTTGTAATTCTAGATTCATTAAGCTGCTAAGCTGGATTCAGCAAACACTGTCACCAGCCCAAATACAACCCCTGTCCTTCAAGGAGACTATATATAAGAAACCATTGCCTACAGAGTCCAAGTACAAGCAGCACATCAGAATAACCTTGTTTTGTTACTGTCACCTCTGTGCAGTTAATGTTTCTAAGAAGCCACAGTCAGACTATGTGGTATTCATGCATAACGGGACAAGAGACTGAACAATTTCAGAACTGCACAGAACTGTTATCAAGGTTATGATGTCATAACTTTTTCAAATCCCATGTCCAGAGTGTGCATTTTATAGAACAGAAGCAAAATCAAAATGTATTGCTCTGAAATAAAAAAAATAAATAAATTTCAAAAACAATCAGCTGAAATGCATTTTATTAGCTGTATGTACTACTATCAAGTATAACTTCACTTAAAAATGTCACGTGTTGCTGTGTTGCAATTAACGGACTAATGCCTATGGGCTACTGACACCCAGACCTTTGCAAATATCAAGCAATGTAGACTGGACAGAAACTATAAGTGTGCAAGAGCAACCTTTGAAGCAGGAAAAATGGAGCACTAGCAAAACATCAGTTTGGGACAATAATGTGATATTAACAGCAAGAGGGAGTGTATAAATGAAGGAGCAACAGTAAAACATAAAATGAGAATAAAACTTAGTAAGGAATACTTTAGAAGACTTAAATTAAAGCTTGAAAACAGCGTTGACATCTAGGCACAAAATCCAAGCTATAAACAAATTAGCTCTTCCTGTCCTAACTTACAGTTTTGGAGTGATTAACTGGCACTAAAACGTGATGGATATATTAGATGGGAAATCACGAAGGAAGCTTCATGCTCACCAAATGATTTATAAAAATCAGTGCATACCAAGATTATATATTCGCTGTTCCAAGGAGGAATGGGCCTCCTTGAAATTGATTACATGTACAGATCTGCAACTGTGGGACTCCACACACATGTACTGACCTCACAAGACCCAAACGTACTGAAAGTTTTGAAAGCTGAGGAGACTAAATCTAAAAATTACTTGTCTGCTTAATTGAGCAGAAGCATTTCGGTCTTAAGCAGGAATGGAAATCAAAACAGAAATAGATAAAATCAGGCAGGAACAGAATGTACCCAAAAACAAAAGAAAGAGTATAAGTTGAAGAACCAGATGAGAAGGCAAGAAATGTGGAAAAACATAACTATAGTTGCAAAGTATAGAAAACTTCTGGAAGAAACTCATGTTGATATGTAACGAATGTAGGTATGGATAAGGAGAGGAGAATGTAAACCATGAGATGAAAGGTTAATATTGGCTGCCCAAGATAGTAGTCTATGAACACGCTGGTTGACAAAGTCCATTGAACCTGTGGTAGAAACAGACAAATGTAGGTTTTGGAAAACTGAACTGGAAGCAATTGCACACCTCGTTGCTGGTTGTGACATAGTAATGGCACAAGGACTTTATACTCATAGGCATAACAATGTGGCAGGACTAAACCAGGAAGTAAATGCACACACAGCCAGGAAATGGAACAGCTTGTTGTAAGTTCACCAAGGCAGATTCAGTAAATCCAGGTAGGCAAAATAATTCCTTTATTCAGAACCACAGAATAATAACACACAAGCCTTCCAGAGGAATTCTGAGCTTTATCAAGTGACACCATGCTGTTGAATCAGGTGTCTTATATACCTTGAAAATCCTAGGTTAATTAGAAAGCACTACCAATTAACATTTTAAAGAGACTATGCACTATTCCACATGCTTAAAAATTCCTTTAAAACAAAATATATAAAAAAATATAATAGATTGCTTAAAATAATGCATTAATGCATCTGTCACTACTAAAAATGCTAATAGCTTAAAAATAAACAAAACATTGTGCACTGTTTCCATAGTGTTTAACTTTTGTAATAAAACTTGCTTTGTTTAAAAAGTTGCACTTCTTTTGAAAATTGGAATAAGATGGAGTGACTTGACGTACCAACTGTTGTTCGTGTAAGTATAATATAAGGCTAATGCCAAGTATGGGTATGACAATATTTTCCTTTTCTTGGTCTTGTTGACAACCCTGCTGGAAAAAGAACACTATATCTTAACCAAGTTAAACTATGCTGTACAATAGGTCTTTCCTTAACATAGACTTTGTATAGTGTAGCATTAAGTGAAAATCATGCCCACTGTCCAAACATAAAACTGAAATTTATGGTACTGGAGCAAGTTAAGCCTGATGTGATCAGTATCAAGCCGCTTTGAAACTAAGAAGGGCAAGACTTTAGTTTGATTCCCTCTATGTTAAGGAAAGACCCATTGTACAGCATAGTTTTAACTGGTTTAATATAGTGTTCTTTTTCCAGCAGGGTTGTCAACAAGACCAAGAAAAAGGAAAAATATTGTCATACCCATATAGGCATTTAGCCTTATATGAACTTTTGCACAAAGCAAGTTTTATTAAGTTAAACACTATTATATTTTTATATATTTTGTTTTAAAGCATAGTCTCTTTAAAATGTTAAATGGTAGTGCTTTCTAATTAACTAGATTTTCCTCAGAATTCCTCTGAGGCGAAAGCGTGTGTGTGTATTTATTGGTTCTGAATATGGTGAACTTACAATAAGCTGTTCCATTTCCTGGCTGTGTGTGCATTTACTTCCTGGTTTGGTTCTCTGCTGTCAATGTGGCAGGACTGTTGCAATGGGGATTGTACAAACATTATGGTGTTGAAGTGGCTGAAAAACCCTGGAAAAATGAGCACCAAAGCATCACAGAAAATTATAAAGTTTATATCTCATAGGATAACCCATTACCAGTAGTTCAAAAGATAGATGCTAGAAAAACGGATAAAGTGGTCTAAGAAAAGAAGGCAAAAGTAGTATTGATCACTGAAATCTCTACACCGAGTGACTCCCGTGTCTTGCGTACAGAGAGACACAAAGTCATAAAATATCAGGATCTGCAGGCAAAAACAAGAACAATGTGTAAGAATGATACCCAGACAGTTCCAACAGTAGTAGGAGCAACGGGTCTTATAAAAAAGAATGTACAATTGTATATAGATATGTCAGCAATCCATGTAAGTCGGTACAAAGTGCAGAAGGTGTCATTACTGGGGACAGTGCGGCTGCTGCGACGAGCACTTTGGGCTGACATCAAAGATTGAACCTATACTAATGTCATGATATGCACGTCACAGCTCGTGCAAAATAAAGAAATCCACTAGGCAGCTACAACGGGAAGACAAGCATTTAAAACAATGTTCAAAGAAAGCAACTACAGCGATGCATCACAACTTATGCTTGTCTGTCAAGCAAAAGTTTCTCAAGAAATAGTCTTACTTATCCAGCATATCAGAAGTGCAGAAGGTTACAACTTTGTCTGCTATTAAGTGGCAATTTCCCGTTAATGGGGCAACAGCTTTACAACGCATTTGTTTCACTCGAGATTACACAATTCTGAACACATTTTAAAATGAGTAAGGCTTTCATGTGTTGCCTCTGTATCTCTGAGGTGCTGCTGTTCCTTTATTCAGAATGTAAATCAGGTGTTTGCTGTACATGAGGAACAGCTCAGTATTTTCAGGTAGCCAGACAGCCGAGGATTAATTTAGACCAGACGCTTTTCTTCTTCCAATTGGTCACAGAAAGAATCTGAGAGGAGCCTAATATTCAATGTTGTTTACTTGTAGTTTAACGAATTATCTATCCATTACCCTCAAAGCTCTGCCAATAAAATTATTGTTGCAAATACTTACATATTCATTTGAAACTGAACATACCCTGCTATATGTAAAATGTTACTTGCCATCACGGAAACAAGTAGGCAAATGGAGAAGCAGACCTGATGCAAACTATTGCCGAAGAATAGGAATTTGCACTGCAGTGTTATACTTTTATAAGGGATCGGCACCCCAGAAAGCCCATTTGCAAAAATGTACACCTCCATGCAAGGAGCGCTTCTGTTTTAGCTCTCCTATTTCAGTTTAGAAAAGCTATGATGCAGCAAGAAGCTGCTACAGTGTAGACTGGACTCTGGTTTTAGTTAAAAAAAAAAAAAAGAAAATGTTTAGCACAAATTTGTGATGCAGCAAACAGCTGCTATAGCACACAGTGGTGCTTTACAGTAGATCAAGAAATCCGGATCTAAGACATGACTAAAAGTAAGACGACCATGCACAATAGGGAAACCTTTTTTAATATTCCTCTTACAAACTCCGCAAGTTGATCTAATAACAGGTTTTCCAGTTGCATGACTTCTGTGCATGGAGCGCTTGAATTTCAGCTCTCCCATTTTAGTTGGAAAAAAAAAAGGTTAAGAAACTAGCTAGGATGCAGCAAACAGCGGCTGTATAGACCGCATAACCGACATACCTTATGGGGATGTGTAGTACACTGGGGAGCATCAGGGTACTTACACTATGGGATCGGCAGCCCAGTTGTTACAGTGTACACCTGCCTGCATGGAGCGCTTCTGTTTCAGCTATGATAGAAGCAGCTGCTATAGTGTTGGCCAGACTCTGGTTTTAGTTATTAAAAAAAAAAAGAAAAGTTTTTAGCTAAAATTTACAATGCAGCAAACAGCTGCTATAATGCACAGTGGTGCTTTACAGTACAGCAAGAAATCCGGATCTAAGGCATTACTAAAAGTGGGATGAAGGTGCACAATAGGGAAACCTTTTTAAATGTTTCTCTTACAAACTTTGCAAGTTGATCTAATAACAGGTTTTGCATTAGCATGATTTGTCTGCATGGAGCGCTTGAGTTTCAGCTCTCCCGTTTTAGTTTAAAAAAAAGGCAAATAGCTAGGATGCAGCAAACAGCTGCTGTAGTGTAGACTGCACAACGAACATAGTGTACGGGGATGTACAGTACACTGGGGACATCAGGGTACTTATATCGGCACCCCAGGCAGCCCAATTGGTAGAGTGTATACCTGCCTGCACAGAGAGCTAAGTGCTTCTGTTTCAGCTCTCCAGTTGTAGTAAAAAAAGAAGAAAAAAAACGTTTATTAAATAGGTACGATGCAGCAAACGGATGCTATAGGGTACACTGGTGCTTTACTGTACAGAACACTGGGGAACAGCAACACTTTCCGTTGATTTGCATTACATGAAGATGATGAAGTTAGTTACAGCAACAGATCGGCATCATACATCTCATACCTCTTAGAGCAAAACATCGAAACTTGATAGAATACCATTAGCACAATTTGTCTAAAGAGGATCACATGTGAAAGTAAAACACCTGTCATTATTTTTAAAATAAAATCAATAATGCTTTGCCAGTAACTTGCCTGAAAATCATAATTTTATGAAGGAAGGACCAAAAATATGAGGCAGAAATCTGGACATTCAGCAATAATTTTGTCAGTTGAAAAGTATGATCGGCACATAAAAGTGTGAACTTACCGAGGAGGTTATTCAGCCTGTGTAAATACTTCTTTTAAATAAAGGATCGGAACTACAGCAGGGTTGTGTTCTTTTTCCCAAGGGAAGGAAAATAGTGGTGGGAAAGGACACATTTAAAGAGCTGAGGGTAGGGAAGGGGGGTGTATGCTAATGTCACACTGAGGGTGGTACTATGGTAACCAGACTGAGAGCGGGACGCTCCTGGAGTAAAAACAGTGAAATTTGTAAAAAACTAAGGGGAAAGGTGCAGAAAGAGTGACACAGATGCATTTTATACTAGTTAAAGTATGCACTGGTGAAAAAAATGAAGTGTTCTGGGACCTGGATCTTTGACACTTTCCCTTTAAGCATAAGAATAATTGGAGACTAGTAGACTAAATAGTCAGGATATAGCAAGATGTAGCGAGAGCATGATGTGTTAGTATGGAAGACAGTATGGAGAAGTATACAAGTATTTACATGGAGTGGAGTAATGTTATAGTGGAGGAAGTCAGGTTTTGGGGGGCGTTGTTAAGGTACAGGTCCATAACCAGAGAGTAGAGAGATGTAGTCTGAGGGATTTTTTTAAAGGAAGCAGGATTGCTAATTGTTCTGACTGAAGGTGGGAGATTATTCCATAGCGCTGAGACAGTAAAAGAATACAACATGTGGCCAGCTGAGAGATCAGGTTTATCAACTCTCAGTAACGTACAATATCAGTTCTGACTTTCCACAATTTAATGTGAACCTCTCTATTCCCTTTCTTACAATTTCCTTTCAATTAGTCACAGCGATGACATATTCTTATCATCAGTGGAAAATCTATTTTCTCGTTCACTTTCCAAATTGCCCTACACCACCTTTTTCAATGACACCATCAGTCTGCTCAGTATGAGAGGACTCTAAGTGGTCATCCCTGATTAATGCTGTCCTTGGCTCCACTTGTACTGTTCTGTTCCACCCTTGTACCCTTTGTTCTAGGGCATATCCTCTTAAAACACCAACCAAACCCTCTAAATTCATATTATTAAGAACTTTATGTATCTAATAACAATCATCATCCTGTACTTGTAGACTGTGCTAATTCCCTAATAATACATAACACAGCTTTTGTATCACTCCCTCATCACACACTACAAATCTAAGATACGATTTTTCTTTCCAATATCTTTATGCTATACCTAATGAACTGCAGTCAAAATGTTTAGTCTTAAAATCATTCTAAAATCATCCTTTCCCTAAAGAAATGTTATACCCCCTAGTCCTCCATTAGTAACCCCCCCCCCCCATGACATTCCTGAAGAAGTGCTGGAAGCAATGTCAATTGACATCCCTCTAATTTATTATAAAAATCATACAGCAGCCCAGACACACTCCCTGGGTAAGAAATTTATTGCAGCCTCTTCCATACATTTCACCCTGTCAACTCTCAAAATCACAAAAGGGAACTCCTCAAAAATCATATGGTTCAAAATCATAACACTTAAATTTTGTTTGAGTAAATGTGTACCTTCAGTGTGGTAGTAAGGGAAAGGATGATTTTAGAATGATTTCAACCATTAAAGGAGTGACATACAAACTGGCACCATTCTAGGTGTAGCACGCATGTTTACACCCTGTGTTCACAGTAAAGGATGTTAACCTTTATGTTAATATCCCTTTGTCAAACACACTTTGGATACTTACACTTTGCAAGCAGACCATCAGCTTTACTGCTGATGACTTTGCTGTTCCTTATTTATACCACTGTCATGAATTTATATGTAATTAAAGTAAATACTACACATTTGTTCTTAGTTCTTGCCATTATTAATGATATAACAAAAATCATAGCACAATTTTCATTATACCTATATGAATTCAACAAAATCAAACTGAAACCATGCCTACACTTTGAACAGAAAGAAATGTTGCTGCATCCTGCTTAACATTACTTCTGTAAATTTTTAATATAATTTACATTTTATTTATTAACTAGCCTCCTTGTCACTAAGGTCAGGAGAAGCTTCTAGGCATCTCTTCATCCAATCAAACAACCAGTCCACTGTTTGGCATGTAAACATCAAGATGGCAAAGATCCTACCTCCTGTACAAAGATGCTATACTGTTCTGGTATTGGGACACAGAGGCATCCTTCTCTCTGCATTTCACGTCCCTGAAAAACTGAATGAGTTGACTTATAATCTCAGCTGGGCTTCAAGCCTTTTTCCCAAATCTCACAGTCTACATAAAAAAAAAGAACTTGGGGCCAGGTTTGTACCCACAGAACCTCTCAAAGGATCAAGTTTATGCTAAGATTTTTGTCTCATTAAGACATAAACTAGAGGAACGATCCAAGGATGCATAGTATTGCCATTGGACCATGTAGTATTAAATATTTATTTATCAGTGCACTAACCCGGTAAACAAACATAAATAAATACATACGTACTACAGCCTGTATAGTAAATGTGCCATCCATAAGCCATCAAGCAACTCTGTTTTACTTACTGAGATTGTCTGTGGTAGTAAGCATGGTCTGGACAAATGCTAGTCTTTAGTGGGAAGTATGTGCCAGTTCTATGATTATACTTGGACATGTGCTCTGTTTTCAGTATTTATCTGTATGGTGTTCACAGATATATATGGGATCCAGCAGATTTTGTGATTGATCTGCACATGACAAACCTAGCATGCAAGACATTATCTGTGTGTGACAGTCCCTTATCATTGTGGAAATTGTGCTTTTATTTCTTTGGTATGTTTTAAATGAAAATATTGACTACTATGACATACAGTGAACACAGACATAGATCCATAGATTCATAGATTATTACTAGGCTAACTGCCCTCATGGACTACTTCAAGCCTAGCCAATTACCCCCTGTGAGAATCAAACCCTGCACCTTGCGTTTCTAAGGTAAGCACCTTAACCATTACACCATCCTCCCACCCTGTGTTTATAGCTACAGGAATGACACACAGCTCAACAAAGCCACTTTTTACTGGTTTCTTTGCATCTATATGTGCCTGCACTTGTTTATAGTTTGTAATGCGCTGACATAGGGCATGTGTATAGACAGACTGCCAACAATACTGAAATACCGTCTTTAATTACCTTTACTCTACTTTAAAATTTCACCTATCACCGTTAGCCATTTATGGTGTTGTATATATTTGTACATCTTGTACAATGCTGTACTGGTTAGTTACAGAGGATATTTGTTACTGTAGTTATGAATTGACATTTTTTGGTAAGCAGTAAATTTTTGGGACCTACTTTTAGGTCTACATAGGATTACACTACAAAGGTTCAAAATGTTCAAAATGTCGAACACATAAGATCAGTAAAAGCATTTTGAACATTCACATTACTGAAAAACAGAAACACAGAACCTACAAAAGGTCACAAAAAGAAAAAAAATCCTTTTGCAATCTATAAATAAAAACCCTTTCATAACACTCGCATCTAAATTGTATGAATGGTAGTGCTGTTCCAGAAAGGGTTCTTCTAAGGTAAGATGTACAGTTAGGGTCAGGACAGGGGTAGATCTGGAATTAGCACATATTAATTCATACCCCTGCACCAGATTAATAACGCATGCCACCTCTAACATTAACCCTTCACTCTACCTTGGAGAACACCTTTCCACAACAGTACTGTTATGTAAGACAGCTCAGACACCCACCACTAAATCTATCCCCTTACATAATTCTAACCCGCAAACATTCATGCCCACACACTAAACTGATACTCTTACCTAACCCTAACTCACATACACGTTCAAATACAGTCCCACCCCTCATACAAACGCACTTACCTCTTTCAACAACATGGTATTCGGCAAAACAAACATTCAAAAATGGCCCTACATTTCACTTTATGAACAAATGAATGTTAAATAATGTGTACAGGTCCCGTAGATATAGATATAGATATAGATATAGATATAGATATAGATATAGATATAGATATAGATATAGATATAGATATAGATATAGATATATCTAGCATGCATATGTGTGTGTCTCTATGTGAGAGTTTTTCTTCCCCTCTATCAATATATAAGCTTGTATGTTTGCACAATATTCGTGTATATGTATTATACATGCATACACATGTCTCTGTGTGTATGTGCATATATGTATAGACAAATATGCTGTTACATTTATGGTTCTGAACATGTAAAGACACTGATAGAATAGGTCACTTGTTCAAGGAAATTTGCACATAGATCCTAGACATTTAGACTTCAGTGTAATCCACATTTCTTGTTCAAGTTGCCAAATAAAAATGTTATGCCTTGCCAGAAGGGACTGAGCAGTCTTTCCAGTCAGGTATGGTAATGCACAATAGTCAACATACTTTGGTTTCATTTTTTGCCTTAATCTTAGCTGCTATGGCAAATCCATTGTCAAGTGAAAATCTTGCACTATTCTTTACTAGCCTCTAAATAAATGTTGAGTATGTCACATTCTTAATGTATAACAAATTCACAAAGATTAGAAACTGATCGTTTCCATTACTTACAGCATACCTACGGTTGAACCTACCACTAAAATACACATGTGCTTTCATGAAAAAGCCTCTTCCAGAAAGGATACAAAACAGTCGAGAGACAGAACCCCAAGGCTGCCAATAATCCAGGGAATGTGGTGTATCACAAAGTTGCCCTCATTTTGACCTCTTTCGGGATTCTTTAGGAGAATGCTTAGTCCATAAGATGTGTTACCTAGCATAGCCAAACAAAACAGACTGATGGATAAACCCTCTGTGGACTTCCTCTTGAACTAAAAGAAACAGAAATTAATCTATTAAACCAACTTGAAACACTGGACTGAGAATACATCTTTCATACACATTTTAATCCATTATTGATAACATGAATACGGGTGTATCTAGGAATGTAAATGTTATACACTATTACTCTCACTTTCCATTATAAACATACTATTAGCTGTCCAGTACTTTATCCAGATTTCATCTCAGATTGTTTTTTTTTTCTATAGTTACACAGTACAGTACTTCATGCAGAAAGACAGAACAACACCAAGTTGTATATACCTGAAGAATAAATTACTCATTCATGTTACAAAAAAATCGTATTTTAATATTAAACTGTGAATACCTATACAGTAGAGAGTCGATTATCTGAACTAATTGGGACCTAAGGTAGTTTAGATAATCAAACTGTTTGGATAATCAAACATATAATTGAATCGGATAAAAAACTTCTAAAAATGTTTCTGATTAACATTAAACAAGAAAAATAAAACAAATATACTGTAAGTACAAAACGGTGTAATATATTACTGTGGTACAAGCTCAAAAAACACTCACAAGCAAATATGTACAATGTTTACGTATTCAGACTTCATGATTTTTCTTACTTGAAAACTTTGGAAGGCTGCGTTCGGATAATTGACATTTCTGATAATCAACGTTCGGATAATCGACTCTCTACTGTAATGGCTTTGTAGGTGGGTAAAGTACTGACACTAAAATACCCAGTTTGACCACTGCATACTGTCAGCAAAGCTAGGAACTTCTATGAGCTTCATTCTGGGTTTGAATGCCACAGTTTCCATCTGCAAGCCACATGGATCTGAGCAAGTAACAATCAAATTGTGCTTCTGGCCACTGAAGTACTTGTGCTTGTTTGACTTACCTGGTTAACAAATGAATAAATTAAATAAAAAAAATGATCACCCCAAGACAAGACACTGGATAACGAATACAACATTGATCAGAAAAAAAAATAACTGATTATTGCCACAAAACCAGAGATCCTTCCAAACGTCACCAGTGGCCATTGCAGGGATGTATTAAAAACTGAGTGCTCACAACTACTTGTCCTTTCACCATGTAAGAATGATGCTGATGGAATGTTGCATTTCCTCAATATCCTCATGTCACAATTTACTGCAGAAAACTGTCAATGGAACCAAAACATTGGGAGCAAATAATTAGAGAGGAAAAGTAACAGAATGGGAAGAGGTCAAGAATTCATTTGGACTGCGAGGTAGAGATTACTTTTCCTATGAAAGACTGACATCAGAGTATAGGCAAACAGGAAGAAATAGGGGGATCCTAAGCAAAATATCAGCACTGGTGAAGTGTTTACTAGAATCTAAAACAGAAGCTGCTGTTAAAAATGTATAACTAGTAGGGAATATAAAATATTACATGATAACTATAAGAATCAATCAGAGAAGGTTAGAAATGATTGAGAAGGGAGACCGGATAAGCAATTCACAATAAAAAAAAACAATGGAGGGATATATGTATGACCCCCAAATATGCAACAAAGTCTAGAAGATTTAGGATTTTTGCTTGTAAATGTGTGCATAGGTATTTTTATACCTCAAGCAGACTCCAAATACTTTTTCCTCGGGTAAATTGCAAATGTTGGAGGTGTGATGATGAAAAAAGAGGCTATTGGGAACATATTTTTAGGGATGTAATGAGTTGGCAGACTTTAAAAATTCCCTGCAGATTACTGTAACAGAAATACTGGGTGAGCAAATAGGTGTAATTAAGGAAATAATTTTTCTGAGCTATGATACAGAATCGGAATTGCCCAGACATGGTAAGGCCTCGCTGAATTTAATTCTGGTGGCTACCTAAAAAGCAATTACTAGAAAATGGAAGTCAAAGTCTAAATCAACTGTACTAGAAGTAGTGAATATAGTAACAGAGATAAAGTAACTAGAAGTGGAATCTTTAGAAAAAGATAGGAGCAAATGTTATAGAAAAAAAATGGGAATTGTATGGGAACAATACATGCAGAATAATACTTTGTAGGAGAAAGGAGGTTTAAGGGAAGGCAGGAACTGAATGTGCTTTGTAATGTTTGAGTAACAATGACTGGCTAGATAAAAAAGTGATGTATAACTTCTGCAAATGAAAATATTTCAGTATTGTTTGTTTTCATTTACATAACTGCATGACTGCCTATGTCAAAAGTGACAATTTAATAAAGATATTTCTTGTTAAAAAATATCCTCATGTTACTACAGCAGAAATGCTATCCTGCCCACACAAGGAAAATGAAAGAAGATTCATACCACAATGGCTTACCCATGACATCTGAAAGCTCATATAACAGGTAAAAAAAAGGTTAGTTTCTAAGTCATCAACAAGAGGTGCCATTTGCCAAATTGTGTATCACATACAAAGAGCAAATAAAAGCTTGTAAAACATGTTTCTTTCCCAGCAGGAAAGATGCTTACTTTGAGCATCCTTGGTTGGACCCATCATAAGCACCACCTCTCTACAAATCGCCAAGGGCTTAAATATTCAGACCCAGTGATTTCTGTCAGTGCTTCTGGTGATTACCTTGCAGATGGTACACCGCATGTACCCCCACTCCATTTTGGACACCAAGCCTCTCTAACTCTGTCTGGACACTAATGGTCATACTCCCTACTACTCCTTCTCTACAGTGTTGTAAATATGATCAATAAGCTTCTTTCTAAACTTATCTCTTGTAGCAGAGCTGGAGCTAGTGGGCTGCATACAGCATTCCTTGCAACATATAGTACCTTTACAGCACATTTTGTTCAACACCTACTAAATACATCTCTTACTGCAAACACAGACTCAGAGATCTGCAACAGTATCACAATCACCTGACTCACAAAATAGGCCATTCCACTGTGCATAAGCAACTTCTACCGCACTGCTCCTATGTCACAGCTATGATACCCAAACTGCTGCATGTTGGGGCGATCTCCCATTCAAACGCCATAAAACTAGTAGGAATTCAAGAAATTGTGCGGGTGCTTTGCCCACTGAATTTGCAAAAGCATTAATTTCAAGATCCAAATAACCTCTCTTACATTGTTCATTTATTTCACTTGTTTGTTTGCTTGTTAGTATGTCAATCAGGTGAGTGGGCTTATCCATGGACCATTCCCAGTTATGGCTTGGGCTACAGGCAATACTAAATACGTTAATATGTTAAATACAAAGATCACAATTCATACAATGGTATTATAGTATAAAGAAAAAAAAAACTTCTACAGCAATATCCTGGGAAGTGTTGTAGAGTTGTCAGCATAACAGGTACTATATAAAATGGTTGAACCTGAGTGAAGATAACACTTGATGAAGTCCATACCTATTAACCTTGTAGCACAAGAAATCTGGACAAAGCCTAAAATAATGAGGCAAAAGGTCGAAAAATATAAACAGATTTTAAATATCGCTCTTATAAACTTACAATGTTGATAAAATAACAGCATTTGTGTAAGCATGCATTTTCTGAAGCATATAAAGTTTGAAACTCAAATGTCTGTCATTTAGTGATTTCAGTCCACATTGGCTTGCCAGAAAACCACAGATTTTATGAGAAACAGGCCAAAAATATGAGGTGAAAATCTGGACAGTTGAACAGTATGATGAAGTCATTTGTAAATGAATCTCATTTGTAAACATATGAATCTCAGAAGAGACAAAGCTTGATTATCACTTGAGTCATTTAGAGTACTGGTATGATAAACTCTCTCCAAACCTACTCCAATTAACAGAAAAAAATCAATCCCAAAGGAGCTGTCTTTAGTCCCTGGTCTTCTATCTGTCTACTAATCCCCTTACAACTGGCCACCCTTAACTATATTGACAATCTGGGTTCAAGGGCAGAGCCTTCATTAGCATTTCTAGCCACTGGGATGAAAAGGAATAAGTAATAGCTGTTTCTGCATAAACTCCTGTCCATAACATATTCCAAAATAAAAGCAATCTTTATTGAAACCCCTTCCGAACTTAGGCTTATTATCTGAGACTGCAGCATTAAAGTACATAATTTCAACAATACAAGATATAAGGGGACTATGGAGTTATCCCTCTTTTGTTTATTATTGATGTTAACACCCTCCAAAATAAATAGCCAACTCACCTACATTCACGCCATTTTGAATTCTTTCTCTCTTGTTAGAGTTGCTCTTGGCAAGGATGTGTTCTACTTCCTGAAACAGCATACCTTTCCTACACTAATAACCTTTTCCATCACTACCTGCTCGTGGTTGCAAATTCCACAAAAGAGTCTACTAATGTATCCTTATCTCCCTTTACAAGAGCACCACTAGACCAATTTTGTACATTCAAACTGCATTTTCATTACCAAATGATCTGGTTTCATTACCTGTCCGGTAACTTACACATACTGCATTGAATTTTTCTGTGCTTTGTTCTTTTAGTTTGATAAAATTATTCTGTCATTGTTGTACTCTCAACTCCTCTCTTTCCTATCTCATAAACTCAAATCTAGTAAACAAGGATTCTCTACTTCAAACCACAAAAGACAAAATACTCTGATATACTCATCTAGTTAATAGCACAGAGTACCACTGGACTACAATAACCACATGCCATTGGCTACCAGTGTTTGCAAGAGCCTTACTACTTAACCAATACTCTCACATTCAACTTATTGCAAAACAGTTACTGTCCCCCTCCCACCCAATAAACAAACTACCTGAAAAAGAACCTGAGTATCTCTTCAATGCTATTATGCCGTAACACCAATCACACTGACATTTAAACTAGCCACTGGAGAAAAGGCTTTCAAAAGCTGGCAACACATTTTTTGAAAGCCATCCCTGAAGAAATTAGACAAATCGATGATTTGACAAAATTTTAGAAAACACTAAAGTCTGACTTGGCAAAAAACAGCAGATTGATTTATTTTAGTGACACGTCACACTAGTAGCCATATAAGTACCTACATTTTTAGGCATGACTTTTAACCACCTTTTAACCACCTAATTTGACAGTACAAACTTTGGTACAAGTGCAGGAGGTAGCATAACATTTGTACTTGCTATAAACCTCTTCTGCATTCTACTGCACATTTTAATGCGGTTACAGTAATGTGCATTGCATAACAATGTTTTTGCTTTTATGTGCATAACTAAATTACAGACCCAAATCCACCTAATTTTGTAGTGTTACACACTACAAAACTGCACCAACTCAAAAAGGTTTTATAACTACAAAAAGATAAGGCATTGTTTGTCTACATTTGCTGGTCTATACATAGGGACAACCATTTTAAGTTAAATGTGATACATTTTATTGCCTGTTACTACTTTTTTATTATTTTTATGAGAAACATAGAACGTTCTATGTTTAGGTCTTGTAGTTATTATTTGGTGATTGTGCTCTGCTATCTAAAATTTTCACTTGTATCTATTGCTCATTTGTATATTTCACATTTATTTCAGCATATTGAAAATTTTCAGCTTTCAAATATTTTGACTGTGATCTATTAAGTCTGTCTGTTGCAGTTGTTAGCACAGCAAGATGGGTTTATTCAGCTTGCTCTAAGCGCAGTTATTTTGTTGATTTCATATAACTGCTTTGTGAGATACCACATATGATATATTTGCATGATGGCATGTCTGACTGAAAATGTAACTCTGAATTTGGCTCAGGATAGTCTTCAGGCCACAAATACTACAGTAGTACATCCAGCTCAAACCCTACTGTTACTAATAGTTAGTACTGTTCACTTCTTTACTTTTCTCTCCCACTTTTGTAATAAGCCTTAATGTAGATATAGAATAAATTTACATTTGCACTGCGTATCAAGTATTTTAAGCTTATCTTTAAGTATTCTGTCTTTTACGATTATTATAGCTGCAGATTTGTTCTTGGTTATGGCGGAAAAGGGTATGTGTATCAGTTCACAAGCAAGTAAACAAAAATGAATAAATATAATAAAACAGCTTAACATGTATAGCCTTTTTTCTTCTTTACTGAATCATCACTTGAGACACAGGCAAATTTACATTTATACAAAAGTAATCAAATTGTATTACATTAACATTAACAAACATTATACTTCACTTATATTGCTACATATCATATAACCTAAGCAACATTACATAAATTATTCAGTTCCTGCCCTTATTTAAACAAGAAACATGTTTACTAAACCATCACTTACGACATAAGCAAGCATACATTTAAGTGAAAATAAACCACACAACACAATCCTAGTTGCAAGCATTTTATATCACAAATCAAACTGAAACATTATACATCACTTATAATCTACCCAATCATTTTCAAACATTACACAGCCCATTTAAGTCCTGCCTTGTTTAAACCTCATTCCTCCTCTGTATATATTGTTCCCACATAGTCTTAGGGAAAGTTAGTATACGGAGACCTAAACTTTTAAGTACCTCAGAAAACTCAATAGATTCTAAGAAGATTCTAAGAAGACAGTATATTTCAAAGAAGTCATGTGAGAAACTATGAGAACTCAACCTGAAGATAGAAAGATGGCTCAAGGGATGTACAGAAGTACTACTTCATAGAAAGGAGTGAGGCTGCTTTGAATCACTTTTCTAAGCAGCTGATAAGGTTAAAAACTGATAATGACATTAAGAATTTGTGTGACAGGTATAACACCATCCTTCTGATCATGAGAGACTAGATAAGTAGTGCTTGAATGCTTTGTTTTAACATACCTTTTCTGAAGGAGTTAAAGTCTGAAACTTAGTGACCATTCTTTTATAGGTTCATAGGTTCATACTAGGCTATCTGCCCTAGGGCATTTATAAGCCTAGCCCAGAGTTTTGTGGCTTTCGCCACCCCTTTAGTTTGAAGGATACTATGCCCATTATTTTGCTGTGCCTCTGTCAAGCAGTGACACTGAGGTTATCCCTGGGGTATACCTGCGATCTCCCATCCATTGGTCAAGATTTCTCTTGAACAAGGCCAGAGAGGTGCTCTGCCTCACATGTACCGGGATTTTGTTTCACAGCATAGGGAGTCTCTGGGTGATGAATCTGTCCCTCCAGCATGTCCTATTGATAGCCGTGTCGAGGTTTAAGTCTCTTGCCCTTGTAGTTCTGATGGATTTAGATTTTTTGAGGTGAAGCATGTTCATTAATTCCGGGTTGGACATGGCCTTGTATGTCAGGCACAGGTCACCTCTGAGCAGTCGGTGAATAGAGCTGGAGTTCCTTCAGTCGGGCAGCATAAGACATATTTTTGAGACCCTTTATCCTTTTAGTGAGGAACTTTTGGGGCCTTTCCAATTGCTGCAGGTGTCGGGTCAGATACATTCCGAATGGGGCATTGTACTCAATCATTGGTCTGATGAGTGATGAGTACAGGGAACGATGACCTCCTTGATCTAGATGTGAATCCTTCATGATCAGGTGGGCAATGTAGAAGGTCTTCCTAACTACTTTGGCAACGTGAGTGTCAAACGTTACTGTCAACCTGGGTCCCCAGATCCCTGATAACCTCTTCTGTGCTTAGTGGATTGCCACCTATATGGTAACTAGGGGTAACCTTGTTTTTCCGGAATGACTATGCATTTTTTGGCGTTTAACTTTAGGCCATGGCTCTGGCACCAGTTATCCGTTTCTATGAGACCCTTCTGAAGGATGTCTGTGTCAGATGGGTTTTCAACTATGGTGCCCAGTTTGCAGTCATCTGCAAACTTTGTCAGCCATAATCCTCCTGTGTTTGCCTGTACTTCTGAAAAGTAGATGCCAAACAATTGTGGGCCCAGGACTGAGCCCTGTGGCACACCACTTGTGACAGGCTTGGAGTCTGACACGGCGCCAGCAACTCTGACCCTGTGGGTTCTGTCACTCAGCCAGTTTGCAACCCATCTTGTGACGTATGGGTTTACGTTTAAGCTGGTGAGTTTTTCAATGATACCCGAGTGGGGTATTGTGTCGAAAGCCTTTGCTAGGTCAAGGTAGGCTGTGTGGACTGCCTTGCCCTCGTCAATGGCCTTGGTGACTGTTTCGAAAAAGTCAACCACGTTTAAAAGGCATGATCTGCCCTTGACAAAGCCAAACTGGGTTGGATCCAACGTCTGCAAGTCCCCTATGTCTTTATTTATGAGTTCCATTATGATCCTCTCCATAGCTTTGCAGACCAGGCTTGTCAAGCTGATGGGACGGTAGTTCCCGGGGTCGGTGGAGGCACCTCCCTTGTGAAGTGGGACCACTGTTGCCGTACGCCACTCCTTATCCTGAGGTGAGACTAAGATTAAACAGTTGCCCTAACTGCGGGTTTAATTCCTCATTGAGTTCGTGTAGCACACAACCAGGGACACCATCCGGTCCCATGGATGCTGTGTTTTTTGCCTTGGAGAGAGCAGTTCTCACCTGAGCATTTGAGATGTTTGGGGACTACAGTCCTCTGGTATAGATATCTCTCCTTTTGGGAATTTGCACTGAACCTGTCAGCCAGTATGTTGGCAATGTCTGTAGGTTCCGTGATTTGTACATCATTTTGAACTAATTCTGAGCATATCTGGGAGTTTCCTCCCAGGTTTCTAACATAGCTAAAAAAGGCCTTATGATTGTCTTTTGAGTCCTTAGATTTTCTCTCAAAATTTGCCTTGGATGCTTTTATGAGAGATCTCAGTTTTTTACTTACAATGATCAAGGGTGTCTTCCCTTTTACGGATTTTGCTCTATCTTGTAGTAGCTTTTTCCTTTTGTTGTAAAGCTTGTTTATGGCTGGGGTCCACCAGACTGGACGCTTGCCTTTGGTACAAAGAGTCTTTGTTTTGTTTGGGATTGCCTGATCCATGCAGTCCAGGAGGTGCTGGTAGAAGGCATTTGTAAGTGATTCAGCGGTTTGAGTAATGGTTTCCTCTGGCTCAGGGGCTTTGAAAGAGACCACACCAGTCTTTAGGAGTGTGAAGTCGGCTTTTGAGAAGTTCTTCATTGTGGTCTTTTTTATCTGGGGTGGGGGTGGGATGTGGACTTCCAGTGAGATTAGTTTATGATCTGATCTCACCAATGATGGGTATACCTCTGGTGTTGAACATTGTGACCCCATGTTTGTGATGATGAGATCCAGTATGTTTTCTCCTCTTGTGGGGATGGTGACCAGTTGTTCCATGGCATTTGAGTTTATGAACTCTAGGAACCTTTGGGCTAGAGTGTTGGAGCTTGAATAGTGATCCCAGTCTATATTTGGATAGTTGAAATCACCCAGTATGATGGTATTTGGAGATATATTTATCCCCTCCAGTGTTTTCAGGAAAGCTGTGTGAGGTTCCTGAGTTTGAGAGGGTGGCCTGTAACAGGCTACAAACTGCAGAACAGTCTTGCCTATGGTTAATTGCACCTGGATGGTTTCCCATTGCCACAAACCTTGAGGTGAGGGTGTCTTTGATGAATATGGACACCCCCCCTCCTTTCTTGGTGTTTTCCGGATTTTGGGGCATGATATGAGGTAAAACCTGATAGTGCCGGGTGCTCTCAGGAGCCTTGAACCAGGTTTCAGTCAAAGCACAGACATCGATGTTCTCCATACTGAGAAGGGCTTCATCTTGAGGTTGAGACTTCTGGCATTGAGCAGTATTACCCTTTTTTTTTTTTTTGTGTTCTAGGGTGGTAGGTTTAGAATTTGAGCCCTGCCTAAAAGGCACAATGGGGCTGGCAAGAGCCTTTGCCAAAATCGAAGCTCAGGGGTGACAGGTGCAAGCTGTCCCTTGTCCAGCATGTCATCCCAGGCAGACAGACATTGATCCCCTTTGAATGACACCATAGTTTAAGCCAATTATTAAAGCTGATCATCTTGTCTTCGTATTGTGGCATCATTCTTGGTGAAGGTAGGATACTGCTCAAGGTCAGGGTCATACCTGCCTGGGCTACATAATCAGAGAGCTCCTCTATGTCTCTTTTCATGTAGTCCAGGGAGGTACGTCTCTGGTCATTCACACCAGCATGGACAATGACTGAGTCATACTTGTACCTGCAGTTGAGTGACCTGAGTGCTTGCGTTATGTGGCGGATTCTAGCACCCGATAGGCAGCTTACTGTGACCTTCTCCTTACTCAATCTGGTGAGCGGGACGTCAGTGTGTCTGACTATGGAGTCACCAATGAGAAGTGTGTCTGGCATTGTGTCTGGCCTTGAGGGCTGAGTCTGTTTGGCACACTGACTCTGTGGTCTATGTGTTGCATGTGCTGTGCCCTGTGGAGGCAGTTGTTTGGGTGTTTGCTTTGGTGGCCTCTGCTGTTTTGGTAGGTTTTTGATCAGAGCCTCCAAGTATGTCTTTGTGTGCTTATGTGTATGATTTGAAGTTGTGATAGTGCGATGTGAGATTGGGTTTGTGGTGTGTGTGGTTACCTTCTCCTCCTGTCTAGTCTTGCCAGTCCTATGTTGAGAGAGCTCAGCCTCCAGTTTGGCTATATATTTGCATCTCTCGCATGTATTTGTGTTTTGTGGGAGAAGGAGAGGGTTGTCAGTGTACATGAGGCAATTGTAACATTGCCTCAATATTCCCAGATTCACCAGCTGAGCAGGAGAGGACACTAGCAACTGATCCCTCACCATGCTAGAAGGAATAGGCAAAAAACTTTATGTAGATGAGTTTGAAAAAAAGGACTTCGGGGGATGTGGTGTTTTTGGGTACTATGTATAATAAAAGTGCTATATCAGAGTAAAAAGTACTTTAGGAGCAAGTGCTAGGCTTTACAGATGGAGAATAGTCTACTTAGGAATCAAGTAGAGCTGAACTTTTTATCTAGAGAATAGGCTTGTTAGATAGGCAGTACAGTTCAAGAAGAGCTGTTCTAAGGGAAAAAATGAAGAGTGAACTTTAGGTAGCCCGAATAGTTTAACCTTGATTAACCGCCGCTGCTCTTGTGTGCTCCTGTTGTACCCTAAATGTATTTTTAAGTATTCTGTGACTGTTGTTTGTATAATTTTGATCTCACTGAGGAGCTTTTCTCCCCAGGTTTCTGCTGAAAATGAGCCACTCGCTCAGTCGGACTAACCTGGTCAACAAATGTAAAATAAATAAAATAAATAAATTTTATAATAAATAATTAACAGACAAGATGGCTGTTATGGCCCATCACCGTTGGTGTTTCTAAGGTGAACAGAAAACTTTCTTAGGAATTACAGGGAGGATGCTAGCCTGAGGTACAGTGAATGGAGTAATACTGCCCGTACTTCTAAATTTTACATATATTTTTCTTTAGCATGTGATTACGCTGCCATATGTAGCCATCAGTAATGTTCCAAGGCCATAAAAAAAAAAAAAAAAACTACTAATCACAATAAAGTCAGCGATTAAATTCAGCAAGATCTGTCTGAAACAGTTCTAGCTCCTCTAACTCCCTCTCTCCATTAAATAGCACCGGAGGGTTCCAGCTCCTAATGGTGACAAGTATATGTTATAGATATGCGTGTGTGTATTTACACACATTATACATATATATATATATATATATATATATATATATATATATATATATATATATATATATATATATATATATATACCTCTCAAACTGTTAGTGCAAGACATCTGGACAAAGCCTGACAAAATGGGAGACAAAGGCCCAGAAATGGGGGCATATTTTAAATATTGCTCTTATAAATTTAGAAGGTTGCTAGAGTAACAGGGCTTGTTTTAACATACCTTTTCTGAAGGAGTTAAAGTCTGAAACTCAAATGTGCATCATTATTTAGTAACGTCAGTCCTCAGATTATCCCAATTACTTGTCAGAAAACACGAAATTTATGAGGAACAGACCTAAAATAGGAGCCAAAAAATCTCGACACTCTGCAAAAATCTGTACAGTTGAGAGGTATGTATATATATGTATATATGTATATATATATATATATATATATATATATATATATATATATATATATAAACATATATATTTTTTTTACTATTTCTTCACCTAAGTGGGCTTGTCTACTGACCCTTTTAAGCCACAATGTGAGCTCAAGGAGTACAAAATACATTAGGATCTTTAGTAATCAATAATATGGTGCACAGAATGAGTAAATGGTAACAATGCATTACTTAATAATAACATTCAGTGCAAACAGGACAAGAGTTGGAAGATCCAGTCAGAAGTCATCGAAACATGAGCAAAGAAAAAAATACAAGCTCGGCTATGCATAAAATACAGGGCAATCATACATGACATGCAAGAACATATACTCTGATGTACTTATGAAATATACACCTATAAAATGCTACAATATGAGGCAGAGAAAATGTTTCTTAAATGTATTCTGTTATCTATGACATGGATGGTAAGTTACTTAACCATTGTCATGGTAGCAGTTGCAGGTGGATTCAGTAAAGAGGTGTTTTTTTAAGTGCACCTTTGAAGCTTTTAATGGTTTCTAGTTTTTTATGTCAGTAGGCAGGTGGTTCCAGGTAGCAGGTCCCAGTCTAGAGAAGGTTCTCTCACCTACAGCAGTTTTAAATGGATGGTGTACCAGAGAGAAATAACTGTCCTCTGTACTTCTCAGTTTGGAATGGTTGTCTTGTAAAGGTAGCTTCAATCTTAGAGGTGGGAAGCTATTAAGCTTTTGAACCTTGTAAATTAAAGTACTTAGACAAAAAATGGCCCTATGAGGCACATTGAAAGGCATTTGGAATTTTTTAGCAAATTGCATTGGTGTATATGGGGGTCATCTGATAGAATGAATTTGCAGATTTTTTTCTCAGTAATCTGTACTGTGCAAATATCATGGACTGAATGCATAACGAGAAAAGGAGGGCCATATTCCAATTTGGGTATTAAAATATTTTTGGCAGTGGTCCAGTGGATGACAGAAGGGTACTGATCTTGTAACTTAGTTTTAATTGAGCAAGGACTTTGTTATAATGTCTGTATGTGTGATAAAGGTGTAAGTAGGGACAGGCATGAGGCATAGGTACTTCTGTTCAGTGGCACTGGGTGTTGTGTTTACATTTAGATCTGTTAAGAGAATTGGAAGGATAGTGAGTAATTTCTTGGCTGAGGTGATGACATTAGTTTTCTTAGGGTTAATTAGTAGCTTGTTAGAAGTAGGCCAGTTGCAGAATTGAGAAGAGTCATCCTGTAGCTACATTTGCAGGTCGAGTAGTTTGTACTGGATTGCAGGAGAAAAGCATAATTTGCATACTTTTATTTACTTAAGATTTGGTAATGCTAAAGGAAATCATCGACAAACAGTTAAAAGGGTATTGGACCTAGCACGGAGCCTTGTGGTATACCTGTGTGATGTGTGCTAACTGTAGAGGATGAAACATTACTGAGGATTTGGGAAGGTTCTGTTTTTCATATAGTTGCAAAACCAACAAACAGTGATATTTCCAAAGGTGAACCTTTAGAGTTTATTGAGAAGAAGGCTATGGTTGATTGTTTGAAAAGCCTGCAACATTTCAACAAAGAGACATGCAGTAATGAGTCGCTTAATCAGGTTACAAAAAAATGGTATCAGTGGCTATTACTTGGGTGGTAAAGGTACTGAATGCATTGTGAAATCTGTGCTGCACATCACAAATCAAAATACAGCTGTTAATGTGGTTAAGAAGTTGTTTGTATAAAAGTTTTTCAAATATTTTGGTAATAAGTCTCAAGTTAGAAATAGGTCTGCAATCCTTCAGCTCATTAGGAGAAGTGATTTTAGGTAAGGTATTATAACTGCATGCTTGAATACTAGTAGACAGTACTGAAGGGAAGGGGGAGAGAGACACACACACACACAAACAGATTAAAGATATGAGTAAGGGGGTCAGCAATATTTTCATACTGAAAGACTTAGGAAAATGAGATGAAGTTTGCTGGACTTGGATCATAAATTGTTACATTTGTGAAGTAGGGACTTGATCTGTAAAAGTGACATTTTAGAGAAGTGAAAGATTGCTGCATAACAGGCTAGAGGGAACAAATCAGGGGATGAAGATTCACATTTGTTTTTGGTGGGAAGTAAATTATTGGAAAGGCTTTAGTTGTGTCAATTACAGTGGACTACAGAAAGTGGGTACAGTCATTAGCAAAAGTGGAGTGGTTCAGTGCTGTTGGTTCATTTTTGGTAAGTGAAGAATTATACAATGTCCCTGTTAGACATTTTGTTTTGTTTTTTTTTTCTAAACAGAAAGGGTCTAGAACAGTTTGTTTCTTGTTTCTGTCTAAGGAACAGAGTTTTTTAAAAATCATTGCAATTCTTGTTTCTTTTCCTTAAACTCGCAGAAGTTTGATGTAGAGCAGTATTGTGAGAGTTCACTTCCCAGTTCTTCAAGGTGGAATCTCTGGCAATCAGTCCCGCTATCATGTCCTACAGTTTCAATTAATAGAATTTTGCTGTCTCTGCTATGCTGTTTAAAGTTTTGACTTTAGTGTTAAGACCATGGTCTTCAGGCAGTGGAATGAAAACTACTTAGGAGGGGTCATATTTTAATTGTCTATGAGGGAAAGATGGTGCACAGTAGTAAAACAGTTAACAAATTATGCATTGTCATCAGTTGGGAGGTATTTGTACGTGTATGATCAGTGTATGCTTTATTTATATATTTTACTTAATTTCTTACACATTATACAAAATACTTATCCATTGTCTTCCTTCAAAATGCAGAAATAATCATTAGAACTTCATGGGTAATGCTGGTCACACAAAATGTGTACAGCCTTGTGCTTGCTTCGCATTGTCAGCAGTTAATTTGATGCCACCCAGAACCAGTCAATCAGTGAGAGCATATGTTAGTCTACAGTCATGCTGTGGATTTTCTTTTTAGATGTATTTATTGCCTTGTCTGGATTTTTTCCTGTATATGTAAAGCATTATACTGTATACTGGTCCTCTGTCTCTTGTAGTTAATGTTACAGACTTTGGATTAGCCATGTTTTTGTTTTGTAATGTGGGATTTTCCTACTCACATTTTCCTAATGATACTCAAACCTCATTTCCAATGTTCTCATGAACTCGGTAGTCACACAGCAGTTACTCAGAGCCATGTCTGAGGGTAGCCCATTATTGTTGGGCATCCTATGTATCTCTGTACTACCTCTCTTCCTGTATCTATGCCCAGCTACAAAACTGCAATATGCATGTACTACAGAGAAT
Source organism: Protopterus annectens (assembly GCF_019279795.1). Taxonomy (NCBI): domain Eukaryota; kingdom Metazoa; phylum Chordata; order Ceratodontiformes; family Protopteridae; genus Protopterus; species Protopterus annectens. Next base: position 1,757,346,932 of record NC_056728.1, on the reverse strand, counting down.
TTGTATGTACACTCAGCTACAAAACTGCAATGCACATGTACTGCAAAGAATCTGTATGTACACTCAGATACAAAACTGCACTGTACCTGTACTAGAAAGAATCTGTATGTACACTCAGATACAAAACTGCACTGTACCTGTACTACAAAGAATCTGTATGTACACTCAGATACAAAACTGCAATGCACCTGTACTACAAAGAATCTGCAAGTACAATCAGCTACAAAATTGCAGTGCACATGTACAACAAAGAATCTGCATGTACACTCAGCTACAAAACTGCAATGCACATGTACTACAAAGAATCTGTATGTACACTCAGATACAAAACTGCAATGCACCTGTACTACAAATAATCTGTATGTACGCAAGGCTATGCACATGTACTAAACAGAATCTGAAGTCATACAAACAGACACTGCCAGGTAGAATGTGTAAAATAATGAATAGACAATATTTCTGTACAGTATTTTTGAGTATGGAATGGTTAGGGGTCAAGATGGCTTTAATTCTCACCTAAGTGCATTTGAAAATGGACTATTCATTCCAAAAACAGGCATATGTCTTTACTGTTTGGGAGGTTATCACTAGCATAATGATAGCTAATCCTACACCTCTAGAGTACAGAACAAAACAAATAGCATAAGCAGATAAACAGCTAAACTTTAGTGAAAAGATCACTTACTACAGTCATTTCTAATTGTCACAGTTAAACCCAAAACACAAAGATATTGATATCCAAATCAAAAAGCTTGTGGGTTGAGTATTTACTTTAACTTTATTCTTTTGGTATCCAAGTAAGTGGACTGTTCCACTGTTCTTTTATGAACCACAACCCAGGAGATGCAATTAAATACAAAATGTGAGAAACTGATGCAGCCAGTATCCCATTAAGTACAAAACAAAAAACGTATCAGTCACAGGACATGACACACAGTGATGTAAAGCACGGTGGTATTATTACAAAACAAAACTCATGGTAATCACAAAAGCAGCTGCAGACTTGCCATTTGCCTTAAGAAATACTCTTTCTCTGTGATGGGGGACTGTCTGTTTGTTAAATATATAAATTAAGTTGTCCAAAGACTCTTCTCAGCCATTAAACAGGCAATGAGGAGTGAGATACAAGAACATATAGAATGGAACAGCTCTCATAACTCGGTACTACCTGGTCTGAGCCATAAGTCAAACTGGCTTTCTCAAGTACAAGTTGTGTTGTACAACAGCTGCTACTTGATGGCATAAAGAATCATTTTAACTTACATCTGGATCTATGGTTTAGAAAGATAAAACCTTGACTGCAGCCCAGATGCCCCAGAATCGGTTGGTGACCTTGGCACCAGGGCAGCCAATAGGTAATTTAAAAGTGAGTGGATGTCTATGGCTCATTTATCCTTCCAAAATGGTGATGGTCTGGAATGTTAGAGAGTAGGCACACACTTGAAGACACATGTACAGTACGCAGCATATGTCCCAGGGAAATATGAGTGGTTCTGCTAGGCTACATTCAAGCAATAGCCTTCATTGTCTGTTTCTGGAAGAATGTGCATTTTCCACAAAAAAAGGCCCTGACTTCAGGGGCTGTGCATGGCAGCCACTAGGGGGTGAATTTAGGTCATAAGTGAAAAAAAAATCCCTGAAGGCAGCCTGCCCATATGCCTGCATTATGCAATTCTTTCTTTATATATCAAGAGCTGGCCATCAAAAGAACATATAAAAATTATATTTTACTGGGTCACTATCTTCAATTTCTGGGTCCTACAGTATTTGAAGATACTACAAATTTGTCATTTGTATCTGAACCTGTATCAGTACAAACCTGCAAACTGTAATTGGTTACACCTGTAGGAACCACTACTCCACCTGATGTTCAATGTCAATGCTGGCGAGAGAGAACTCCAGAGAACTGGGAGGTACTGTGTGTGTGTGTGTGTGTGTGTGTGTGTGTGTGTGTGTGTGTGTGTGTGTGTGTGTGCGCATGTGCAGGCACTTGTGTATGCATGCATGTGTGTGTGTGTGTGTGTGTGTGTGTGTGTGTGTGTGTGTGTGTGTGTGTGTGTGTGTGTGTGTGCGCGCGCATGTGCAGGCACTTGTGTATGCATGCATGTGTGTGTGTGTGTGTGTGTGTGTGTGTGTGTGTGTATACATATTTATACACACCTTTGTATACACATACATACATATATATAGTTATATATATGTGTGCATGTGTATGTGTATGTCTGTATATATAGTTATAGAGTACAGAAAAAATAAGTCCATTTTATCAACTGCTACTGAAGCACTGACATAACATAACATATAGGTTAAACAAAATCCACCTTTCAGGCACAAAATATTTGGAGTGCAGTTTAATTTCATAGAAAACCAAAACAACAGTGTAGTACTTCAGGTTTATATTTCACAACAGGAAAAGTGATGACTATGTTATATAGTATCCATACATCCATCCACAACCCCTTTTCCTATATTTGCACATGAGGTCAGGGTGCCACTTCAACAGTGTCAGTCATCTACAGCCAAGGTTTACACTGCCAGGTGGCTAGTCCTGCAGTGGTCAGTCTTCCACACCATACACCTGCATGCACACTCACACCTATGGCCAATTTAGAGTGTCAAATCCACCTACTGCATGTCTTCGGAATGTGGGAGGAAACTGGAGAACACACAGGAAACCCATGTGAACACACAGAGGGCATGCAGACTCCACACAGAAAGCACCCCAGTCGAGAATCAAACGGGAAACTACTTGCCGTGAGGTGACAACACTATCCACTACGCCACTGTGCTACCAAGTATATTACTGAGTAAAGGATGTCAGGACTGTAATTATGGATACATTTTTCATGGCCCAGCAGCCATGTACCAGCACATCCACTTTCACCATCAAACCTGTGCCCACATCCTATATAAAACTATTCTTAAACTCACACCATGATCTACTTCAGCTTCTACTTCAGCTGATGACCTTCCAAGTGAATATCTTAAAATAACAGCCAGTAGCATTGCCTACCCTGTCTCAATCCTTAAAAACAGGTCAATCTAGGACTCCCAAGTTCCCTCTCTCTGGAAGAAGTCATAGATTATCCTTCTGCATAAAGGAGGAAATTCAACAGACAGGCCTTACTTTAGACCAATAGCAATCTTATCTCCCCTCTCCAAAATACCTGACATATTCAAAAACAATTGTTAAACTAACTCCTGCAGGATGAACTCCTATCTCCACATAACATGGCTTTCATCCTTCCCATAGTACAAATACTGCACTTCTAACCTATATACATACTGTTAATAAAGCTAGAGATAACGACAAACTAGCTTTCTCATTTCTAGACTTGTCTAAAGCCTTTGACACAGTCTGTCACAGCAAACTTCCTCTTCAAATGTCCTCATTAGGTCTCTCTCAGCCCACCCTTCTATGGTTCAAAAGCTACCTGTTCAATAGGTATCAATCAGTAAAACGGCACTCCACCGTCTCTCCATACCTTCTAGTCACCACTGGTGTACAACAAGGCTCTACCCTTAGTCCCCCTACTCTTTAACATTCTCAACAATGCCCTCCACACATCCATATAACAGGGCTCCCTAACATAGTATGCAGATGACTCCAGACTCATGTACACATCTGACAACATGACACACCTCTGAAAAATTACTCAGGAAGCTTTAACAATCATTGAAACATGGTTTTGTAACTCAACACATGATTAACCCTAAAAAATCTACACTGCTACTTTTTTCCCCCAAATCCCTCTCTCATGAAAAAACAAAACTTAAAGTCCTCTCCCTTGATAATACAAACACTGATGTCAATTCTGATAGCAAATTATTAGAGATGATAGTGGATGATAATCTTATATTCGACCTACATATATAAAATTCCATAAGAAAAACTCATGAAAAATCTAGGGATGCTTTACAGAGCCAAAAACTTTCTCATCAATGCAAGTAAAGCTACACTTGCCACTACCTATCTCCTTCCCGCACTTCTTTATGGCGCTCCCATCCTTACTAACCTCCAGGCATCACAAAATCAAAACTTGAACAATGTTATAACAAAATTGCTAAATTTGCAGCAAGTACCAGAACCTACCACTGTATAGTACTAAAAAGCCTTAAATGATTAGCACTATCCCATAAACTAACATATACACAGCTGTTTACCACCTATAAAATTATGAAGAATCCATCTACTTGTGAATAATATTCTACACAACTATGTTCCCAGTCAGTCATTACGAGCCAGTGATCAAAAACTCCTGTCTGTCCACAAACCTATCAAATCTGCTGGGCATTGTCTGTACTTGCACCATGTTGATAAGTTCTGGAGCTCCTTCTCTTGTATTCTTCAGGTTAAGGTCAATGCCTTCCTTCAAAACCATTCTAAAAGACTTCCCAGCCAAAAGCTGGCACTATTCTTAGTCAACACCACGATAAACTATATCCCTAAATGTGAACAAGTTCCTATTCATATCTTACACCTCCTTACTCTCCCTTTTCAACACACTTCCTTACTTCTATCAAATTTTCTCCTCTGGCTTTCCTTCTAAATATACCTTAAGCCTACTTTGTTCACACTTCATATTGCAATTCCTGTTTGTATTACTAACTTAGCTTTAATTTCTCTATAAACTGGCTAAAATTTCTCTAAACATCATCATATAACTTGAATCTATTCTTAACCAATTTTTTCATATTATGTTTTTTGTATTATTTTTGGAGATTGTAAAATTATTATTCTTAAAATGTTTTGTAACATTGTGGAGCTTTTCTCCCTGGGCCTCTGCTGAAAATGGGATCCTACCAGTCGGACTTTCCCAGTAATCAAATGTTAGTAAATAAATAAATAAATAAAATACTATGCCCCATACCTGCAAATATTGTTTATTCATTTTTTTGTTTTTGATTACAGTCCTGTTTCCACTCATTTCAATGGATGCAGTTTTATTCTTTTGGATGTAGGTATATAACTGAAGAGGGATCCTTTGGTATTCTAAATGAGAGCGTGGGGTAGGTAGTGATATCAGGCAACCTTAAATTAAGTTTTACCTTCAGTCTTGTGTAATATAGCTACAAATGGCAATATTTTTGATTGACATTTTTTTTAAAATTGGTGTTATTTTTACAGTACTTTTGCTGTAGTAATGCATCATCTGTATTTCACAAGATTAGTGTACTTTATACTTATTTTCATACATTTTGATAGGTTGATTGCCTAAATAGCTTCTTATTATTTTCTCTTATTATTTTATTTTTTTATTGTCGTGAGACTGATTTAGGTGGAAAATGCAATAGTGGTTGGTTGGTTGACAATGTGCATTTTGGGTTGTTTTATGTTGTTACACCCCCACCTCACTCCACCTCCAGATAGTGAATGAGTGAGATTACTGGATTTTTTTTGTAATTTTAATACTCTATTAGTTTGCGTTATTGTTTTGTATTTGCAGTTGGTGTTTTAGGATGATGAATAATCAAATTACACATTTTAGGAGAGTTTGATTTTTATTGTATTTTCTCCTTATAATCTATAGGGAAAACCCCATCATGGTTTATTTACTTTTAATCATCCCAGAACTATATTTTGGATGATGTGATCAACTTACAGCCAATTTTAATATTTACACTTTGTACTAGACATGTATTTTTATTCCACCCACTTTTGGAAAAAATATGCATGTGTGTGTGTGTGTGTGTGTGTGTGTGTGTGTGTGTGTGTGTGTGTGTGTGTGTGTGTGTGTGTGTGTGTGTGTCCTTTTACAGTATGTACCCTTGGCTTTGAAGGACATAGATAAAAAATGTATGAAGGCCAGCCCAGTTAAATGAGGCCAAGCTGAAATTTGGACTGCGCAATAAAGACTGACTTCCCTAATAGGAATGCTAAGTGAAATACCAGCTCTGGTAGAATTTTTAGTTAAGTTTAGAAAATAGACTGCTGTGGAAAAAAAAAAGATAATTGGCATGCTATGTAAAATATTGCATAACTATAACAAACAGTCTGAGGATATTAGGAAAGATTGGGAAGACAGAATAGAAAGGCAAGTTACAAAGCAACAATGGGAGGATGTGCGTATGACTTCCAAGAAGAATTTTTGCTTGCATTGTTGACATAGGTATTTTTATACCTTAAGTAGACTTCAGAGAATTTTTCCTTAGGTAGACTGCAAACACTGGAGGGGGTAAATGGAAAGGAATGTAACATGTTAGTAGATTTTAAAAATTCTGTGTAGAATACTTTGTCAGAAATGTTGGAGGAACAAACAATTGTAACTAAGGAAATAATTCTTCTGAACCTGGATAAAGGAGCTGAAATGGCGATACACACAGTAAGGCCTTACTAAATTTAATGCTACTGGTGGCCCAAAAAGTAATTCCTAGAAAATGGAAATCAAAATCTAAACCAGCTGTAAGTGAAGTACTGAACAGATTCATAGATTCGTGGATTGTTAAAAGGCTACCAATCGAGGAGCCTTTCTAAGCCTAGCTAGGTTTTCCCAAAAGAATGATGTCATGTATCCAAACAGGATATTGAGGGCTAGGCATTTATAAGCTACCGCTGTCCAGGAGGGACACGGGTGCCAGGCCGGGTGTAAATTTCCTATTCACCATCCACTGGTCTAGGTTGCTACTAAACTGGGTAATAAACGATCTTAGCTTCACATGGATGGGAAGCCTGTCTATAGGAAGGACAGTCTCTGGGACACATATCCATCTCCAGCATATTCTGTTTAAGTCACAGACAAAATTCAGGTCCCTAGACCTTGCATTTTTGGTACTGTTTGACTTATGAATATGCAGGAGATTCATAACTGTGGGGTTTGTAGATGCCTTGTAAGACAGGCATATATTGCCCTTCAGTAATCTATAGGAGACAGAGTAGAGGGAAAGAGCTTTAAGGCACTTTGTGTAAAGCAGGTTTGTTAAACCTTTCATTCTTTTTTTAATGAACATCTGAGGCCACTGTTGTTCCAGCATATGCCTGGTCGGGTACATACCGAAAGGCACACTGTACTCTATGATTGGTCTGATAAGGACAGAATACAGTGGGATAATGGTCTCTTTGGACCCAGATACTATGCCCTTACTTATAAGTTATGCAGCATAAAAGGATTTCCTCACCACTGTGGCTACATGGTGGCTGAAGCTAAGGCTACTGTCTATGAATGTATCCAGATCCCTGACCACTGGGTCGACCCTGGGGCGTATTATCAACATAGTAATTAGCTAGGATGGTTGACTTCCCTAAGGGTACATTTATGCATTTCTTAGCCCTTGGTCCATGGACAGCAATTTAGTACATCTCCCCCTCCCCTGCATTATATGATACATAATAGGCTCATAGGTTAGTACTAGACTAACTGCCCTTGTGGGCCATTTTAAGCCTGACTAATTACCCCATATGAAAATCAAACCCTTATGTCTGTAAGGTATATACCTGGTTCTCTGGTTTTCATATTTCAAAGAAAGACAGTTTGGAAGCACATTTGGCTGTACTTCCATGTTTCCCAGGTCTGCAGCTGCCTGCTTACACCCACCCTTTCCTGCAACTGACTAGGTCACCAGAGAATACTGAGAAGCCCAGCACATCTAAAGAACTGACTTAGATGCACAGAGTGTATTTATTAGTTTTGGAAGAGAAAAAAGCATTTTTTTTCTGTTTTTATTATTATTACTATTTCTATTATTATTATTACTATTATTATTCACTTCCTTACTTAAAGCTTTGGGTTTTCCCCATGAGTGCTCACCTGCTTATAGGACTGCAATGTGTCATTGTTTGGACCAGTAGATATAAGTGGAAGACCTAAGTTTTTATAGTTCTTATAATTGTTATTATTTTCACAGAAATCTCCCCTGATTTTGCCTCATATTTTTTGTCTGTCCTGTATAAAGCTTGTATTTTTTCTGGCTAATCTTTGTGCATTGCAGTTGTTAAATAATGATGGACATTTAACTTTCAGGCTTCACGTTCATTAGAAGATGTGTGCTAATGCAAAAATAGTTATTGTTGCAACCTTCTAAGTATTAATAGCTGTTTTTGTTTATTGTGTTTTTACTTTGTTCTTGACTCTTGCACTGAGAGATTTATTTTTATCACAATCAGATAAAGAAGTATACAAAACAAAGCAGCTATAACTGCTTGTTGGAGTGAGGCTCTTTGCAGACGAAAGGAACTTACCTGTTGTCCTTTCCTCAATTTAAGCAGTCTCGCTTGCAGAACTAGTGCATAGCGGGTATGTGTGTGAAATAAGTTGGGAAAATAATGTGCATTCAAAAAATGGATGCTAGTGCAAAAACTGTTATAGTAGCAACTTTTTAAGAACCATATTTAAAACTGCATCCTGATTTTGAGCATTTGTCCTTCATTAACTTTTTGGTTTTGTCCCTGATTCTTATATTAGGAGACTGAAAGGTATTATTATTCTAAATGCAGTTAGATGGTGTTTATATAGCAAAGTGGCTAACTGTTGAGAGGGGGCTGTTTTTGGATTAAAGTGACTTACCTCTTGTTTGCACAGTTTAAACAATGTGATATTGTAGGACCAGTACTCGTTTGTGGGAAATAAGTTGGAAAATACTGTGGGATCCGGAAAATCATGATAATGCAAAAAATGGCATTCTAGCAACTAGCACTTTAACAACTTTATAACAGCCATCTTATGGGTCTCTGTCAATTATTTATTTATTTATTTATTTGGCTTTGTCCCTTACTCTTGCTTTAAAAGGTTGAGAGATATTATTTTATCACAATTAAATGAGATGTTTTTGCTTAATCTCCTTTATACATACTCTTATACTGCATATAATTCTCCAATTCTTCTTTAAACTTTCATGATTTTTAATGACTGTACAATATATGGAGCTCTGGGCCTCTGTTGAAAATGGGTTCATGCTAAACCCAGCCAGCATATCCCAGTAAAGAAAGGCAAAATAAAACAAAAATACAAAGCAAAGTGCCTAACTGCTAGGTGGGGGTGGGTGCTATTTTTGGATGAAAGTGATTTACTCTCTTGTTTGCTCAGTTGGAAAATACTTTACTGTGGGCTGAGAAAAACCATGCTAATGCAAAAAGTGGCATTCTAAGTTTATAAGAGCCATCTTTAACGTATGTCCCTAATTAACAGCCTCTGTCCCTCATTTTTTGGCTTTGTCCCTGATTCTTGCTTTAAGAGGTTGAGAGGTATTACTTGATTATGTCAATCAGATGAGGTGTATAAAGCAAAGTGACTAACTACTAGGTTGGGGTGTGGGCTGTTTTTGGATGAAAGTAACTTATCTTCTTGTTTGTACAGTTTAAAAAGCCTAACAATGTAGGACCAGTATGCATTTGTGGAAAATAAGTTGGAAAATACTTTACTATGGGCACAGAAAATCACCATTAACGCAGCAACTGGCATTCTATCAGTTTTATAAGTATATAATAGCTGTCTTTATATATCTCTAATTATGGGCCTTTGTCCCTCATTTTGTCCCTGATTCTTGTTTTCGGAGGTTGAGAAGCATTATTGTTTTATCATAACCAGATGAGGTGTACAAAGCAAAAGGGTTAACTGCTGGGTTGGGTTGGGATGGGAGCTGTTTTTGGATGAAAGTAACTTATATTCTTGTTGTTTGCTCAGTCTAAGCAGTCTGAGTTTGCAAAACTAGTGTGCATTTGCGTGAAATACTTTGGAAAATAATTTATTGTGGTTACTGTTTGTGTGAAACAAAGCTAAACTTACATATCTCTCAGTTGTTCATAATTTTGCACAATGCCCATGATTCTGTCTAATGTTTCTGTCTACTCCTCATAAAATACATGTTTTTTATTTGTCAAATCATTCAGGATTGCAGTCACTAAATATTAATGTGAATTTGAGATCAGACATCATAGCCTTTAGAAAATTAATGCTAATACAAACATGTATTCCTATTTATTTACTTATTTATTATTTACATATTGACATTTGATTACTGGTAAAGTCTGACTGGATAGGTGCCCATTTTTCAGTTGAGAGAGGGGAAGAAATGTTCTTATTAGCAATGTTCTAAGTATATAAGAGCAGTATTCAATATATGTCATTGATTTTTGTGATAACAGGTTGAGAGTTATTTTTATCACACTCAGATAAGGTGTACATAACAAGTAACTGCTGGGTGTGTGTTGGAGGCTATCTGTGGGCAACAGAAACATATCCTGTTATTGTTTGCTCAGTTTGGCTTTGCAGGACTACTTACATTCGTGTGAAGTAAGTTGGAATATTTTACTGTGACTACTTTGTGTGAAACAAACCTGAAATACTTTACTGTGTCCATAATTATTTATTTATACCACAATCAGCACCTGAGATGCACACAGTCAACAAAGGTCTATAAGTGCTGGGTATGGGGACTGCCTGTGGATACGAATGACTGATTCCACTGTTATGAACAAATTAAATAATCACCGGTTTGGCTTTGCAGGACTACTGTGCTTATTTGTAAAGGAAATTGAAATATTTTACTGTGGTCATTTTAAACACAATCAGGCATCTGATGTGCACACAGGCAATTGGCTGTAATTATTGTTATCAGACACTGGTAGATTATAATGACAGCAGTTTGAGTGGTCTTTTACGGTTAAAATGTTCTGACATTGGTAATGTTTGTTACTATTAGTAAGCTACAATTCTCTTCTTGTTGGAAAGTGTTCTAATCAACTTCAATATACACACACAATTTCCTTTATTAAACAATAAATATAAATCTGGTAGGTAAGTACACATTTAAAACAGTCAGGAAGGTGAAACCAAAATAACATGCAGATTTATGCATGTTCTGAAAAGTGTGTGTGTGTGTGTGTGTGTGTGTGTGTGTGTGTGTGTGTGTGTGTGTGTGTGTGTGTGTTTGTTTGTGTTGGGGGCATAGTTTGGTTTTGTTGCAGTGAATGATAATTGTTAAAAAGAAAACATGAATGAGTAATGCATAAACATAATGAACAATGTTACTATGTTTTAATGCATATGCACCTATACCATTCTTTAAAATATGAATATTTAATAAAAATGTTTAGAAAAGACCAGTCCAATTAATAAAGATAATTTAAAAAATCCCAGTTAATGAATGATAAATAATTAGTTTATCTTATGAAGAGTTTTAATATACTAAATTTGTTTTTATGCAATTTAGGGATCACAGAAGTACTTGCTTTTATTAGAAAGCATAGCTGCACAGCCTTAGGGTTGTTATATTTATTACAGTATCATAGAGATTTTGGGGGAACTGCCCCACACATGGAGGGTGCAGAAAGGCTTGTTCCTATTAAAAATGTAAGTTATGTAACGCTAAACCCATGTTGTCTTATCTTCATCCGGTTCAACCTTTGGGTTATTGGATTTAATTGGATCCAACCTTGGCACCTTTCAGAAGCTTTGGATCCAGGGTTTGATCTCTGTTCCTCCAAAATACCTCATATCGAGTTTGCCTGCTCATGACCAGAAAATTATCTGACAATCAGTATATACAGGCTTACCTACAAGATGGAATAAGAAGATGGTAAAAATAGGATGAAAAGCAGTCACCAGGCTGCCCAAGGACAAGGCCCCTGGTGAGGTCTAACCATTCAAGAGGAATAAAAAGGGACAATTTAAGTTGGGAGAATGGAGGGAGGGATGTTGAGCAAGATGAAAACACTGATCTAGCATTATGGTAAGTACATAACTTTTACATCTGATATTGTTGGTTTTCTTCCAATTGAACCTTTGGGACAAATTTCTAGAACAGCAGGGTGGCATCAAGGAAGGATGTTCCTGAGAAGGGAGGAGCCAAAGGATGTACAGGCTCTGGACTGTACATCATGCTTGTAATGAGACACAAAGATGTGAACAGCCAACCAAGTAGTAGCAGCACAAATTTCATCAGTAGGAGCTCTGCCCATAAAGGCAGTAGAAGTAGCTGTTACCCTGGTAGAATGAGCCTTTGTTTTTTTAGGTAAAGATTGTCCCAACTTTTCATACACAAACATTATACAGTCAGAAAGCCACCTGGATAGGGTGACTTTCAATCCACCTTGATCAAGTTTTGCTTTAGAGAGAGAAATAAAAAGTTCATCAGATTTTTTGATATCTTTAGTCCTGTGTAAATATAACCTGAGTTGTCGATAAACCTCTAGCAAGTGCACAGTATACTCTCTTTTATTTGAAAAATTTGGGAAGAATACTGTCAGATTGACAGTCTAATTGAGGTTCATTTTAGATGCCACCTTAGGAAGAAAGCTACAATTCATTCTCAATGGCATCCCATCCTGATGGAAGACCAAAGATGGAGGTTTACGAGATAATGCTTGCAACTCTGAAATCCTTATTACATTAATTAACAGACACTAGAAAGAGAGTTTTCCAAGAAAGATATTTTAAGTCTACTGTAGCTGCAGGCTTGAAATGACCTTGAGATGAAGCCTGAAGCATGACAATAATGTCCCAAGGGGGAACTTGATCCCTAATAAGGAGGTCTTAAAAGGAAAGTTCACTTCAGAAAAGCTTTTGAAATCATTAGGGAAAAAGGAGTTTGATTTTGCCCAATGTAAAAATTTGAAATGGATGATAACTATACCTTGATGGTTGAGAAGCTGGATCCTTTTTGAAAAAACTCTGATAAGAAGACCAAGATGAAGGGAAGAGGAGCTGAAAAAGGATTTGTTCCCCTGGAAGAGGGCCATATGGTAAACTTTCTTCATTTATTAACCCAGTTTAATTCCAAAATAGTGTCAGTAGCCACCAAACTTGAGGTTCTGGAAGATGGTCAAGCTGTCCATCCTCCTTACAGAGAATCCCATATGAAGGACAGACTTGGAAAAGGAGTTTATGCATCCAGTATATTTTCCAAGTGATGAATTACTTAGTGCATATAATAAAGTCTCAGAAGGACATCACCAAAACAACCATGGAAATGTTGAAGTAGTTGCCCATGGGTGACCTGTGTATTCAGTGGAGAGGAGCTAGAGGAGCTCCAGTAGTTATAGAAAAGGAAAAAAAAGATAATAATGGCAGATTTGTGGCATTAAGGAGCTACTGGCAAGGGATGTTGATTACACTGGCATGCATTTATATTCTGCCTAAAACTGCAATTATGGAGTTTAAAAAATGTTATGAGAAATAATCAACTTTCAGCAGAGAATATTACTAGTAGGTGGAGACTGGAATTTGATTTGCAACAATGAGGATATATCTAGGGGCCAAGGATGAAAAATATAACAAAAGAGGTATATTTCTGAAAAAATATGAAAATGTTTGGTATGAAAGATGTGAATTCAGTAGTAGGAACTCAGAATTTACATATTATTCACCAAGGTACAATAACTGGGCTAGGCGGCCGAGGTGGTGCAGCGGCTAGCGTTGCCGCCTCACAGCAAGAGGTTCTCCGGTTTGATCCTCAGCTGGGGTGCCTTCTGTGTGGAGTCTGCATGTCCTCCCTGTGGTCGCATGGGTTTCCTCCCAGATCCCTAAGACATGCTATAGGTGGATTGGACACTCTAAATTGGCCCTAGGTGTGAGTGTGTGCATGTGTGTGCCTTCTGTGGAAGGTTGGGTGCCGGGCTGGTAACTCAACACCGTAAAACTCCACTGCCAATCATGAGTGGACAGGTGATCCACTGTGGCGATCCCTAACCGGGAAAAGCCGAAAGAAGAAGAAGACAGAAATTGTATTTCCCAGGAACCTGTGTATTTAACTGAGACTTTTGATACACATCCAATAACTATTTCAGATTATGCACCAATAATTACTAAGATAAAAATGCAGGGTAATGAAGTAAAAATGAGACACTGTCACTTCCCCACCTACCTGTTAAAAAGAGAGGAATTTCAAGAATGGGTAGTGGAAATTATCTAGGGGTTATTACAGAAGATAGAAAGCATGTCAGAAGTTAGAGATAGTCAGTGGGATAAAATTAAATTTGCATTTAAAAAAGGTTAGAAATAAAAGAAAATATCTGGTTAAGAAATAATAAGAATTATTTAGAGGGGGCTGAGAAAGGCTGAAGTATTACAAACTAAGGGGAATCCACACAACAAGAAGAGGCATAATTGTACAGTGCTAAAGAGAAAGTAAGGGACTACCTGGATAATATGCATGAGTTTAGAAAGATTGTTGTTAAGAAACTGTTTTAGATAACAACTCCAGAGCACAAAAACATTTGGCACAATGAATTACGCAATAGAAAGTGGAAAGGTTTGTTGCTAAACTTAGGTAATTTATAATAAGAAAGATAACCACAAATCCTGTAGTGGTATTAGCAATATTTCAGAAATTTTATGAAAATTGTGGGGCAATCATGAAAAAGCACAAATTTAAATATTTATGGAAGACTTAAATATGCCAAAGTTACAGGTAGATGAGACTCAAAATCTAATAGTTAAGACAGGAGAAGGTGAGATGAAAATGGTGATGTATAACCAATCTGCAGGAAATTCTCCAGGAATAGAAGGCATTCTGGTGGAAGTCTAGAAGGTAGGAGGGAAGAAATTGATAAAGATCTGGAAATTTTTTGTTTTTTTTGTTTGTTGTTTAAAAGGAAGGGAGGCACCAACATCCTGGAAAAAAATCTGTGGTGGTCGTAATACCTAAAGATAGTAAAGACTCATCTGATTCACCTTCATATAGGCTAATTTCAACTTTAAATCATGTTTACAAAGTGTTTATGTCTATAATAGCTAAAAGAATGGCAAAGATGATGCCAGAATTGATAGATATGGACCACTGTAGTTTTGTGGAGGGGAGGCAAACATTTGACAACATGAACAGAACAATGATGATCCAGAGAAAAGTAGAATGTAAGAAAATACAGCCGTTGTTGGTGGGTCCTGGTTCAGAGAAAGCATTTGAGAGAGTAAGCTTGGACTTTATGAGGAGGGCAGTGGAAACATTTGCATTTCCTGATACAATAATAAGTTTATTAGAAGGATATATGAAGGATCGGAGGCAAAAATCAAAGTGGGAGGGCTCCTCTCTGATAAGTTGCTTCTGAACAGAGGACCAAGGCAGGGCTGTCCTCTTTCCCCTTTACTATCTGCATTACATTTAGAACCACTGGCAGAGAAAATAAAGGACTCAGATTCAAAGATATAGTTTGTATGGTGTTCAAAATGTCTTTATTTGCAGATGATATTATTTTGTACCTGAAGGAACCAGAAAAGGACATCTCAATGTTGAGGGACATTCTGAGATAATTCCATGTTTTTTTTGGGGATATAAAATTAATAAAGATAAAACAATCGCTATAAATTATGTACCCACACATGAATTGGTTCAGCAATACATATATATTTATCTGGATATGTTAAGATGAAGTATTTAATAGTATGGATTAAAAAGGATTCCGTAATGGCAGCTAAGGATATATGTGGAGAGGCGAAACAAAAGGCAATACAAAAACTGAGAAACTGAAAGTTCTTGCCGATGGACATGGTTAGCAAAATACAAGCAGTAAAAACGTTTTAGTCCCTTTAATTTTATACACAGGGCAGGCATATTTTTAACAACTAAAGGAGACATTGTAGATAGTAATTAATAAAGAGTTGAAGGATTTTATTTGGGATGGGAAGAAGGCACGAGTCAAGTGGGATAAGTTGATCCTCCCAGTAGAAGAAGAAGGTTTAGAATTACCTAATCTGAAGGGATATTCTAGAGTCATACAGTTAAGACTCTTATACACAGCACAATCAGAAAGCTACAATTCAAAGTGGAAAGGGCTGATGATGAAGTGGTGGGGACAATTCAAGAAATAAGGAAAGAATTGGACACAGATCCTTAAGGAGAATAACAAAAAGTAGCAGAACCCTATAGGCTAATATGAAAAGAAACAGAAAGCTATTCAGATTTGCAGATATCCTTTGTCTTATCTAAATAATACCTGAGCTGTCTATGTACGTATATCCAAAGTATGATCAACCTTCTCACTTGCAGATTACAGAGAAGGAAAAAAGGAAGGAAGCTGACAGAATGATTAGAGACAACTCGTTGACCACTTTGGGCATAAAAGAAGGATCAGTATGCAGAGACACCCTGTTCCTATGGAAAAAAAAAAAAAAAAGGGAGGGACTGCCATCACAGCCTGAAGTTCAGAAACTCTCTTGGCTGAAGTAATACCAACTAACAAAATAGTCTTCCACGTCCAGTGTTACAAAGAAGAAGAAGAAGAAGAATGGGTTCAAAAGGAGCCTGAGTCAATTTTTCCAAGGACAAAATTAAGATCCCAAGAGGGAGGAATAGTTTTTCCTTGGGGCCCTGACATGAAGGATGCCTTTAAGGAATTGTTTTGACTTCAAAATGAGAAGCCAACAGTGAGTTCAAGGGACAACAGAGTCTGCTGATAAGTGAGTTTTAACATAAGAATATGCTAGGCCCACATGGAGCAGTTCACACAAGTAAGAAAGGGCCAAAGGGGCCCCCACTGAGGAGGGATCCTGGTGATGCTTGAGACACCAAACAAAAAATCTCTTCCATTTAGATATATAGGATTTTCTGGTGGTGGGTTTCCTGGCCTCCTGTAAAACCCTAAGCACATCCTCAGAAAAGCGGCATCTAAAAGGAATCAAAACCCTAATAGGTGACATATCGTGCTTTACTTAATGAAGAATAGTAACACATCAGCTACATGTCATAGCTTCAGATCAAGCCATGGTGTGAGGGTGAATGACAGACCCCTGTCTTGTGTGAGAAGATACATCCAGTGAGGTAACGTGTGATAATTGCCCCTGGCCAAGTGAAAGACAAGGGGGAACCAGAGCTGTTTGGGCCAAAAGGAAGCCATCAACAAGATTCTGGGGGAGTCCTTTATATTCTTGTTCAGGACTCTCTGAAGCAGAGGAAGAGGAGAATAAGCATATAGGAACATTTCCTTCCCAGAAAAGGACATGGTGTACACCTTCTGAGTCATATAGCTAGGGATTCTGGAACAGAAATGAGGAAGTTGCTTGTTCAGTGGGAAGGCAAAAATATCTACTTGAGGGATAACCCACTAATGCGCTATGTCCAGAAACACCTCTGTGAAACATCCATTCATGAGATTGCTTCCTGGACCTGCTCAGGGAGTCTGCCACATTGTTTTGTTCTGAAAGGATGTAGACCACCAGAAGAGGTAGCTGATGATGGATAACCAAGCCCCAGGCCTGAAGGGCCAATCTGCAAAAAGATAAGACCTTGTGCCCCCATTTGCTGATGTACCACATGACTGTGGTGTTGTCTATAAAGATCTTTAAAAGGCCTGGAGACCAAAGAGGAATGGAAGGCTTCAAAAACAACAGCCCTCATCTGTTTTATGTTAGTGTAGTCTGATCTC
This sequence comes from Protopterus annectens, assembly GCF_019279795.1. Taxonomy (NCBI): domain Eukaryota; kingdom Metazoa; phylum Chordata; order Ceratodontiformes; family Protopteridae; genus Protopterus; species Protopterus annectens. Next base: position 1,757,329,639 of record NC_056728.1, on the reverse strand, counting down.
TGATGAAGGGGCCTTAGACCCTGAACCTTCATATTGCTAGAAGAGGCTTCCCACCACAAATCGGAAGTGTCTGTAAGCAGCTCTTGAGTAGAGGTAGGAGTCTGAAAAGGTAGGCCTGGATTGACGGTGATCTGCCAAATCCACCGTAAAACTTGAGTTTGAGACAATGCAGTAAGGGAACTGGAAACTCCAGAGGGTGGCAATTCTGGAGCCAAACTGTCTTTAGGTACCACTGAAGCCTCCTCATATGAAACTTGGCAAAGTGAAGCATGGGAATGGTAGCTGTCATGAACCTCAAGGCTCTGTGAAATTCCCTTGCAGGAATAACAGAAACAGGAAGCAGAAACTGGAAATGGGTTGTCAGAGACAGAGCATTTGGAGAGGGAAGAGAAGACAACATTGGAATGGTTTGGATTCTGCAACTCAGAAAAATGTGGTCTTGGGAAGGAGCTAGAACAGACTTCTTGAGATTGATGGTGATCCCAGTCTGCGCAGAAGGAGCATGGTAAAGTGTAGCTCCTACAGAAGCCTGGGTTGAGAGGGAGCTTGATGAAGCAGGTCATCCATATATGGAAATATCTGGATTCCCTGAAGCCTGGAAAATGCTATGATAGGGGCCAGAAATTTGGTGAATACTCTTGGAGCTGTAGAAAGATCAAAGGGCAAAGCAGAGAACTGAAAGTGAGAGGAAGAAAAAGAGAAATGTAAAAACTTCCTGAAAAGAGGGCAAATGGAAATATGAAGATAGGCGTTCTTTAGGTCTAGAGAGAACAGAAAGGCCTGGGGAAGTGAGAGATGAAACACAGTCTGGAGGGAAAGCATTCAGAAAGAGGGAATCTTTAAAAAGTTTAAGAAAGGCGAGGTCTAGCACAGGTCTCCATGACTCCTCTTTTCTGGAAACCAGAAACAACCTCTAGTAAAACTCTGTTCCTCTTTGTGATTCTGGAATGGATTGGATGATGCCCTGATGCAATAGATCCTGCAGAACGATAGAAGAATGAGGAAGTTGGTCTGGAGGAGGTTGAGTTAGACCTGAGAAGGAATTTCTATTCCATAAACTAACCTTGTTGGATGATGGACAGAACTCAACAGTTTGACGTAATCTGTTGCCAGACAGGGAGAGACAGGGAAAGCTTTAGAGATAGGGGAACGTAGTCAAGGGGAGGAGAAGAAAACATGCCAGATGGAGGCAGATTTGTCCTGAAAAGGGGGCTTTTGAGTTTTAGAAGTCTGGGTGGGTTTATCAGAGAACATACACTTAGGAACCCTTTTCCCTTTAGAAGGCTGACGAAGCTGCCTACAAAAAAAGGCAGACTTAGAAGGATAGGTTCTCTGAAATTTAGGGATGGTAGAAAAACAATTTGTTTAGGATCCTACAGAACACTACCTTTATCTTGTAGAGTCTTAAATCAGCAGTAGCCATAGCAAAGAGATTTTGGTTGTCCAAAGGAGCACCTAGGAACTTGGCCTTATATCATCAGGTAAGGCCAGGAGGCAAAGCCAATAGTTCCTCCTCATAACTGAACCTAAAGTAACATAACTATATAACTAGAAGATGCATCAGATGCATCATAACTACATTTGATAGAGTGACGGGCTACCTGTGAGGTAGACCTCAATAAGAAGAGGACTTAACTTCAGAGTCAGAAAGGTCTGACAAAACCCTCCCAAGTTGACACAAAAGGGCCAAAACAGATCTGGCCATATGGGTTTGATAATTAATGTCCCTGAAGGCCAGTGTAGCATAAGTATAAACCCCTTTTTCCACAGCCTCTATGCAGACTGTAAAGACACTTTAAGGCTTCAGGCACTTTATAAAAATGGTCAGGCTTCTTAGCAGTTGTAGGTTGGAAATCAGAAGCCAAACAGGCAGCTGCAAATGTATCCAACAAGGCATCCAATACAGGAGGAACAGCAGAAGGTTTAGGAGATTCCATTTATAACAACTCATAATACCACTTTTGAATATCATAGACCTGGGAATAATCACACAATGTACCCAAAGGAAAACTCCTCAAAGGGAGAATCAAGACTCAAGGAATCCTCTTCCTTAGACTCCTAGTCCAAAGGTGAAGTAATTTGTAAGGATTAAGCCAAAGATTTATCTCCTGTATACACCTCCTCATCTCAAGAATCCAGTTCCTTAGTCCTTTTGGCTGGTGTAGATGACTAAGGAGAAGCAGGAACAGACAACCCAGAGGAGACTTCCAGGACATCAGGGCACTAAACAAACCCTGGGTAAAGTCCTGCCATTCTTCTGAGGATCTTTAACAATAGGAGGAAGCTGTTTAGTTTTCTGCTGCTTCTTTAAGGGGGGACATCAGCTTTCACCAACTTAGAGGGCTCAGAGCCATGTCTAGACTCAATAAGGGTATCAGGACCCTCTTCCCTAACAAGGATTTTGGGAATACCCCTGGGCTGTTTGGAAATGATCAGCCACGGTTCCCCCTCAATGTCTATGGCTGATGTTTGCATAGCTTCAGAGGATGTGCAAGATGCCACTTCCATGCCACCCTCCGACAGGGTCAAGGCAGAGGAAACCGATGACAGCACCGGACAGTCTTTGGGGTCTTCATCCACCTTGAGAGAGATGTCCAGAGAAGGCTGGACAGCAGCTGGATCAGACCAAGACTTTTTGGTCTTCTTGTTAAGTGACTGCTGTACCTCAGGGCAGGTGAATTTGGCCATGGTACCCTGGGTCACAAGTTTAAGACATTGGTTCTCAAGGTAAATGGATAAAGAAGACAGGTGGCTGCAAAGAGCTTTGGGGACAAAAACCTGAAAAATGGCATACTGGATACAATCAAGTGATGCACCTAAGCAGAATAAACACTTCTTTTGATGGTCTTTATGGGAAATTTGCCTCCCACATTAACATTTTCCCTTCTTGGATGACATGAACCTATAAGTACACAAGAAAATAAGAAACCCCAGTGCAGCACTTATCTGTAAACAGCTCAGTAAAAACAGATCAGTGAAGGACATCCTGATCGACATTCAACTGTGGTGTTCAGACTGGCAGCAAAGAAGTTCTGCGTGTTGAGTGTGTGTAGGTCACCTTTATGCCTTACACTTGGAGGTGAGATTACGTCTGATGTACAACACTGGGACGATTTAAAGGCTTTGGTATACTGGACAGATGCTGGGCTAGCCTTGGCAGGAGAGCCCATATATCATGAATGTTGCAACAGTGATAAGGAAGAACATCCCCTTCTGCCTCAGCACAAACTCCTGCTGTCTCACCCATCCAGTAAGCCTTGTGGGATGACACAGTGATTAGTGTTCTTGAGTCACAGCTCCTGGATCTCTCATTTAGCACCTGGCTGGGTTGCCTTCTTTTGTGGAGTCTGCATGTCCTTCCTGCCAGGTCAACAGTTTGTAACCTCTGTTATCCTTTCTTCCAATCTTTTGATGAGAACTCACATTTGCTCTCCAAGACACTAGGATCTGCACCTTGCCCATAATTTACTAAAAACTGTGTTACTGGTATTAACGTCTCATCTAAATTTTCAATAATTTATGGATGAATCCCACCAGCACTTTTGCCTTGTGCATCCCCCCCCCCCCACCAATCCTACTCTAGCCAATGAGTCATCTTTCCCAGATGTTCTGTTGATCCATTCCTCTCACTGGGTAACAACCACATAGCCCGTTCACCTCTCTGGAGTGAGCATACTCGGGAGCAGTGCTGTCATATACAAGGATGAACAGAGTTTTTTCTTTAAGATCTCGTTCTTCCTCATGCCTGTCTTCCTTGGCATCCAGTGGATTGGAATGTTATGGGATATGCACTACATATCCATGCCTCAGTGCATTCAATAATCAATTAATCCTGTCACCTGGAAGACATGCACTTCCATATGACACCCAGTCTACACCAGATATTCTGCAAAGCATTGTGTGATTCCAGCACACACCTACACCCTTCCCACCAAACAGAACAGAGCAAGTTAAACTTCCTCACTTTTCTCCTCCCCGTCAGCTCCAATAGGAACCAATAACTGAACTCAGGTCACCTGGGTCATAGTCAGGGCTTTACCCTTCTTCTACGCTAATCAGGCTGCTGCCTTGTGCATCTTTATTTTGTTTTATTATTTTGTAGTTCTTTTAGGTCCTTTGCTTTGTGAAAGGCTTGGCAGTTTTATTGGTCAGGGGGTGTAGAAGCCAGTTTCCTGTGTTTAAGTGCCTGTATAAATTTAGTGCATTTGTGCACTTCAGCCCATCATGCAGTAGTGGTTAGTAATGCCCTTTACAGATGACAATTAGAAACCACGTTGTCCCTATAAAACCACTTCTGAAACTGTACATGTAACTCATTGAGAGAAGAGCAGCAGAGCAGCCAGGCTGCATGTTGAGGAGCTCTGCCCCTTGAAGTTAGTATTATACAGCCTAGTCTAGTCTCTAGCCCCAAAATCACGCTTAGTCAGCCCACTATTAACCCCTCATGCAGCACACCCTTCTAACTCCCCCAATAAAGGACCTCACATCATAGATATGCATTTTTCCAAATTTTTCCACAGCCATTTTGTGGATATGGGTAAATTGAGATAATATACCAATTGTCTAATGTTCACTGACAATCATTTGATACTCAAAGAAACAAATACAGTGTGCAACAGGTACATACACAATGCGTCTAGAGGCAACATTATCATGTACAAATACTCATAATAACAATCTGGTTGTCGGAAACATGCACTCTACACTCACCCCACATAGTACGCACCCCACACATAGACCTACTTAAGCTGTGTCACTTAAATGCAATCTTCCCAAACCCAAAAGACCACCCAGACATTCTATCCTGCATGAATTATTCTCAGCAAACCCGAAAAGACTCAACAGAAACAACACCTAACACTGCACACATAGCCACATCCAATGGAGTCTCAAGTACGAAGCCAATAAGGCAAACCAATATACTACTCAGGGCTCTAGTCATAGGGGACTTCATTGTACGACATACTGATACCCCACTTACCAGGCTGAACAAGGAGAAAACAATGGTCTGTTGCCTGTAAGGGGCCAGGATATGCCAAGTTATACATACACACAAATCACTGCACCACAGGTACCAGTATGATTCAGTCATAGTCCATGTAGGTGTAAAAGACCTGAGACGTACCTCCATAGCCTATATGAAGAGAGACATTATGGAGTTCTCAGACTATGTATCACAAGCTGTTATGTGCCTAGCATTGAGCAGCACTCTTCCTTCATCAACGATGATGCCATAATATGAACAAAAGATGACTGACTTTAATAACAGCTGGCTTAGTTTTTCGTGTCATTCTAGGGGGCTACAGTTTTTGTCAGCATGGGAGGACATGGTTAATAAACCATATTACTTTGCCAAGAATGGTCTATTCCTATCCCCCCTAGGCTTTTGAATGTTGGCTAAAATGTTGTACTCCCCCATACAGCCTTTTTTTAGGCAATGCCAAATTGACAAACCTTCTCACATAGCAAAATTTAACTAAGAAAGTCTGAAGGTGTTACTGCTAAATGCCAGGCTTCTAAACAAGAAGTGCCACTCCTTCCAAGCTTTCTTCACCCCAGAGAATGTAGACATCTGTGCAGTTACCAAGACATGGTTTAAAGCTGAAGAGAGTACCCCAGCAGTGCAGAGCTTCACTGCCTGCCACACATTTAGACCAGCAACTGCAGAGACAGGAATGAAAGGTGTAGGTGTCTCAATCTACATCAACAACAAGCATAACTCTTTGTTAATTAAACAAGATGACACACTAGAGTAACTCCATGTCCACATGACCATAGAAAAAGTCCCATACCATATCCTAGCAAGCTATAGGTCACCCTCTATGTGCCATGAAACCCATAGATCATACTTAGACCTACTGGAGACAATCAACAAATACCATACTCATGGACACTTTAATTATCCCTCTATAAACTGTGAATCCTACATGACCCCAAATTTGCAGGTGCAGAGATTTCTACACTTTGTAAACACAAACACCATGGACTAGTTAGTGCATACACTTAGTAGAGGAACAAACATGTTGGAACTGGTACTCACAAATATGGAGGAATGCTGCACCCCCCCCCCCAAGTGTTTTGGCCTCTCCGGTAAGGCCAGACCACAAAACAGTCTTCTTTGAAATAAGAATCAATTCTGTAACATAAGCAAATCCTATAACAGTTAGAAACTGCTCCAAGGCAAATTACTTTTTATTAAGTGATAACCGGTCAAAATTTCAAGCCCCTCAAAAAGCAGACAACACAGCAGCCTATGTGGAATTATTCACATGTTCTGTACAAACATGTCAATGACTGCATACAGGCTGCTGTGCCTACCAGAGCCTACCAGAAGTAACCTAAAACTAACTCAAAAAACAAACCACCTTAGTGAAGTCCAAAACTAAACAGGTTGTATAACAAAGAAAAACTAGTCATAGCTAAAATTAGGAGGAGTAACACCAAAAAAGATAAAAAAAACTCTATCATAAAACTGAATAGACAACTGAGAAGACTAATTAAACCCAACAAAGCAAATTCTCAGTTAAGGATAGTGTCCCATGCCAATGACACTTCTTTAGCTATGTTCAAAACCTCAAAAGCAGTACACAACAGTATGCTGAACTGTTGGTAAATGAAGCCATACTCACAGAACCAGGAGATATAGAAAATCTTCTAGCTGACAAATTGAAGTCCAACTTTACTCCCTCTCACCCCCCGACACCTCCAACACCCCCAGAAAATGCCACCTAACATAACTCCTCCAACTATCACTAGGGAACAGGTCTTCGATGCCCTCTCTAAGGTCAAGAATACAGCTTCAATGGGCCTGCTAATATCCCAGGATGCCTCCTGAAGAGCATGAAATATGGAGTAACCATTCAACCCAGGTTCATGTCATAACAACTGAAGACTGCAACGGTCATCCCTCTGCAAAAGGATGGACCACTAATTGATCCTGGGAACTACAGACCCATTAGTCTGACTAGTCTAATGTGCAAAGCCATGGAATGAATTATCATGGAAATGATTAACAAAGACATAGAAAGCCTTCAGACACTAGACCCAACCTAGTTTGGTTTTGTTAAAGGCAGGTCATGCCTACTGGACCTGGTTGGCTTCTTTGAACAGGTCACCAATGCAATGGATAAAGGCAAAATGGTGTACACTGCCTAGCTTGATCTATCTAAAGCATTCGATACAATACTCCACTCGGGCAATGTAAACACTCAAGGAAATAGGCACAAACCCCTGTGTAACTCACTGGATAGCCAGCTGACTCACAGATAGGAGACAGGAAGTTAGGACTGGCAAAATCACCTTCACAAAGAGGCCGGCCACCAGAGGAGTCCCCCAAGGTTCTGTGCTAGTTCTGCTTCTCTTTGGCATCTATTTTTTGGAAGTCAAGGCCAATGTCAAGGTCCTCTTGCTAACCATGCTTGCAGACAGTTGCAGGCTAGGAGCAATCATAGATACTAACATCTTACAGGAAGGTCTAACACAGACAAACGACAGGTGACAAAACCATGGCTTAAAACTCAATGCCAATAAATGCATAACAGTACCTTTTGGAAATCAGCCACTCGGGGAAACTACCTCATTGATAAAACACCCCTAAAAAGTAGACACAGTAGTTAGGGATTTGGGGGTTCATGTAGATAGTAATCTAGCTTTTCACCGACATGTGTCTAAGGTGGTCACTATATCATCTATGTCAGTCAACTTATAAGTAAGGGCATGGCATCTAGTTCGAAGGAAGTCATCATGCCACTGTACTCAGCCCTCATCAGACCCATTACTGAACATAATACCCCCGTCAGTATGTACCTGAACAGGCACATGCAACAACGAGAACATCCACAGAGGTTCTGCACAAAAAGAATACAGGGTGCAAACACAACGTCCTATGCAGATTGCCACAAAGCCCTATCTCTGTACTGTTTTCTACAGACTGATGAGAGGTGATTTATGCCTGACATACAAGGCATCCTTGGATCCCGCTCTGATGAACCTTTTGCATATCCACAAAACAAACAGCACCACAACTACTAGATCTAAGGGTTTACACTTTGCTTGAGACTTAAACAGGACATATTGGAGGGACAGGTATGCATCTTTTCCCATTCAAGTGAAGCAGATCCCTTCACTAACTGTATTCAACTGTACACCTGGACCAGTGGATGAAAAATCATATATTCACCTCTGGTATGACACCTATGTCTCTGTAACACTCCTAAAAGCACCAGCACGAACACCAATCCCAAGATGTAGAATACAATGAATTTATTGTTAAAAATGTCAGTTGAGCGCTTTCATCTTACATAAAAGACTGATGAAGTCTTTTATGTAAGATGAAAGCGCTCAACTGACATTTTTAACAATGAATTCATTGTATTCTACATCTTGGGATTGGTGTTCGTGCTGGTGCTTTTAGGAGTGTTACTGGGACAGATTGTGTGGCATATTCTTTTCTCAGTTGGCTGTTCTAGTACTTTTAGTATACACCTATGTCTCTGATGGACAGAGGTAATCATTAAACAATGCCCTAACTAACATACTCTCTTTAAAATAAACTCTGAGGCACAGTAACTTGTGGGATACATTTGAGTTGCATGGCTAAGCCTAAAAAGGTCCCACTGGTCGACAGCCTATTATACACCTATGAACCTTTATCACTGGCACTCACTATTGCTGGTTGGCTTTACTATATAAAATCGTCGTGTTCCTTTGTTAATACTGGGGAAAAGTATTACAGTAGCTATTTTTACACCCTTTTAAGTGTTAGCTTCATCGTCACCTCCTTTTTTATATATTTACTTACATTTATGCTCCATCGGGTGCCAACACAGACTTGCTCTTCATTCATGGTAGAATAGACTTTCTTCTCCTCTACTCAGGCCTTTAATTTTATTATCATCCTGCTTGTTTCTATCTGTTTAATGTGTTTAATTCCCTGCCTTCGTCTTGTTTTCTTTACACTTTCTAAATGTCGTAGGCTTTATCTCACTTTTCAAGTATTATTATTTGAGAACCTCAGTCTTTTTCCCACATTTAGATCTGTTAATTAATATCATACAAAAGCTTGTTGCTTTCGTGATTGTAGGTTTTAATGTACCGCATATAAAATATGACAAAAAAAGGCTTCAGTTGAGAATTAAACCTAGTCCATTTGGGAAAAAAAATCTGATTATACTATCAGCTATGCAAATGAAGCAGTGTCCCAAAACCCACTGCAAACACAAAAGAGTGCAGTATGCATGCCAGAAACACATACAGAGATATAAAAGAATGAAATGCCTCAAGTGGGATTTAAACCCAAGTCACTTACTATAACAATCTCATTTTGTTACAGCTTGCACAAATGAAGAAAATGGAGTCCTACTTGCCCCAACGTACCTTACTCTTTATTAACTCACAACCCAGGGGCACAGACATTTAGTCATTAAAGACACACACATGTGTGCAAGCACATACCCACACTCTCTCTCGCACGGGCGCACGCACAGATACATACACACATACATACATACATACATATACACACACACACACACACACACACACACACACACACACACACACACACACACACAAAATGCACACAATGCAGAGGAATGTGCTTCGCATATTACTGAAAAGACATAATATAACTGAAAAAGAGTTAAATGTTTCATGCTGGGACTTGAACCCAGGTGCTTCAGACACCAGTAAAGTAGCTAGAGATCTGTATGCACCAAAACACCTTCCTGTTTCCCAAAATACTACATATTAGCATACAAATAGTTGTTCATTATAAATGCAAAGGACTGTGGTATGCACAACCATGTCTATAGCTACTGGAATCCGTCTTGTTGTCTTGAGTGCCTTACTGAAGATGTGTGTGTGTGTGTGTCTGTGTGCGTGTGTGTGTGCGTGTGCGTGTGTGTGTGTGTGTGTGTGTGTGTGTGTGTGTGTGTCTGTGTGCGTGTGTGTGTGCGTGTGCGTGTGTGTGTGTGTGTGTGTGTGTGTGTCACTGTAAAGTACAAACCGGTGTGCTATTTCTCAGTAGAAATGTGCATATTTCTCACAATGCCTTCATACAGAGAGTTGTGCGAATATTTTTCTACAGATATTTTTCTGTTTTGCAAGGGTTTTTCTTGTCGGCTGCATGTGCACCAGCTAAAGGACTTATACTCTTTTTATTTCGACCTTATTTGGTATCTAACCATAAGGTAAATATACATCAAGCGTTTTTGATAAGATGAGTATTTCAAAACATAATTTTAAACTTTTCACTTTTAATATACAAATGAGATGAAACAAGTTTGAAACAGGTCTAGAGTTAGTGCAGTATGACGTAAAGTGCTTATTAAAAAATTGTATGTAACTGTATATTTGAGGTCCTGTGTGCTGAAAAACGTATCCTCCTCCAACAAGTGGTTTAAAACAAGTCTCCCAATATTGACAAAGGAAGGTTTGCAAATAGTTTTTTTAAAGATGTTTCTCTGTTAATGTATAAAACACCAAATGAACTGTCCTGCCATGTACATTCTCCATGTGACCCATGGTACTTTGCTCCTTTAGGTTTACATACATGATATTTTGGTTCCATTCCCTTATCTTATTAGGAGTGCTTCATCTCCTGCTATTTTATCCACTGTGTTTCTTCTACAAGCTGTACCAGGAACAATGACAGTGTCTTCAGGCATGTTTTCTCAAAACAATATGCAACTAAAATGCACACACCCCATACAACATTTCAATAAATCAGGCAACAAAAATAAAATGGCAGTGTCTGACAGTACTTTTTGGAGGGCAAGTTTCTCTGCACCCCCATGCTTGGGACAGCTATGGGGCCAAGCCCCTCTGTACCTCCCATGCTTTGTGGAATTATTCTTCCCTACGTTTCTCCACTTACAGTTCTGATATTGACAACCTCAAGGAAGAGGAAATACCCTTCAACCCCAAGGTTTTCTCTCTTTCCTCATGTCATGCACCCTCATGTCATGCACCTTCATGTCATGCACCCTCATGTCATGCACCCTCATGTCATGCACCTTCATGTCATGCACCCTCATGTCATGCACCTTCATGTCATGCACCTTCATGTCATGCACGCTCATGTCATGCACCCTCATGTCATGCACCTTCATGTCATGAACCCTCATGTCATGAACCTTCATGTCATGCAGCCTCATGTCATCCATCCTCTACTGTATAACAGCTAAGTAAGAATCTGTGAGGTGCACTTTCTCACACTAAGATGCAGGGTTATTTGCCCCCTTGCAAAAGCAAAACTACTGGTGGATACTGCCTTTTTTAACTTTTCTTGCCCAATCTGGCAAATTGTTGTTTTTGTAGTTGGAATTCCAGTTAAATGTTCATCATTAGATCACAGCTGCAGTAGCTGAAGCAATATGGGATATAGCCTGCCAAGGACCGGATGACTGGCCAACTTCCAAAGCTTTAGGGCACTTTCCAAAAGTGCTAACCACTGTACAGCTCATGATGAGTGCTATAAAGTCAGTGGTTCAGGCGCCAAACTCTCCGAAATTTCTTATTGTTGAAGAGTGCTCTCTGCTGTGGCTTTGAGGGATCAACAGTTAGCAAGCAATTATTCAGATTTGAGCAGGTAAGCACCCTGATGGGGAATACCTTCCAACTTTACCATTTTTTTGCGATAAAAAGTGTAATGTTTCTGTCAAAATCTATTGCTTGGAGTAAGGACTAGTGGCTGTAGTGGGTGTCACTAAATTTTTTTTACCTCAAACATTTATTTTTTAGTCAGGAAGGAAAAGCGATATTCTAAGTCTACACTACCTGATTGGCAGACACTTATTTCAGTACATATATGGTCCTGAGCCCCACCTGCACTGCTCTTCTCTGATCTGCAATAAAAGAAAAATTGTACAGGAGGCTTCAGTCTTGACCCTGACTTCCTCTTCACCTCGGCTGCCTTTGAGTGTCTCCACTGTGGCCATATCAGGTTCCTTAGATCACTTATCAGTTTCTCTCAGTCCCTCTGGTGTAGTTCCTCAGGAAGCCACTAAGGACCGAGAGGCAGGTACATCCACTGCGACTGTTATGTTGTCTTCTTTGAACAAAGAAAACACTCATTTGCATCGATGAAAGAAGCGGATGCTGTTCCTTTACGAAGGCACTCAGAGGAGCTTGAGCTAATATTACCAGTGAGGGGAGTTCATAAAGCCTTTAACTAATGGCAAAGACCATGATGTTGGATTTAATTGGATTGACCAGAAGTCTATTAGCATGGGTCTAACTACATAGAGAACTGAAGCTAGTTTATCATTTTTGCTGTAGATCAGAGGTATTTCTACTTGATTCAAGTAAAAGAAAGTTGAATGCATACATGTCCATATGGAGAGATCATTTGTTAGAGCATTTATGAAAAGTAAAAGAGTAGTGGACTGAGAATAAAGCTTTGTGGTACACCAATGTTAAGTGCGACAGACTTAGATAGTGAGTAACTGAAGAACACCTGGAAGGTTATTTTCTCAAGATAACTTTTGAACCATTCCACAATACTGCTACAAAAATTAAGTTTAGCCAATCTGTTAAGTGATATTGGTATGAATTACAGTTTCAAAAGCCCTTGTTGAGCCAATAAAAGACTTCCAATAAGAAGACCATCATTCATATTACTGAGTACAGTATCAGTCGAAGTATAAAGGGAAATCATGGAACTGAATAAATTATAAAAAATGCAGTTCATCTCAGAGAAGGCCATACTGATTTGTGTTTAAACAGCTTCTTGTAAAACCAGTCTTTCAAATTTTGCTGTGATTGGGCACAACTGGCAATGAGTCTATAGTCCTTGCAATTTTTTGGGTTGGAAACGTTAGAAAGTGGGAGTATAGTGGCATGTTTGAACAGGGCAGAAAAGATGCTAAAAGTTAAGGATATAGTGTACATATGGCTCTGTAGTTTGGTGATATAACCTGCAATCATTCTTAGGAAGGAGAGATGGAGACTAGAAAATCAAGATCATGACCTTGAATTAAAGTTACTTAAGGCTTTTTCTGACTTCCTTCATTGTTAATGTGTTTAAAATGGAATGCAGGGCAAAAGGCTGCAAGTGGACAGAATTGAGACTCAGGAATTTAATTTAAGCTAGCTGCTGTAGAAGGCTCTGGAGGGAAGTTGCTAAAAAGGTCCTGTATGGCTGAAATAGGAAATTCTCTGTATTTATTAGTAACATTTTGCTCAATGGAGGGAGAAGGAGTGAGAGAATGTGGGAAGTCTGTGATATCACCCGTAAGCTGCTTAAGTTCATTCTAAAACTGTTTGGGGGAAGAGAAGATATAGCTTTTTGTTTTTCCTTTAGATAATTAGCTTTAGCAACATTAGTAGCAATTCTGGCAGTTTTTCTTTCTAAATCTTCTTACCCTAAAATGAGCTGCATTTTTAGAACTCAAAAGGTTCTCACTTGTTTTAATACTGGATAGCAAGGAATTCCATACCTTTGCCATTCTTACAGAAAAAAAAACAGCAAATTGTTTTGCTGCATTTTCTAAATGTTTTTAAAAGTTTAACCCAAGATGCAATGTTTCTCTTCCTTAAACCCAGAGACTCACATAATAATTTATCCCTATTTGCCTTATAGACTAGGATAAAATCATCCCATATCATGTCTATAACATACAGAGAAGAGATCAATATCCTTCAGTCTATATTCATAAGAACTATTCTCCACATTTTTTTAATGTATATGAACAATTTAATGCAGACAATCAAGTACTGTGTTTTGGAAGGGAAAAAAAACACAATAGCTAGAGAAACCCAAGCAGACACAATGGAAATATGCAAAGCCCACACAGGCAGTCAACAGAGCTTAGAACAGAGTCCTGATCCAGAGCCATAATGCAGAGATATAACCACTAAGCCACCCAGATGACACCCATTCAGTTGGTTCTGTAACCGGACAAATAACACCTTACTGCACCATTTTATCCAACAAAACCTTAACTTTATCCTGCATAGCTATCAGAACTCTTCTTGCTGGTCTGACCACTGGAGTGATCTCTGGGTGTAACTTCATAGAATATGCAACTGGAAGTTTGCCCAACTTGTCATCGAAAACATCAGCATACTCTGAGAAAATGGCTTCAGAAAAATTAGAACTAGGAGATGCACTTATGTGATGAACTTCTTTAGTAAAAGAAAGCAGATTCTTTCTCAAACTATCTTTGAGAACCAATAAAGACTGTACTGGTCTTCGAACTGCAAAGAATAACAAGTTGTAACAGTTCTTGGCCAAATAACATGAAAGCATCACTGAGCCCTCGGTTTGGATTTCTTCACCTCCATAAGCAACAAGTTTCGCACTACTGGCCACACTGAGTTGTTCATTAGCTCTCACTTTAGAAAATGTGTCTGCTGACATAACATTATACTTTGAACCAGTGTCTACTTTAAGCTCTGTGGATTTATCATTGATCTGGACTGTAAAAAACAGTGCTTTTTGCCAATAAATTCACTGCATCAACTCTTTCACCAAGTACTGATACACCATCTACATAGAAAGTTGACTGCTGCAGCTCTACTTGAACAACTTGCCTTTTTGTGTGACCTTTCTTTACAACTGTGTGAGGTTTACTTGATTTGCAAAACTTTTGAAAATGATTCAATTTTTACACTTGTGACATTGTTGACCGAATGCTAAGCATTTCTCTGTTTTAGACTCATGATTTCCACCACAATTGTGACAGTTAACAATAAAGCTGGACTTGGGTTTTGCTGATTCACACTTGCACTGTACTGAGGAACATACTCTAATTGAACTAGTCTTAGAACTGCTGGAAAACTACGTGGTTTCTCTGGTGAGCCAGCAGGGGCTGTGGCTGCCATGTGCTTAGGCCTACTTCTGTTTGCCACATGTTGCATGCTACCCACATTTGCTCTGGAGCATGCTGAAACCATGCTCTTGTCACTTGCAAGCATACTTGTGTGTTTTTCTGTCACTTCATGGATTTGACAAATCTCTATGCCTTTACTCAAAGTTAAATCACTGTCACGAAGCAAGATCGTCCTCACAGCAGCATTAATAATAATAACACATGAGCCTGTCCTTTACTAACTCATCTTTTAAATCACCAAACTGACATGTTTTAGCTTTGTTTCTCAGGTCAGTTATATAAGCTGCAAAAGTTTCCCCTGGTTTCTGATCTTTCATGTAAAACAAATGCCTCTCTAATGTAATATTTGTCTGGGGGTTACACATTTCTCTGAACTTGCGCTACAAACACTCCCTTGATTCAGCCTGTACAACAATATGATGGTTTTCACCTTCTCCTTCATATACTACTGCTGCATACACAAATGAACTTTTTGCCTCGTATATACTCGCTTTGCCTTAAACATACTCATTTTGCTTTTCTGTTAATCGTTTTGTCAAATATCTTTATTTTAAAAATTTCCCTTAGTTAATAAACCTTTTGTGCCTCCCGCTTGTTTAATAATGCGGTTTGGCCCTTGTAATGCCCCGTTTTGTCTTTTTTTTTTTTTATAAACTAAGCAGTTTGTGGAATTCTCATTACCTTTGATTCTTTTCTGGCTCTTTTTATGCTCATTTCTCTTACCTTCACTGTCATCTCTGCACCTCATGGCTCCAAATATTATTCTCTGTGATCCCGGTTCTGACACCATGTCGCTCTCCTACTTTGGACACAATAGAAGAGTCATCGTGGGTTCTGTTCAGACAACTTTATTTTATACAAAGACATCACGATAGAAGTTTACTGACTTTAACTTAAGTAACTTGTATACAAACTACTGCAATCATGCATGCTCTCTCTCTGGCTGCACTCTCAAAATGGCACTAGGAATAGCACGTGCCTGGTACTTATATGTGCACACTCAGCCTTGATAAGCTACGTAAGACACATTGCATACATTCTGATCTATACCTATCCTCATATCTTCCAATATTTAAAAAGTGTTCTATTATTATCTTGCTACTGAGTGGGGGGAGAAGTCTAGATTTTTTTGGAAAAAAGTTAATTCCTCCCCTAAATAAACTTGGTCTGGGGGATCCAGATTTAGAACTATATTTTAAAGGACTGAGGCTAGCTGTTTGTTTGTTTTTTTTTAAATCAAATGTACTGTCATCTTTCCTCTTGAAAATGGTTGAAACAATGAGTCCTGATATTAAGGGCATTTTAAAAAACATACTGAAAACTCCTGAGAAGTCAAATAACTATTCCATACTCTGCTAAATCATTGGCATTATGTGAAAGAGCTTTGAATAGCTGGATATGGAGAAATAGATTAATTATTTCTCAAACAGGCTTTACATGGCAGGGTTCAGTAGATTAATATTTGCCAAAGGATTAATACTGAAAGAAATTACTGCAAGGCTAAGTAATTATTCCTTGATTCACTTTATGATGCAACATTGGTTAACCCCCCCCCCCCCCAATTGAGGAATCAACAAATGGCTAATGCCCTGAGCCAGAATAATTGACATGATCCTAACTATAAAACATAGCGGAATGGATCAAGTGGCTATTCCAGGCTAGACTGGAAGAGACAAGCCCTAAAAATGGATCAGTGAAATATATAATTTCCTGATTAAATTTATACTCTGAATAACTGATGTGACAAAATACGCATGGAGTAGTGATGTATTAGTAATTATTGATCTGATTAAATCTATAAAACAAGCATGGGGTAGTGATGCATTAGTAATTACTGATTATCATGCTTGGTTTCATGTTTGCCTGCTTCCTAAGTTGATAGCTAATTAAAAAAATATATATATTTTCAGAACAGATAGCTACATAAACTTTTTATGCACTTGCAAGACTTGCTAGCTATGTACCCGACTGGTTAGATTTCCTACGGAATAACTAGATGCTTGAGTTGGTTTATGTAAGGTTTTACTCTAACTTAATAAAATGCTTTGTATATTCTACATGGAAAAGAGATTTTTATCTCCTGCTTTATGGGTGACTATATTTTTGGGGTTTTCCATGTTGGTTAATATCAGACTGGCTTTGCTACGTCTCCTTATGCTAGTGGCCAAAAAATGTTATCAAGAGGCTGTGAAAGCTGGCTTTTTCTTAAAGCCCTTACTGAGATTATGAATCAGATTTATCAAACTAAGCAGGCATCTTGTTGGAACAGGCTTGCAAGTAAGTAGTTTCCTTGGTTACAGTAACTGGACACATCCCTTGAGATTTAAACTTTTTTACTCTGCAGTGGCTCCTGGATAGTCTCCCTAGGATTCTTTGAAGAATGTGTCTAGTTTTGTTTATTTTTTTGGTTATGCCTGACCTCCTAGGGTACCCAGCACAATAATTTACTAGAACATAAAACATCTTTATATGTATCAACTGTTAAATGTGGTATTACTGTTTCCACTGACTATGATCAATACCTGTTTTCGGCACTATTTAATTACTCCTGTCTGTTGACCCTCGGTATACATTCATTCATGGCAATTTATACTTAGCAAAGTACATCAGCAAATGACTTAAATGTTTTATTGGATTTTATTTTGTAAGTTTTTTTATCACATCAGCATATGATGTTCTAATGTGCTGAATTATGCAGAGTTGAGCTTTGCATATCAGTTTAATTATTTTTTTTTAAGAAGGAGGATAAACATCTCCACTGAGTGAAAAAAATGAAGTCTCGGAGTTCTAGTATATGTGATTTGCAAGACATAGAGTGCTTGACAATAGATTTTGTTTCACAGAAGTGATGTCCACCTTTTTTTAAAGAGAAAGGGAATTTATCATGTAACTACGCCACCTCTTCACGCTTCATACATGACCTGGTAGAGCTGGATATCCAGAATATGAGGAAAGAAATGAAGAAATCAAAGCTATGGAAGTATCCACCACAGTACTACAGGTTTTCCCTGGCAGAAATGCTTGTGTCATGAAGGCAGAGTCCACACTGAGTTGGTTCTACAAGATCTGAAGTTAAACATCACAAAATGGTGGTCTCAGAAGCATACATATGACATAAACATCAAGGTGTAAAGTTCTGCACCTGAAAATGAAACATGTATAACTATCTATTTATAGTATTATGGTCCTGTACAGATCCCTAGAGTAACAGAGTTGTTTGGGACCTGTATCATACACACTGGTCATTGACCACAGTTCATTTTTCAGGACACATACTGAACTAATACTAGCAAGATTTACCATGCTAGAACCACTTTGTGAATCTCAAGAAAACTTGGGAATTTTCACTAAGCATATTAAGCAGGTGAAACCAAAGATTATTTGCATGTATGACTAAAGAAAAAAGAAAAAACATCTTCATCTTCAGAATTGCTAGTTGCTACTCCACCTAGGATTTCCTCCTGGTAGTAAATCAAGATTTGAAAGCAATACCAAACACATTAAAGTGGAAAATTCATGTCTTATTGCCTTAAAATGTTGTAGAGGGATGCATGTGTGAGGGTCATGTTTTCATAAAGTAGGTCACTGTAAAGCATACCTCTCAACTATCCAGATTTTTGCCTCATATTTTTGGTATGTTTCTCATAAAACTTGTGGTTTTCTGGTAAATCAGTGAAGAATTTTAAGTCACTAAATAATGGCAATCATTTGACTTTCAGACTTCATATCCTTCATAAAATGCATGGTGACACAAATCATATTATTCTCACAACTTTCTAAGCTTATAAAAGCAAAATTTAAAGTTTGTCCATAATTTTGTGCCTTTGCCTCCCATTCATTATTTTTGTCTTTGGCCAGGTTTCTTCTTTTAAGAGGATGATACCAAATAATTTAATGTACTGAAAACTGCATGAAGTTTACAGCATAATGCAGGGGTGTGATAGCTTGTATGTTCAACAGCTACACCTAGATGGTGCATAATATTCATATTAAAGACTCCAGTGTAAAGGATTTGTAATTAGTATGCAGTTCAGACTGTGATGTTCCAGCCCCTATTTCCTGTTCCCTGCACTGACACCTCCAAAGTTTCTAGGCTGTGGAGCTGTTCATGGAAGGAAGCTGATTAATACCTCAACGAACTAATCCTCTACATTAAACTGTCAGACATCACTCTGCACCAAAATGTTACATGATTTATATGATACACCTGGAAGTGCTTGGTGTGTTTATTTTGCATGAAATAAGAATGAAGGAAAAATAGGCTGTGACTTTTGGTATGTGGACTCCTCAGAAAAGAGACGGATGAGTAGAATTAAAATATGAAAATGGCAAAAGACAGGCCTGTAACTCATTTTTTAACAAGATAATTATTCAGGACTTTGTCACTTGTATTATATATACAGTTGCAGCTGTTACATGAAAGAAAGCTAGAACCTATGCAGGTAATACACTGTAAAAGGATTCCATGGTTTTAACAGAGCTGCCTTTACATAGGTACACTGCTGCCTATATGCGTGACTTTGTTCTGTAAAGGATACATACAGAAAGAAACATCACACTAGTTAACAGCAAAAACAGGCTAACAAAAACAAATTTATGTCATATACATATGAGTGTGTTTGTTTGTTCATTTATTTGTGTATGTTTATTGTTTTAATTGAGTAGGTGAACTGGTCCTTCTTGGACCCTTTTCAACTATGACTCAGGCCACAAAGCCAGGGTAAATATAATAGACATTGACAGCATAGCCAATTGACTATTATATTTTTGGAAGGTGAGACGACACTGGTATACTCAGAAAAAAAATCCAACCAGACACAAGGAAAACATGCAGACCTCTACACTGAGGGTGGCTAGAGGTCAGGCCTGTAACCCAAAGCCTGAAGCTGTGAGGCTGTGATTTTACTTCTGAGCCACCACGTTATCATTACACTGATGTTTAACAAAAAAAGGTTTATGTAAGGGGTAAAGCCCACCTACACTCCCTTAACTCCAAATATGGTAACTTTGAAGTCAATGAACGTTGACGATAAAACAATCATCCCTAAGGTTCCACAGCATTTCACAGTTAGCACTATGAACAACCTTAATGAGCATGCATACTGATGTCCTTGTCTCAGTGAAAAGGTGGCATGAGCTATGTGCACCCCTATTCCACTCTGTAAAAGGAAAACGTCTAGTGAGCAGACTTCCTTGATTAAAAAGAAAACAAGTTAAAGACTTCATAAGCTATCTATTTTTGTATAAAATTCAGGTTTAGCCGTTCAGCCGTTATTTCTAAGGGGTGTTGCTTGAAAGGATCTGGGAAGCAATGCAGTCAAAGAAATAAGCTACTGCTGGTTTAAGAAACTGCTAAAAATCTATCTTGGCTTTCCCTACCTTGTCACGTTTATTAATTCTTATTAGTATCCCTTTTGTGTTATTGCTACCATTTCAGGAACAGGAGATCGTTCCTACTTGGATAGTTGTGCTATTAGCTCTGAAGTTCTAAAACTAACCATCTCAGGGCTAAATAGGAATACAGTTCTATTGTCAACACTTTCACCCTGCTGTATCTCTAACCTAGCTCTACTAGTGTGTACAGGAGTCTCAAGTAAAAGCAGTGCAAAATCAAACCAAGTACAGAGCCTACTCTACGGTAGCCTGCCACTCTTGGTTTGAAAAGTATACATTTCTTTTTGAATAAGATTTGGAAAACATGTGGCCTCATAACAGTCATGTAATTAATTTGGTGGCCTTCAAAAGGCATCACACAGTTGTATCTGCCAACCTAGGCTTTACCACATTCCTCATCAGTAAAAATGCTCAGGATTTATCTTGCAGTACCAGACCACAGACATCAACTGATACACATATCTGACACATGTGACGTTTAACTTAACCAGAGGGAGATAACAAAATCAGATTACCACACAACAGGATGCAGGCTGACAGCAGATAAAAATCACATGTTTTGAGTTCTACAGCTTTACTTTATCAAGGCTCTGTACCTCACATTTTAATGAGAAGGTAATCTATGTGAGCTGGCAGTGTGTCTCTTATTGATAAATTCTCACTTCAAAGTAACATGTCAATCTCAATACATCTGTATACAGTAATGAAATGTGTAACACAAAGTAGCTTGATAGATAGACAGACTTGGAAAAGCATGATTACAGAGTAGGTGCTTTAGCACATATATTCTGACAAAAATAACCCCAGCAAAGGAGTGAACAAAACGGTTAAGAGGGAATAACAGTATTCAAAAAGAGCACCAAGAGAATAGGGTAGTCTAAATGGTGCTAATAAAGTAAAAACAGCATTTTAAAATCAAAGAAATCAAATAATTTTCCCTTATAAATGGATGTTCATAATTCATATAAAACGTTTATAAGACAAACTCCAAAACTTTACACCTCTTGCTTATATAACTGCCCAGAAATTGCAGACAACATGGTAATGGTTGCACCTAACACTATTAAGACAGATAGGGCTGCTTAAGGCATTTAAAAGAATACATGGATCCCAGTCTTATTTTCTTCTTCCAACAAACTTTAGTCAACAAATGTGTACAAGAGCTCTGGGGGAGGCTGTGGTGGCCCTATTTCAAAAAGTGGCCATTTAAATAAATTTGGGACCTACTGACCAATTACTATGATGAGAATAGTTGATAAATATTATGAAAGAATGTTTCTGAGACAGCCCTTGAAATTCTTTAAAAAAAATAACTTACACAAATCAACATGTATTTCTTATCAGCCATTCCTGCCTAAGTAACTTAATGGGACAGATTCCAAAAGAGATGCTCTCTGTGTAAGTCTTCCCTGATTCCAAAAAGCTTGCTCTTAACGTAAGTGATTTAATTTATTGTAAGGCCTGTCTATAAACAGACTTGCAGAACAGGCCAGATTAAAAAAAAGACCTGCAATCAGTGCAAGTGATCACTTACGCTGGCAGCAAGTCTTTTGGAATGGGGCCCAGTGTATTTTTAGTTAAATCCAAGTGTCTTGTGAGATAACAGTTTCTCTGTTGATATAATAAAAGTATATATAGTAACAGTATTCAAGTCTGTACCACATTCAGCTGTATTTCAAACATCTTCTGAACTCAAGATGGATTAAAATGGATTTCCCATGACTTCCATGTATGTGTTTACTGACTGAGATCTCTAAAATAACACACTTAATCATGCAAGAGTGAAAAAATGGATTGCTGAAAACTGGGATTCACTATTTGGGGATCTTTTTCCTTTCCTGAAAGTTTTATGACCATTGAGTTTGTGTGTGTGTGTGTGTGTGTGTGTGTGTGTGTGTGTGTGTGTGTGTGTGTGTGTGTGTGTGTATATATATATATATATTTGGGAGTGTCAGGGGTGCAGCACAGCTTGCCATTTGCGCAAACCACTTGCTTTGAGGTTTTGTATTTAGTTCAATATCATGCACAAGTTTAACACTTGTGTGACTGAGCATTTGCAATCTATGTAGTTGTGCTGCACATGCTTTAAAGTAGACGTGTCCAACCTATGGCCCGTGGGCCACATGCGGCCCTCAGAGCTCTTCCATGTGGCCCTCAACCTCTAACTGCAACATTGATGTACGCATGCCCCAAAACAATTTTTTTGTTTTGTGTTTTTTCGCTCCCGTGACCTGTAACGCTAATGTCGGTGTTCAAATGCACCAAAGCACCCTTCTAGTTTTGTTTTTGAACCAAAAAAGGGTCAATGTATTTACGCCATTATTTTGCGCCGAACAATCAGTGTGTGTGTGTGTTCTCGCTGAAGAGGGACTCTTGTATGGATTTGCCGCTGTTGCCTTTGAAAGGGACAGCAATTACCTGTGTTAATAGGTAAGTATGGAGTGAGTGAGTGCATGCATGAAAGCAGAATTGTGTGCGTGAAAGTAGAAGTGTGTGTGTGTGTGTGTGTGTGTGTGTGTGTGTGTGTGTGTGTGTGTGTGTGTGTGTGTGTGTGTGTTTGTGTATGTGTGCATGACAGAGAGAGACGCATGCACAAAGAGGCTAACAATGATCAGTCTACCTACTGAACACAAACAAGTTAGCTGACAAATATGTCATACATGAAGAGTACACTTTCATTAAATTGCGGCTTTCCTGACAGGCAGAGTGTTGTATTGAACATGAACTCATACTTCTTAACTGTATGGATTTTCAAAGAATGTCTGGATTTTTGCCTCATCTTCCAATTTGTGTCTTTTGCTTAGGAAATAAAAGTAGTCATCCAAAGTAATGCAGTTCCAGGGAGTAAGAATGAGACAGCAGCCTAGGGTTAATGGGTCAGTAGTGGACTGACTATGTGGGACTGTAGCATATAAAGTTGTATTGTTTTTTTCAGACAAACAAAAAAGCACCTAGTACTGTTTTTTCATTGGTGGGTTCTAAGCAGTGGTAGATTGGACAACAGTAAGCATAGCTTTGGCAGATCATCAATACTGGCAAATCACGTGGGCACAATGTCATTTTTTAAATGTTGGGGATTTTAGTGTGTATGTGTGTGCTTATGTGTTGGGAGTGCTGCAGCAGTAGATGATTATTAAAGACAGAGACATACGGACTGTGGAGAATATGTTTCTTTATTTCAAAACCTAATACTTGGGTACGCATGCCAGAAGTAGATTTTTTAAGACATAGCTTCTTGCCATTTACAGTGGATGGATATTTACATTTAATGGACAATGCATTAGCGTGGGCCTGTGGGGTTCTGAAGGATGTCAAGTCTACCACTGCCAATGTCTTGTAAAGTGACCTGTAAATGGATATTGGGATGTTACTGAAAATATAGTAAGTGGGCTTAGAAATATAGTTTAATTAAACAAAGTGTACTTTCAATTTACAGGCCATAATTTTATTTATTTCAGGTAGTCCAGATACTGGTAGATTGTATATCATTAGACTTAATTAGGGAGTGCTGTCATTCTGGGGAAACAAGCAGCCCTAGTTTCAGTGAAAGCTCTGTGGTTGCTTGCAGGTAGGAAGTTGCAGGAAGTTGATGAAATTTGTTTTATTATTTTTAATGCATTTGTCATTTCAAAGCATGGTTTTCTTTGATGCAAAAGAAGGCAGGACTGAATGAGCCATATAATGTTTAACTGACAATAACGGGATAGAAAGATTATAAGTGATGTATAATGTTTGCAGCTACAGTTGTTTCAATGGTGTCTGTGACGCATAACTATTTTTGGGCCTGTGTCCCACTTTTATTTTTCGCTTTGTCCAGATTTATTGCTCTAAGGTTGACAGGTATGGTTCTATACTAAATCAGAAGTTGTATTTACCTTGGAAGACTTTTCGGCATAATTATGAAAAACAGAGCCTTTTTAATATCTCTGCTTATTTCCAATGTAAACTGCCATGTAACCTTGCAAATAACTTTCTTATTAAGCTACTTTACTTCTTCTAGAATTGACAGGTATGATTCATCTGTTAGGACATAAGCATAGAGTGCTAATCTGACTTTGATTTCTTGCAGCAGTCTGTGGTTTACATAATCACAATAACTTTTCTGTGTTTCTGGGTGTGTAATCAATGTAACAGTTTTAAAGATGTTTTCCAAAAATAAATAAATATCATCATCATCATCTTTCGGCTTTTCTCATTAGGGGTCACCACAGCGGATCATCTCTTTCCATTTCTTCCTATCCTCTGCAAGGCATGCATGACTAGGCATCGGTTAACATGAAGATGTCTGTATGTGATGGGAATGTTTGTGGGTTCTGATTATATCACAACAACTTAGGCAGTTTAGGCAAATAATTATTTTAGTTAGGAGTCTTTCATATCTTTCTAACAAGGCACCAACCGCCTGCATGTCCTCTCTCACCACGTCCATAAACCTTATCTTAGGCCTTCCTCTTTTCCTCTTACCTGGCAGCTCCATCCTTAGCATCTTTTTCCCAATATACCCATCATCCCTACTCAGCACATGTCCAAACCAACGCAATCACGTCTCTCTTGCTTTGTCTCCAAACTGTCCAACATGAGCTGACTCTCTAATATACTGATTCCTAATCCTATCCATCCTAGTCACACCGAGTGCAAATCTTAACATCTTTAACTCTGCCACATCCAGCTCTGACTCCTACCTTTTTGTCAATGCCATTGTCTCCAACCCATATAACATAGCTTGTCTCACTACCCTCTTGTAGACCTTCCCTTTCACTCTTACTGGTACCCGTCTGTCACAAATCACTCCTGACACTCTTCTCCACCCATTCCACCCTGCATGTACTCTCTTCTTCACCTTTCTTCCACATTCACCATTACTCTGAACTGTTGATCCCAAGTACTTAAACTCGTCCACCTTTACCAACTCTACTCCCTGCATCCTCACCATTCCTCTACCCTCCCTCTCATTTACACACATATATTCTGTCTTAGCCCTGCTGACCTTCATTCCTCTGCTCTTTAGAGCATATCTCCACCTCTCCAGAGTCTCCTCAACCTGATTCCTACTCTCACTACAGATCACAATGTCATCTGCAAACATCATAGTCCACGGGGCCTCCTGTCTGATCTCATCTGTCAACCTGTCCATCACCACTGCAAATAAGAAAGGACTCAGAGCTGATCCTTGATGTAATCCCTCCTCCACCTTAAACGGATCTGTCACTCCCACTGCAGTCCTCACCACTGTCACACTACCCTCGTACATATCCTGTACCACTCTTACATACTTCTCTGCCACTCCCGACTTCCTCATACAATACCACAACTCTTCTCTAGGCACCCTGTCATATGCTTTCCCCAAGTCTAGAAAGACGCAATGCAACTCCTTCTGACCTTCTCTGTATTTCTCCAATAACACTCTCAGAGCAAACATTGCATCTGTAGTGCTCTTTCCGGGCATGAAACCATACTGCTGATCACTAATCATCACCTCCCTTCTTAATTCATAGATTCATAGATTCATAGATTAGTACTAAGCTAACTGCTCTTGCGAGCCATTTTAAGCCTAGCCAATTATCCCTTGTGAGACTCAATCCCTGCACCTTGTGTTTGTAAGGCAAACACCTTAACCATTAGGCCACCCTTCCAAACCCTAACCCTTAATCTAGCTTCTACTACTCTTTCCCATAACTTCAAGCTGTGACTGATCAATTTTATCCCTCTGTAGTTACTGCAGCTCTGCACATCACCCTTATTCTTAAACATAGGTACCAAAACACTTTTTCTCCACTCCCCAGGCATCCTCTGACTTTCCAAAATTTCATTAAACAATCTAGTTAAAAATTTCACTGCCATTTCTCCTAAGCACCTCCATGCTTCCATTGGGATGTCATCTGGGCCAACAGCCTTTCCATTCTTCATCCTCTTCATAGCTGTCCTTGCTTCCTCCTTGCTAATCTGTTTCACTTCCTGATTCACTATCCCCACATTATCCAACCTTCTCTCTCTCTCATATTCTCTTCATTCATCAGCCTCTCAAAATACTCTTTCCATCTACTCAACACACTCTCCTCTCTTGTGAGTACCTTTCCCTCACTATCCTTTATCACCCTTACTTGCTGCACATCTTTCCCAGCTCTGTCCCTCTGTCTAGCCAATCGGTACAGGTCCATTTCTCCTTCTTTAGTGTCCAATCTCTCATACAACTCTCCATACGCCTTATCCTTAGCTTTTGCCAACTCTTTCTTTGCCATGCGCCTCATCTCCTTATACTCATGTCTACTTTATTCATCTCTTTGACAATCCCACTTCTTCTTCATCAGCCTCTTCCTCTGTACAGTCTCCTGTACTTCCTCATTCCACCACCAGGTCTCCTTGTTCTCCTTCCTCTGTCCAGATGTCACACCAAGCACCTTTCTAGCTGTCTCCCTTACTAGTTCTGATGTAGTTAACCCAGCTGTTCGGTAACTCTCTACTGCCTCCCAGTGCCTGTCTTAACTCTTCCCTAAAATAAATAAATATATAATACATAAATAATCCTCTCTACACTTTGAGCTATCGACAAAGTCTGGGAATTTGTTTTTTTCAAAAGCGAAGGTCAGCATTACAGCTCAGTAAACAGTCAGTCTGTGAGTAACTTCTGCACAAATTAAAATGTCTGAATGTCAAATGGCTTTAGATTGGAGGGAAGTTTATTTTTATTTATTTTATTTTATTTTACATTTGTTTACCGGGAAAGTCGACTGGACACAGGTCCATTTTCAGCGGAGGCCCGGGGACAAAAGCTCCAGAAATAACACAAAACAATATAATACAATACATGAGAAAGAGAGACAGCAAATTATGGATGTAGTACTCATACAATATGACAGAGATTACATCTCATAACAGTGAGAATCATTGAGGTACAGAATAAAGTTAAAAACATTTTTTTAACAGTTATAATTACAGCAAGGCAAATATCAATGAGTAAAGTTTTTAGGAGAAAGCTGTTTGTACATAGCTGAAGCTCTGAACAATCTTTTGGTATGGATTAACCTGGGGATTGACACAAATTTTATGTTTATACCAGTATGTAGCATTACAGTTTATGGTTTTCTTATTGATTTACTTTTTGCCGAACAGTTGTTTGTTGATTTATTGATGGTCCTTTTGGTGGTGGGAAATTACATGGATGAATCCATCTCTATTATGATTTTTTTTTCAGATATTTTGATTTCCAGACAATTTCATTCAGTGAGTGAGTGTCATGTGATTACTGAGGTTGCCTATTTTACAAGTAGGGGCTTTTGTGTGTGTGTGTGTGTGTGTGTGTGTGTGTGTGTGTGTGTGTGTGTGTGTGTCTGTAAGAGAGAGAGATTTAATATGTATACTGAATATAATTTTGCAAATGGAATTCTTAGTTAAACATGCCCCTCTTCTTGGGCAACTAGACTTAAGTAACCAATATTAGATCTTAGCCATCCAGCTGGGAAAGGTTAATATGTGGATTTTCCATCTAGTTTGATGAAGGCTATGCTACTTACCCAAGGACTACATTTATGGCTATCCATCCAGCCATCGTGTTGCTTAACTACCTTGTTTGATAATGAGAGGAGCTTTTTACAGAAGTTGAAGGTTTTTGTGTCAAGAACCTGTCCATAAAAAGTGGCTTGTTTATGTTGCAGTGAAGGCTGTGGTCTTTGTAGTGAGCGTTTTAAGTATAACCAGTATTGCTGAGGTAGAGGAAGTCTCTTAAGGCAGGATCTTTCTTAGCCTGGAAAGCAAGCCAATGATGAAATTAATAGGGGCCAGTGAGAGACAGAGGAAAGCAAGAAGCTTTTTAGTCTGTTTGGATAACTAAGTGAACTTAGTCCTTTGACCTTTTTGTCAGAAATGGTTGTAGTCTTTCTTTTGGCAGGGTGTTTTGCTGAGACACATGCCAAAAGGGGCATTGCACTCAATAATGGCTCTTGTAAAGGAAGAATACAGGGATGTTATGACCTCCTTGTCCCTGGATGAGATACCCTTACTAATGAAGTGGGCCATGTAAAAAGCTTTTCTTACAACGTAGACAACGTGGTGGTCAGAAGTCAGGTTTCTATCAACCTGGGTGCCCAAGTACCATACGACTTATTGCGTGCTTACAACATTGTTAGTAATGTGAAAATTTGTGGGGACATCACAGTCCTCAAAGGGGATGATGATGCATTTTTTTGGCATTTAGCTTGAGGCCATATTTCTGGCACCAGTTATTTCTTTGGGTGAGATCCTCTTGTAGCTTATTCAGAATTGTTTTATTAAGTCAGTAATGTGAATTCTTTACTTTATTGCAAATGTGTTGGGTTATTTTTGTGGATTATAGTATTGTAGGACTGCTGATGTTGACATGTTACATAGTTGGACTGCTGGAATGGTTTTCCCAGTGAGAAATGCTAGTGCTTTAGCGAATATCTGTTTATTTGTTAAAAAAAAAAATATATATATATATATATATATATATTAACTAAGATGTTAGAGTTAACTGCTAGATTAGAGAATTAGAATAAGAATTAGAATTTTAAGGCAAATATTAGGCATTTATTACATTTATTCATTGTTCAAATGCACCTACAGTACAGCCAGGAGGTCAACTGTGGTCTTCCGGAACAACAAGAGAGTTAACTATATGATATATTTTATATGCGACCCCAAGACCATTTCTGTTCACTCAATGCGGCCCCAGCAAGCCAAAGACACCCGAGCTTTAAAGTGTTTCACAGTATAAGCTCCAAATGTATAAAAAAATCACTTGTGCCAAGTAAGGATTTGCAAAATGGTTTCTATCCAAAGAATAGCTAACAAAAGCATTGCTCAGGTCTTCGTATTGAGGCCATTTTTGTTCAACACTTTATGGCCATTTTTCTAACTAAAGATGGAATATATAGATTAGGAATATAGACAACATCAAGGTAGGCAAAGCTACCAATACATTGGTTGACAATGAATATTACAGAATTACCCGGATTCTTTATATACCCAGTCTTTAAATAACAATGTGCACTTCAACACTAAATAGTCATTTTACATTTTGGGTTTTCAGACAATGAATACTGATATTTATTTAATGACTAGTTAATACCAGTTTCAGAACATGTAACAGACCTATGGGTTACCTTTTTTCAGGATTAAATTAAAGTATCTTGCAAAAATGAATATTTTAATCAAAAACTGTTATGCTATGTTATGTTATTAGGAGAGAAATTCTGTGTGCAGTCACCGGCAGAATCCTGACGTACTAATTTTATTTATGTCACTGATTAGACCACACATTGAGTAATGTGGAAACATATGCACGTATAGCACATCTTCAACATATAAGGTCAGTAAGGAACTTCACCAATCATGATAGCCTGACAAAGCTTAACCTGCACTCATTAGTCAAGCCATCTAGAAATAATATGACATTAGCATACAAATGTCTGCATAATGAGAAGTTATCAGTTGTTACTGGGGATGACCTTTAGGTCAGGTCTCATCAATTAGCAACTAGACACAATAACCTACTAATAATACTCAACTTTTATTACACTATTAATTAAGAAAAATGTCATCCTTCTAGGGTAGCTAGGATTGGGAATCGGCTGCCAATTTCAATAAGGAAAGCTACTAGCTATAAAAAAAATTAAACAATTAGATCATGATGTTGGTGCAAGAGCTGAAAACTCTAGGATGACTTTTTTCTTGGACCCAAGTTTGTTTTCAAACTTGCTATAGCACTGTAACATTTTTTTATATTCTCTTTGCTGGTTAAGGAAGAACATATTTTTGTTACTTATTAACAGTTATATTACTTTGTTTCATATTTTGCTATAATGTGAAATTCAAATCAGTTTTGTAATGTTAAAAGCGTTCCCTGTTTGCATAGCTGATCTCACTAAGACTCAAGAGAGTTTATGTCCGTATTTAGCCAAGATAGTGTACTATCTCTAGGTTGTTTGTTTATTGTTAGTTCTACTGCTGCCATGTTGTTGAGGTAACTCAGTGCCTCAAAAGGGGGTTCCAGTTAAATGTCTTAAGGTGTACGAGAAAGGATGGAAGAGGATGTTTGTATTCTTAAACAAAAAGTAGTAATGCCGCATTTTAATCCTTGAATGGGTCCATGTAGCAAAAACTGGAATATGTTTTGCTTATAACACCTGCATTTGTTATATTCTAAGGAGCAGATGCCAGTATTCAGAATAATGCTTCTCCCACATTATTAATTCTAGTGTTATTACCATTCAGTTATGTTAGGCCAAAGAGACTAATTGGGATCTTGTTGGTACTCAGGTGATGGTGCTCAGCCACTCTCACTGTCTGCTGCTATAACAAGTTCCTCTTTTATGTTAGTTTTTAAAAATAATTAACTGTCATTAACTGTACTTTTAAGCACATCATGGGGAATGCAGGTATAAGTCATACTAAGTGATATAAATTGGTTGACCTTTACACTTGCGAGTATTGTGTTCATATTTGTCATGATGGGGAGCCATATAGGGCCTATGATGCACTTTACAGACTTGGGTTGGATAACTGCTACACTCCTCCTCCTTTAAGTGATCAAATAATGCTTTATCCTGGTGAGAGAACGTCATTCCCTGTTATTTGTTGTTTATGCCATGATTTGGCTATATTACATGCAGTGAAAATGGGCGTAATATCTGGGGAAGAAAGACAGTCTGTTACATAAGCTAAGTTTATATATAAGACTTGATGTCTTATACCAGGAGGTTTTTCTTAGACTGGATCATGTAGTTTAACTGGCGCTTGTAAGATCATAGTTTCTAGACTAAAATACAATAGAAGTGACCTGTGTGAATATCTGTTTTTATATCTCAGTGTACGGTATCCTTGTGAGTAACTAATTTCACATTTGAGGTGGTTGTAATTATACACATTTGCCTTAAAGTACCATGGTGAGTATATTGGTAAATAAAACTGGAGGTGAGGAAGGGAAAATGAGCACACAGTAGGGAAAAATGAAACACACAAGCATATGTCAGCTCCGCTACAGGAACTTTGCCTGTGGATACACTGAAAAAAAGACAGAAAATGTACAAGAAGAGCGGATCTTGAATATTGCTCTTCTCCTTTAAATTTGTTTTTTGTAGGAGGCAAGCCCCCATGCACCCCGAATGTGGGGGACAAGCCCCCCCAACATGCTCTGCACTTATATATACTAAATTTGTGATCACTATACCTCAGAGAAAAGGGAGTATTCCAAGAAATAGCCATCTTGGACTTAGTATATGTAATTCCGTATTTTTAACCATTCAGTCTTAGCATTTTGGGACTGACTAAAGTGGATTTGAATATTTCACAAGGTTACCCCCAGGTTGATTTTCTAAAAGAAAAGCAACCTGGGGGTAACCTTGTGAAATATTCAAATCCACTTTAAAGGTTTTGTCTCTGAAAGCATCCACAGTTTTTTTTTTCTCAAAATTTTTGTTTTATTCTTCAAATAACATTTGAATGAATTCCATAGTATTTATACATAACATCTTAAATAACTATGTACACTATTTATATTAGCCTAACACTATAACAGATCTTAATGTATACAGTTACTTTATAAATATGTCCAATCCATTATCAGAGTGTCTGATCAATTATTATATAGTGTCAATCAATGATAAGACTTTTCCCCAAGTGTTGTTGATAAATGGCTTTGGATAAATTCTTAGTTCTTTAATTTTAATTTCCAGTAATGCTGTGGTCTTCAGTAGGCTGTAGAAGTCTTCCAAAGTTGGTATTGTGCTTGTATTCCATCTTCTTGTTATACACTTCCTTGAAATTGCAAGTATAGTCCATACTATATGCGTTTGACCTATTCAAATGAGGACCTTCGTTCACATTTAATAATATAAGAGCTTTAATTAAATAAAATGATTCATTAAATAAAGCCTGTAGAAAGTTATTAATACCATTCCAAAATGACTTAATTTTAACACAATCAAAGAAAATGTGGTTCCAATCTGCATTGCGTACTTGCTCACATCTCCAACATATTCCTTTTATGGAAGAACTAATTTTACTGATTCTGTCTGGGGGTTAAGAATGCTCTGTGCAAGCATTTCCAATTAAAACCTTTCCAGTAATGTGTAAAAGATGTATATTTTATCGATAATAAGATATTTGTTTTGATATCTTCAGGTAACTCTATTGAGTGTCCTTTTGTTATATAGTTCCAATATGAGGTTTTGGGTGTTGTTTTATAGTTTATCAATATTTTGTAAAATTTTGAAATACTGTTTCCCATGTCAAAGTCATTATATATGATTTCATATATGTATTTCATAAATTTAGGTATTTCTTTAAATTAAGAATTGTTCATTATTCTACTTAAATCTTGCGAATATGACAAAATATTCTGTAAAGTTAGCCAGTCCTGTTGTGGAATTTTGTATATTGTTTTTATTACTTGCATATCTAAAACTTTTAGTTCTTTGATACATTGGAGCCAACAAACAAATCCTTTCTGTTCCAAGGAATTAATAATTTCTCTATATATTTTATGTGGAAAGTTCTTTGTGACTATAAATGGTGTTAAAAGATCAAACCAGATTTTTAAATCTATATTTGCATTAATAATTTTTCCTAAATTAGTCAATGTAATAATTAATCATATGAGTTTTTGTGGGTTTAGTTATGTTATATTGTATACTAATACATAATATGTGCTATGGCAAATATATTTATCTGTTATTTGTAAATCAAATTCACTTATGGATATTACAGTTAGTAATTCTTTTCAATTTGCAGAGTAATTTGGACATATCCAATCTGAGATTGTTTTAGATATTGATGCTTTTATATATGTTTCTATATCAGGAAAGTTTAATCCTCCCTGTTTCCATGGTCTGATATGATGTATTAAAGCCATTCTGTTTCATTTGGGAAACCATAAGAATTTTACTAGCCATGAATTTATTTCTTTAAGTATATTCCTTTCTGGTAACAGTTGTGTTATAAAGTTAGACCCTCTTAGTAAAAAAGTCTGCATATCATTGCTGGAGCCTTCCTGTGTCCTGAAAGAGTGCTCTTCAAACTATCTGGAGATATACAGAGCTGAGTATATTTTTCTGGCACTTCTGAGTTGTGCACTGGTAATTGTTGCTTGACTAATTTTATATCATTGCTGGCTGACTTCAGAGTTGTGCACTGTTATTTTTGCTTCACTGTATAGTTTTTCAGATCTCTGCTGAAGGTGTTGGTTTTTCCATACCCACCCTCCCTATTCCTGTGTTGCTGTTTAAATTTGTAGGTTTTTGCAGTTGCCCGCCCCCACTGTAGATTTGATCTGGGACACTCCCCCCAGTCCCACCTCTTTACCTCATTCTACCTAATAGACTCCTTCTGCATTGTTTTTAGTCATTTTTAATTTAAATGCATTTTTTAAACTGTTTGATCTAACATTGCTACATACTCAAGTGTGCTAGCTTGCACTGCATTTGAATTGTTTTGACTGCTGTTTTAGCTTCTTTTCTGTATATATTTTTATATATATTTTTATATATATATATATATATATATATATATATATATACACATATATATATATATATATATATATATATATATATATATATATATTACCTTTCCTGTAACTAGTGTAGACCAGATTCTGATTTTCTGTATCCAGGACTGTATGTAAGCTTCGGAGCCCCACCCCCACAAGCTTTCTGTGTTGGAGGGAAGCCTTGTAGCTTATCAGTGGGAGTGGGAAGCACTAGGTAACCTATCTACCATATAAGGAGTGGTTCTGGCCCAGAAATTGTAGTTACTAGTTTTTTCCATCTCTCTCAACTTTCTGATTTAAAAGCCCACATTTGCACTTGTTTCCCCCTTTTCCTGTAACTAGTTTAGTCCAGATACAAATTCTTACTTTTAGCACTTGAATTTGCTTATTCATGATCAGCACTTGTTCAGAACTTGTAAGCACTAAATAAACTACTAATTACTGCAACACTCAACCTTCCTCATTACCTAGAGGAAAACAGGTTTGGTACTTACTTTCCTCACTTGCTTAGAGAAAAACAGCTCTTGTACTCACTTTCCTCACTTATCTAGAGGAAAATCATTTTTTTATTCAGGCATGTCCAAGGGTCAGCTCCCAGTGTTCTCTCCTGTCTATCTGATGAATCTGGGCTTCTTGAGGCAATGTAGAAATTGCCTCATGTACACAGACAACCCTCTCCTCCTACCACCCAACACTACAACCTGTGAGAGATGCACTTATCTAGCCAAACTGGAGGTAAAGCTCTCTCCAATCAAGACTGAAGTTGACAGTCAAGAGGAGAAGGTAAACACTTGCACCACACCACACTCATCACATACTCTCACTAAATCTACACCACCAAAATCCACACATAGAAACACAAAAACATTCACAGAGGCTCTCAATAATAATCTGCTCAAGCAACAGAGACCTCCAAAGCAGAAATGCAAGCAACCTCCACCCCCCAACACAACCCAAATGACACATAGCCCGCAGACTCAGTGTGCCACTCAACCACAGCCAGTAAGGCAAAACAACGTACCCAACACACTAGTCATAGGCGACTCTATAGTCAGGCACACTGATGTCCCACTTACCAGGCTAAACAAGGAGAAGGTTACTGTCAGCTGCCTGTCGGGTGCCAGGATCCGCCACATAACCCTCACACTCAGGTCACTCCACAACAAGTACAAATATGACTCTGTCATTGTCCATGTTGGTGTGAACGACCTAAGATGTACCTCATTGGACTACATGAAAAGAGACATGGAAGAGTTCTCCAATCTTGTAGCCCAGGCAGGTATGACCCTAGCCCTGAGTAGCATCCTGCTATCACCCAGAATGATGCCGCAGTACAAGGACAAAATGATTGACTTCAACAATTGGCTAAGCTTCTGGTGCCATTCTAAAGGGATCCAGTATCTGTCTGCCTGGGATGACATGGTCGACAGACCACGATGCTTTGCCAGAGATGGCCTGCACCTGTCATCCCTGGGATTCTGGATACTGACTAAGGTTCTTGCCGCTCCTATTGTGCCTTTTTTAGGCAAGGTTCAAATGACAAATTCATCACCGTAACAGGAACAGGCAAGCAAAGACTGAGGGTGATGCTACTCAATGCTAGAAGTCTAAATCTCAAAATGCACTCACTCGAGGCACTCCTTAAAATGGAGAACATTGATATCTGTGCAGTGACTGAGACCTGATTCAAGGCTCCAGAGAGCACCCCTGCACTACCAGGCTATAACTCATACCACACTTTTCGTTCATGTAACCTGGACCGGAACACCAAAGGCGGAGGTGTGTCCATATTCATTAAGGATATTCACACCTCCAGGCTAGTTGCTTAGCATAATGCAGCTAATGCAGCCAAGGTTATCCAAGTGCAACTAACTCTGGGCAAAACTGCAATCCAAATTGTAGCTTGCTACAGATCACCCACCATGCCCCAGGATTCCCACTCCTCTTTTCTTGATGTACTGGAAAATATTACGGTTCACCCTAATAATGGGTGTCTTCAACTACCCCACCATTAACTGGGAAAACTACTTGTGTACAAACTCCTTAGCTCAACGCTTTCTGGAATTCATAAACTCCAGTGCCCTGGATCAACTTATCCACACCCTCACCAGGGGTAACAATATCCTAGATCTAGTCATTATCAATATAAGTGACTGGTGTTCCACACCTGAAGTCAATGCCTCATTGGTCCGATTCAACCATAAACTAATTACCCTAGATATCCACATCCTGCCTCCACCCCCCCATTAAGGAAACCATGGTAAAAAATTTCTCCAAAGCCAACTTCATGCTTCTTAAGACAGAAGTGGTGAACTTCATGACACCCATGCAGATGGACAATACAATTATGACTACTGAATCCTACACAATTGCGCTTTATAAGCACTTACATGAGTGCATGGATTGTGCTATCCCAAACAGAACCAAGACGCTATCCTCCAAAAAAAGAAAGCCAATCTGGTGGTCCCCTGCCATAAACAAACTGTACAACAGAAGAAAGAAACTCTTGCAAAAGAAAGTAAAATACCACAAGTGGAGGAGTTCCCTGGTCAGTCTCAGTAAGAAGCTGCGATCTCTGATAAAATCCTACAAAGCTAGTTATGACAACAAAATCGCCACTGATTCTAAAGACAACCACAAAGCATTCTATAGCTATGTCAAGAATCTCAATGGTAACACTCAGATCTGCTTTGAGTTACACCACAATGGCACTAAATATACAGACCCAACTGATATTGCCAACATCCTGGCAAATAGGTTCAGTGCTATCTTTACCCCCCTCTCACCCCTTAAAGAGCCCATCTCTATACTGGAAGAATGCAAAGTTCCTGTAATCAAGGCTGAACAGGTAAAAATCACATTCTCCAAAGCCAAGAACACAGCATCCATGGGACCAGACAACATCCCAGGCTGCGTTCTACACGAACTACAGAACGTACTGGCACCCCACCTAAGTACCATGTTCAATCATAGCCTCACCTCAGGCTTTGTGCCTGCTGAATGGCACACAGCAACGGTTACCCCACTCCATAAGGGGGGAGCCACCATGGACCCCAGGAACTACCTCCCCATTAGCCTGACGAGCCTGGACTGCAAGGCCATGGAACGTATCATCATGGAACTTATAAACAAAGACATAGGTAAACTCCAGACTCTGGATCCCACCCAGTTTGGGTTTGTAAAAGACAGATCATGTCTCCTAAACCTGACAGACTTCTTTGAAGCAGTCACCAAAGCCGTAGATAAGGGTTAGGTGGTTCACACAGCCTATCTGGATCTTGCCAAGGCTTTCGACACCATCCCCCACTCTTAAATTATAGATAAACTCAATAAACTAGGTATAAATCCCTATGTCACAAGATGGGTTGCCAACTGGCTCACTGACAGAACCCACACTGTGAAAGTAGCAGACTCCAAATCTGACTTCAGACCAGTGACAAGTGGAGAACCACAGGGTTCAGTCCTGGGTCCTCTCCTGTTTGGTATCTACTTCTCTGAAGTACAGGCAAACACAGAAGGTCTTTGGCTAACGAAGTTCGCAGATGACTGCAAACTAGGAGCCATAATCGAAACTCCTAACAATGTGGACATCCTACAAAAGGGCCTCACTGAGAAAAATGCCTGGTGTCAAAGCCATGGCCTCAAGCTCAATGCTAAAAAGTGCATTGTCATCCCCTTTGGTAAAAATTCTGTACCCATGAACTACAACATAGGCGGTAGTATACTTACACCGAAAGTGTGATAAGAGACCTTGGGACACAGGTGGACAGTAGTCTCTCCTTTGATAATCACATCACCACAGTAGTCAGGAAATCCTTCTACATGGCACACCTCATCACAAAAGGTTTCTCATCCAGAAAAAAGGAGGTCATTGTTCCCCTCTACTCATCACTCATTAGACCCATTATAGAGTACAACACCCCTTTTGGTATGTACCTCACAAGACATCTACAACAACTGGAAAGGCCACAGAAATACCTCACAAAGAGGATTACTGGCCTCAAACAGATTCCCTACACAGACCGTCTAAAAAAACTCCAGCTTTACTCCGTCGCATATCGCCTACTCAGAGGTGATCTCTGCCTAACATACAAAGCTATGTCAAACCCAGAGCTGTTGGACATGCTCCACTTAAAGAAATCTCAATCCCTCCGAGCTACATGCTCTAGGGACCTAAACTTTGTCACCACAATAAACATAACATGCTGGAGGGATGGATTCCTGTCCCAGAGACTTCCCATACTCTGGAATAAACTACCTATCTATATCAAACAAAGCCCCTCATTAGCACTCTTCAAGAAAAATCTTGATGACTGGATGGGAAATAGGAAATTCACTCCGGGGATCACCTCTGTGGCTCTGCTCGACAGTGCCACAGGAAAATAATTTTCTTGGGTGGCAAAAGCCAGGGTACCTTTTTGGCTGGGCTTTTATAGGCCCCAGGGCAGATAGCCTAGTACCTACCTATGAACCTATACATGTAATAAACTAAAATGAGCTAGCTTTCAGCAACATTATACACAAATCAATCGCCATTTTACTTCAAAGATGCAGAGTATTGTCAAAGCAGTACTGTTTGCCACAGTTAAGATGAATGGTGTACAATGGGTCAACCAATAACAGAAATGAAATAATATACAAAACCCAAGTTCTAAAAACCTACCTTAGTAACTCATTCATTCACAAATTCAGGGAAGTGACTAGAAAAGCTGCTTTCTTTGTGAAGAGTGGGTAATTAGAAGTTATGTCCTTACCATAACGTTCCATGTGGAGTGTTCATCTCGCCTTTGTTCTTACACCTGGGTTCGGAGCCGATCCTCGGCTCCGTGTCGGCCGCTTGGCAAGCTCTGCATCAAGAAGAAGCTCAAGACCAACCTAACTCCCACAATCCCCCTCTGCCTTTACCTCAGATCTAGTTTGCAAGCAAACCAGAAGTCAACAGAGAGAGTAACACATTCATGCCAAAAACAACATAACTGAGAGAAACACCTATACACATATATATATATATATATATATATATATATATATATATATATATATATATATATACATATATACACAACAACTGCGTAATGCAGAAGCAGGAGAAACCAAACCAGACACCAAACTGGACGTTCTTCCTGAGGGTGGGAGGGTGGGAATATAAGAACAAAGGCGAGATGAACACTCCACATGGAACGTTATGGTAAGGACATAACTTCTAAATGTGAGAGTGTTCAATCTCGCTGTTTGTTCTTACACCTGGGTAGCGTCCCTAGCTCCATGTTCCTGAGGAACTCACGGGAGAACGTTCTTGAGCACAGTGGAACCAAAGGTTGCTCTGTCCCTAGAAACCCTGTCTACCTTGTAATGAGAAATGAATGGATGTGGTTTAGACCAAGTAGCAGCTGCACAAATAGTGTCTAATGGTAAGCGAGCTGCATGAGCCAGGGATGTAGATACTGATCTTGTAGAGTGCCCCTTGGGTTTGACAGGTAAAGTTTGTTCCGAAGCAGCATAAACAAATATAATGCAATCAGTTAGCCATTTGGAAAGGGTTCGTTTAGTAACTGCTATACCTTTCCTGCTGTCTGCAAAGGCTACAAAAAGTTGATCTGTTTTCCTGTGATCCTTTGTTCTATCCAGGTAAAATCTAAGTTGTCTATGGACATCCAACTTGTGTAACATATACTCCAACTTATTGGAGTGGTTTTTGAAAAGGGTAGGGAGCTCAATGGATTGATTGATGTTATTAACGGAGCAAACTTTGGGGAGAAAGGACGGATTAGTGCGAAGAGATACTCTGTCAGAGTGAAAGATCAAATAAGGGTGTTTAATAGAAAGAGCCTGAAGCTCTGACACCCGTCTAGCCGATGTAATGGCCACCAAAAAGAGGGTCTTCCACAACAAATACTTTAATGGACAAGAAGAGGCTGGTTCAAATGGAGGTAACATCAATTTAGATAATAAAAGATTCAGATTCCAAGGTGATGTAGGAGTTCTAACTGGTGGTCTAATATGGAAAGATCCTTTCAGAAAGGCCTTACAAAGTCTGTGAGCCATAATAGGAGCCCCACATTCTTCCACATGAAAGTTGGAAATGGCAGCCAATTGCACTCTCAAAGTGGCAGGAGAAGCTCCTTGGTGGGACAATTCGGTTAAAAACTCCAAGATCTTATTTAAGGGAGCTATAACAGGGTCCAATTGCTGTGTATTTGCCCAGTAAACAAAACGCTTCCATTTACTAGTATAAGTCTTTGTAGTGGAAGCTTTATGAGAAGCCACTAGTATATTCTGAACTGCAGGTGAAAGAAGATCAGACCTGGCTAAGTAGGGAAGCGGAGCAGCCAAGCTGCTAGTTGGAGTGACAGTAGCAAGGGGTGGGGAGCCCCTGACGAGTGGGTCAGTAGATCCGGCTCTGGGTCCAGGATCCAGGGTTCCCGAATGCGGTGTGCCAGAAGAAAGGGAAACCAGATTTGATGAGGCCAGAATGGGGCAATGAGGATAATCGTTCTTTGCAGGTTGTTGGTTTTCTGCAGAAACTTTGCAATCAGGGGAAAGGGAGGAAAAGCGTACAGGAGACCCGGGGGCCAATCATGAACCAGAGCGTCCCTGGGGACTTCCCCTGGAGGAGGTAATAGGGCAAAATAGCTTCTGCATTTGGCGTTCATTGGAGACGCAAAAAGATCGCAGGAAGGCTGGCCCCATTTGCAAAAAATCTCCTTCGCAACTGACTGTTTGAGGGACCACTCGTGAGGCAACAGGATTGCTCTGCTCAACCTGTCGGCTATGACATTGGATGACCCCGGGATGTGCGTTGCAATCAGAAAGCGACCCGTGGACTCCGCCCATTGCCAGATTCTCATGGCCTCTCTGCATAGCTGATAAGACTTGGTTCCCCCTTGTTTGTTTATGTACCAGACTATGGATATGTTGTCCGTCTGAACTGCAATAGTCCCTAGAGGAAGAAGGGGAGCAAAGTGTTGCAACGCTAGAAACACTGCCCTCAACTCTAGAACATTGATGTGCAGATTGTACTCTAAATTGGTCCATTCGCCTTGGACTGTCTGTCCCTGAAAGATGCCCCCCCACCCTATCAGGGAAGCGTCCGTGGTCACCGTGGCTGTCGGCGTGGGTAGCACAAATGGTCTTCCGCTGGAAAGATTGCAAGTCCAGAGCCACCAGGCTAGGTGTGATTTGCATGTGTTTGTGATAAGAATTTCGTGTGTCAGAGGTAGCTGTTGGAACGACCATTGTGCAAACAGTAGCCATTGTAGAACTCTCATGTGCAGTCTTCCCAATGGTATCGCAATGAGAGAAGCTGCCATGAGACCCAAAACCTTCAGAACCAGTTTTGCTGGGGATTTTCTGGATGACAGAAGAAGAGATATGTGGCTTTATAGTGAGGCTATCCTTTCTGGAGGAAGTCTTAGAATTAAACGATGCGTATCCAATTCTGCTCCTATGAATGAGATCTGCTGTGATGGCTGTAGTAAAGATTTTTCGAAATTTACGGAAATTCCGAGATGAACACAAAGCTGAAGTGTGTAATCCCTGGCTTGAATCAGTTGACACTGGGTGGTGGCAGAAAGGAGCCAGTCGTCCAGATACGGAAACACCTGGAATCCCAGGCGTCTCAAGTGAGACGCTACCACTGCCATGCATTTGGTGAAAACCCTGGGGGCTGAGGTCAGACCAAAGGGCAGGGCTCGAAACTGAAAGTGGCTGGCTCCCAGCCGGAAGCGCAAGTGATCCCTGGACGCCCTGGCCATTTTGATGTGGTAGTATGCGTCCTTCAGATCTATTGAGCACATCCAGTCGTCCTTCTGTAAAAATGGAAGGATCGATTGAAGCGTGACCATCCGGAACTTTTCTTTCTTGACGAAGGTATTGAGATTGCTTAGGTCCAGAATCGGCCTCCAGTCCCCTGTCTTTTTTGGAACTAAAAAGAACCTTGAGTAAGTTCCGAATCCTCTTTGGTCCGCTGGGACTGGTTGGATTACTCTTTTTTCTAGCAGCTTTGAAATTTCTATAGCTGCAGGGTCTCGCAGATGGGGTGGCACATCTGGGAGTCTTTTCTTCGGAATTGGGGGCAATAGGAAGGGTATTCTGTAGCCTCTGGTAACAACGCTTTTTACCCAATTGTCTGATGTAAGATTTTGCCAGGCCTGAGGGTATAAAGCTAAGCGACCCCCGACTGCCTCCAGAGCAGGACAGTCGGGCCTCCTCTCAGGAGTGCTGGAAAGGTTTCCCAGGGGTTGTGTCCCTGTCACCTTAGTTTTGCGGACCCCCTCTGCCGCCAGGGAGGCGTCTTCCACCTCTGCCCCCTCCTCTGCCTCTAGAGGGGGCATCACCCTGTGTGCCTGGGAAAGAGCCTTGGGGTTTTCGAAACCACATTTTTCCACCATGTTGCCCTTTGGGGTACGGTCTGGATGGGGTGGAAAAAAGGACTCCGACAGCAGACAGAGTCTTTCCCTCTTGCTCACACTGGGTAAGGGTCTCCTTTACTTTGGGGCCAAAGAGAGTGGCACCATCAAATGGGGCGTTAGTAAAGGAAGACTTGAAGGCTTCCGCAAATGAACATAAGCGCATCCAGGATTGTCTACGAAGAGCAATCGCTGAAGCTGCTGCCCTACTCGATCCTTTGGCTGCGTATGAGATCAGCCTCATGGACGAGTTTGCAATAGATGTAAGGGTATTGAGATGTGCTGTAACCTTTTCTGAAACAGCAGCATCTGTAGTACCCTGGAGGGTATCTCCCAACTCTTTGATTAGATCCCTCTGTAGCCGTGTGAAGTGGGTCAAATAGTTCAGGGATCGCATAGAAAAAGCCGCTGAACTAAAAATGCGCTTCCCATACCTGTCCATAGTCCT
This sequence comes from Protopterus annectens, assembly GCF_019279795.1. NCBI lineage: Eukaryota > Metazoa > Chordata > Ceratodontiformes > Protopteridae > Protopterus > Protopterus annectens. The sequence goes on along the minus strand of NC_056728.1, from coordinate 1,757,287,051 downwards.
AGAATCTCTGTTAGGTGGATGGACAGATGAGGAAGATTCAGACATCTCCTTTTTCATGGCCGCTGCCACCACCATAGTGTCCACTGGCACTCCCTTTGTCAGATAAGCCTTATCCTGAGGGGCAGTAATATATTTGTTAGGCTTTCTAGGGACTGGCTCCACCATGTCAGGCGTCTCCCATGCCCTTCGAGCAATCAGCTCCATCAACTCATCGAAGGGCGGAGTGACCCAGGAGGAGGAAGGGCGAGCACCGAATGCCTTCAGCAAGACTGACTCATCCTCAGAAGGGGGGAGGGATTGCCAATCACCTCTCTGCTTTAGGATCTCCAGGATGTCAGAAAAGGAGACATCCTCTGAGGGTGACTTTGGGGACCCTTCTGACTCATCCAAGTCAGTGTCCGATGTCAATGATTCTTGTGGAGAATCTAAGTGTCTCCTCTTACACAATCTTTTCCTGAACTTCCTCGGGGCATCCAAGAAGCCTCCGAGGAAGAGGGGCACCCCCAGGGGTGGCTGAGACACAGGTGCTCGACGCTTAGATGTAGCCGTGGGTGCAGAGGAGGATAACGGTCCTTTATGGGAAGGAGAAGCTGTTTCTGCTGATGTGGTTGTCTGGGTAGACAACACCTTCCTCATGAGGTCGAAGGCCCCCGGGTCCCGAGTCGAGGTATCTCCCGGTTCCGAGGAAATCGGAAGAATCCCCGAGACAGGCACCGAAGGCATCGACCCCGAGGACGGAGCCGAGTCGATCCGAGCCGAGGCCCCGAGAGGGAGCGTCGGAACCGAAACATCGGTCCGACTCTCAGTCCCGGATCCAAGGATGGATCTTCGGCTCTGAGACTCCGGTACCGGATCCGACGGAGTCGAGGTGAACGGAGCCGACCGAGAGAAAGACGGTTCTGGCACCGAGGGCTCCACAATCACCAGATCACCCTCTCCCGGCTCCGAAGACTGGATAGGTTTCGGAGGAGGAACAGGTGGAGATAAGGGAAGGCCTTCGAGTCTCGACACCAACTGGGAGGAGACAGAGATGAGCTTGGATAAGGCCGTATTCTCCATTAATTACTGCACCACGCGGTCTACATCGGTGTCGGAGAGGGGCCTGGAAGAGCGCGTCGAAGGAATCAAAGACGGAGCCGACCTCAACAATGCCGGGGGAGGGAGCTCCGTCACCGGTTCCAAGACTCAAGGCTCGGAAACTGACAACAGTTCAACACTCGGCCCCAAAGTCTGTGGAACCGGTGATCGAACTTTAACTGAAGAGCTCGGAGCCGATGACCTGGGCTCCGACGTCTTCGATTCCTTCGAGGATTTGGATGTCTGGTCTGATGCAGCCAGAGCCTCTTGAAAAGTAGGTTTTAGAAGACCCCTATCCATAAGTTTCCTGCGCCTATCTGTCATGACCCTTCCACTGAAAGAATGACATATTGAGCAGTCTTCTTGCAGATGGAGAGGGCCAAGACAGTAGACACAGGAACTATGATTATCAGTCACCGACATCTTCTGCCCACATTGGCAGCGTTTAAAGCCAGACTTAGCTTTCTCAGACATGTCACAATTTTAGTTACACCTAACAGAGAAAAAGTCAATATTATGTCAAGTCCAGTAATTTTGTCTAATCCAGAAACTTATTGTCAAATCCTGTAAAAAGTCAATCCAGTAGTCAATCCAAGTAAAAGGGTGGGGTAGGCCCCGAGGGAAAACTCTAATAAAGTATATAAAAGGACTTTATATGGAACCGAGAATTCCTCGAAACACTACTAACACACACACACAGTCACTTAAAGACAATTTTTTTAGAAAAAAATTTAGAAGAAATATAAGAAAATTATAAATCTTAGCTTAAGGTTGCTCGAGCTCATCAAACTGATGCGAACGCTGCAGCGGCAAACTAGATCTGAGGTAAAGGCAGAGGGGGATTGTGGGAGTTAGGTTGGTCTCGAGCTTCTTCTCGATGCAGAGCTTGCCAAGCGGCCGACACGGAGCCGAGGATCGGCTCCGAACCCAGGTGTAAGAACAAACGGCGAGATTGAACACTCTCACATCAGTGCTTAATTGTTATATACACATTCCTAGAAAAGGACTATCATGTAGCATTTACAATATTTTGAAATCAAAACAGGGTGGAACCTTAGCATGACAAGAACAGCCACAAAGCTATGCAGGAACTAATAAAAACCTGGGTATAGTCCACTATATTAACACTATACCAGTTAGCTTGTTTCTAGCTAATTAAGAATTAATAATGTCCCTGGACAGAGTCAATGAAATTAGTAAATTACTAAATCCCAGAACTATTATTGCCACGGTGGTACGGCGGTAGCGTTGTTACCTCACAGCAGGAGGTTCTCCCATTCGATTCTTGGCGTGGCTTGGGAGTGCCTTCTGTGTGGAGTCTGCATGTCCTCTCCGTGGTTGGGTAGCATTCGAAAGACATGCGTGCATAACTGGGCGTGCCTTCGTTGAAAGTTGGGCGTCGAGCTGGCACCTCGGTGTTTCGTAAAACTCGACTGCCAATCATTAGCGGACTGGAGTTCCGCTGTGGCGACCCCTTACCGGGAAAAAGCCGAAAGACAAACAACAACTAAATCCCAGAACTATGGATTATCCCATAAATGTTGTTGTTTAAAGGTATGAATATGGATGGAAATCCACAGTATGCTTCATCTAGTTCTTTAGTTCTGCATCAGCTTACTCTCTGACAGACAACATCTGCATTCTCCTCCAGGGAAATTTTTTTTTTTTTTTTTTACTGGTTGAATACTCTTAACTTGTGCATGTCCTGATATCCTCACACATAATTATTGCAGTAAGAATTCATGTCAACTGGTGGTTGCTTACATTTGATTTGACAAGTCACCTTGACTGTTTCTTTGGTAATCTCAGCTAATTGAATAAACATGCACCATTAGAACCTTCTGAGGATTCTGGAATCTTAAAAATGCTAATATTAAGACTTAAGAGGTGAATTTTAATTTGTTGTACGGATCCTGCAATATCATATTTTCTACAGCTTGCCTTGTAACTCTGGCTACAGGTATTCCAAACAGTATGCAGGCATACACAGCCTCAAAGGACAGGTTCATAGATTCATAGGTAAGTACTAGGCTATCTGCACAAGGGCATTTATAAGCCTAGCCAGAGTGTGTTGGCTTTCGCCACCCCCTTAGATCAGTTCCCTGTGCCTCTGCCCAGCAGAGCCACTGCAGTGATCCCCAGGGTAAATCTTCTGTTTCCCATCCACCCGTCAATGTTTCTCTTGAAGAGTGCTAGTGAGGGGCTCTGCCTGATGTATATTGGAATCTTGTTCCAAAGCAAGGGGAGTCTCTGGGTCAGGAATCTATCCGTCCAGCATGTCCTATTTATCATTGTGGTAAGGTTTATATCCCTGGAGCATGTGGCTCTCAGAGATTTGTTTTTTTTTAGGTAGAGCATATCCATCAATTCTGGGTTGGACATGACCTTGTATGTCAAGCAGAGATCACCTATGAGTAAGCGGTATGCAACCGAGTACAGCTGGAGTTTCTTTAGTCGGGCTGCATAGGTCATCTGTTTGAGGCCAGTAATCCTCTTGCTGAGGTACTTCTGTGGTCTTTCCAGCTGTTGCAGGTGTCTTGTAAGGTACATCCCAAATGGGACGTTGTAGTCTATAATGGGTCTAATAAGTAGTGAGCAGAGAGGCACAATAACCTCCTTTGTTCTGGATGAGAACCCTTTTGAGATTAGTTGGGCCACATAGAAGGATTTTCTAACCACCTTGGCAATATAATTATCAAAGGAGAGATTGCTATTTACTTGGGTCCCCAGATCACTTATTACTTTTTCTGTATTTAGGGGATTACCACCTATGTGGTAGTTCATGGGTACTTTGTTTTTTCCAAAGGGGTTGACTATATACTTTTTGGCATTCAGCTTGAGGTCATGATTTTGACACCAGGTATCTGTCTCAGTGAGACCCTTCTGGAGGGGGTCTGTATCAGCCGGAGAATCAATTATGGCCCCTAGTTTGCAGTCGTCTGCGAACTTGGTCGGCCAAAGTCCTCCTGTGCTTGCCTGTACCTCTGCAAAGTATATACCGAACAGGATGAGTCCTAGGACTGAGTCCTGGGGGATGCCACTTGTAACCGGTTTAGAGTAGGACCTAGAGTCTGCAACTCTCACCATGTGGGTTCTGTCCGTGAGCCAATTTGCAACCCATCTCATGACGTAGGGGTTAATGTTCAGGTTGGTGAGTTTGTCTATAATACCAGAATGGGGAATGGTGTTGAAAGCCTTTGCGAGGTCTAGGTAGGCTGTGTGGACCTCCTTACCCTCATCTAATGCCTTGGTAACTGTCTCAAAGAAGTCCACCGGGTTTAGGAGGCATGATCTGCCTTTAACAAAGCCAAACTGGGTGGGGTCCAAAGTTTGGAGGTTCCCAATGTCTCTGTTAATTGAGTTCCATGATGATGCACTCCATAGCCTTGCAGACCAGGCTAGTCAGGCTTATAGGGCGATAGTTACCGGGGTCCGTTGTGGCACCACCTTTGTGGAGTGGGATAATTGTTGCAGTACGCCACTCAGGAATGGGCTTTTGTCTCTACAGTAGTTACATGAAGGTTAAACCACTTTGCTTTCATCATCAGCACACTGATATTTAACCAAGCCTTAAAAAGGGTTATCATCTACCATTAACGTTTGCAGAATATTTATATTACTTGGTGACAGTTCACAGGGTTTTGAGAGGTAAGCAGCAACATCAGGTTATCTTTCAGGTTCCCCATATTGTCAACTTCTCAGATGCAGCTAGTTTTGCTCTAAGACTATTACCACTATACTAGTCTTATCATGTGTCCATACTTATGAAAGATTGATTTGAATTAATGATGACCTGCTATATGAAATGTTCACTGCATTTTAATACTATACTTTTGTACTTTTGAAATATTCCAAAGACACACATTTGTCCTAATGCCTGCTAATGTCTGTCATGCTCTACCAAAATGCGGTTTATATATACATATATATGGGTGAAAATCAGAAGGTCAAAGTGGGTTCAGTTGAACCCACTTCAGTCGAAGTCAGGAGGCGGAACGGCGACAATGTCGAACCTGACATCATCGAAGTACGAATCTCACCCCATCTCGACCCATGTTAAAGCCTGTTCCGCGGTTTACGGCGAGTCGGAATTCAACACTGTCGGTTTCGCGGAAGTATGTCAATGGTCAGGTTCGACCTTCTGATGGTAAACCTACATATATATATATATATATATATATATATATATATATATATATATATATATATACATAGTTCCCCTTCACAAGATCGAGTTACTGAAAGCTCGAAATTCATAAGCTTGAGCCTAGAATCTCGGGTTTCAGTATCTCAAAATTGTGAAGAGACGGGAACTAAAACAAAAAACACAAGTTTACTTACATGTTTGCAGGGGTCTGAGACCCCTCGCACTCTCCCTGCTAAAATACCTCAGCTCCGTGACCGCACTATAACGGAGGAATGGAAATTCTACCACTGTGCGCTTCTGCATACAGCGCGCAACAGGAGATTTCCCTCATCCCCATTGTAGTGCGGTCTCAGAGTTGGTATATTTAAGTAGGGGGGGGGGTGCAGAGGGGCTGCAAAAACATTGTAAGGACATTTGTGCAATGTCTTTTACCTATGGTTTAGAATTTCGAGTTGCTGAAGGCTCAAGATTCTGGGCTCGAGCTTCTGAATTTCGAGCTTTCAGCAATTCGAGATTCTAAAGGGGAACCATATATATATATAGGAACCATATATATATATATATATATATATATATATATATATATATATATATATATATATATATATATATATATATATATATATTATACATATATATATATATATATATATATATATATATATATATATATATATATATATACATATATATATATATATATATATATATGGTTCCCATTCAGAAGCCTGAAACATCATAAGCCTGAAAATCAAAATCCTGAAACCAAAAGCCTGAAAATTCAGAATCCTGAAAACTCAAAATCCTGAAAGCCCAAAATCCTGAAACTCAAAATCCTGAAAACACAAATAATGCTAATATGTCACTACAAAGACACTAATATCTACCAACTGACCCTGACCCTGTGTGTGTGTGTGTGTGTGTGTGTGTGTGTGTGTGTGTGTGCGTGTGTATGTACATATACAAACAGTTTCATAGGACAACACTAGGCTATTGGCCTTAAGGCCCTTACAAGCCTAGCCAAGAATTTTGTCCATGTTTCCATAAACTCAGTACCTGTTTCCCCTGTCCTACAGGGACACAGGTGGGCAGGTGGGATCCCAGGGATGTATTTTCTGTTTCCCATCCAGTCATCCACGTTCCTCTTAAAGAGGGCTAGTGAGGTAATCTGCTTGACATGTAAAGGAGTCTACTCTTCAGACAGGGGAATCTTTGGGACACAAATCTATTCCGCCAACAAGTTCTATTAATATCACAGACCAGGTTGAGGCCTTGTGTGCGGGTTGTGCAAGTGGAGTTTGACTTACAGATATGCAGCAATTCCATCAAGGCTGGGTCTGAGACAGCCTTGTATGCCAGACATAGGTCACCTCTGAGCAGTCTGTATGAGACCAAGTAGAGGGACAGGGCTATTAGCCTATTTGTATAGGATGGGTGTTTGAGCCACTGGATTTTCCTGGTCAGGAACCTCTGTGGTCTCTCCAGCTGCTGCATTGCTTGGCAAGGTACATGCCTTAGGGAGCACTGTACTTGATAATGGGTCTGATAAGGGAGAAGTACAGGGATGTTATAACCCCCTTGTTCCTGGATGAAGGGATGTTATAACCTCCTTGTTCCTGGATGAAATATCCTTACTTATGAGGTGGGGCTTGTAGAAAGTCTTCTGTACAATGGAGGCAACATGGTGGTCAAAAGTCAGTTTGCTATCAACCTGGGTGCCCAAGTCCTTCACAACTGATTGCATATTTTGCACGTTGTTATTAATGTAATAATTAGTGGGGCGCCATTTTCCCCAAAAGGGATAATGATGCATTTCTTGGCATTCAATTTGAGACCATGCTTCTGGCACCAGTCATTAGTTTGTGTAAGGCCGTCTTGGAGTATGTTCAAATCACTAGGGAAATTTAAAACAGCACCCAGCTTGCAGTCATCTGCAAGCTTGGTAAGCTAAAGATCACACTGGTTTTGGTTTGCACCTCAGAAAAAGTATATCCCAAACAGCAGAGGCCCCAAGATCGATCCTTGGGGTATGCCGCTCATTATGGATCTACTACTAAAGGTGGCTTTCCCTATTTTGACTGAGTGGGTTCTATCAGTGAGCAAGTCAGCTACCCATCTAGTAAGATACGAGTTGATGCCTAGCTGGGAGAGTTTATCTATTACGCCTGAGTAGGGAAGAGTGTTGAAGGCTTTGGCTAGGTCAAGGTAGGCAGTGTACACTGCCTTCCCCTCGTCTATGGCTTTGGTGACTGTTTCGAAGAAGTCAATCAAGTTTAACAGGCATGATCTCCCTTTGACAAAACCAAATTGTCTAGGGAGGGTGCAGGTGCTGGGGATGTCCTGGTTTACTGATGGTGGGGACAGGGGGGTGAAATTTTCACTAAACCTGTCTGCCAGCAGGTTGGCTGTATCTACGGCAATTACATATGTGGTGTTCTTGACCACCAGTTCAGAGCAGACTTGGGTGTTACCTTTGAAAATGCAGACATGGGTGAAAAAGGCCTTGAGATTGTCCTTAGTGGATGTAGCCAATCTGGAATTGAAGTTAGCCTTTCAGGATTTCACCAGTGATCTTATTTGCTTGTTTTGACAAAGGAGAGATTGCTTCCAACTTGGCACCTGCTTCTTCTTAGTACTAGACAGCAATGTTTTCCTTTTATTATAGAGCTTGTTTATTACTGCTGTCCACCAGACAGGTTTACTCTTCCTTGTGGAAGATGATTTGGTCGTGTCAGGTATTGCTAAGTCCATGCAGCTATATAGGTGATCATATAGTTTTTTGGTGTAGGCTTGGACATTAGTGCTAGTTCAACTAAAGGGACAGTGGCTGTGAAGCTGCTTATACGTGGTCTCATGATGTTGTAGTCAGCTTTGTAAAAGTTTTTTTGTTTGACCCTGGCAAGGAGAGGGGTCAGGAGAGATTGTGACTTCGAATGTGATTGCTTTATGGGTGGATCTTACCAAGGTGGATGACACTGTAGGGGTGCTACAGTGGGTATTCATGTTGGTTAGTACCAGGTCCAGGAAATTTTCACCTCTCATGGGGGTGTCGACCAGCTGATCCAATGCATTGGCAATGACGAAGTCAAGGAATCCCTGGGCTTTTGTATTTGGGCTAGAATAGGTCTTCCACTCTATGGCTGGGTAGCTAAAGTCGCCCAGGTTCAGGGTAGAGGGTTGAATCATGATGGATTCAACTAAGTCCAGACAGGTGGAGTGGGTGTCCTGAGTCTTGATTGGGGATCCGTAGTTAGCTATGATTTGAATAAGTGTTTTGTCCACATTTAACTGCACCTGGAGTGTCTCCTGTGTGTCATACTATTTGACCAGCCTGAAGGTGTGTATGTCTTTGATAAATATTGAAACTCCACCTCCTCTGGCTCTGTAGCCCTTTGTTTGGGTTCTGAAAGTATGGTAGAATGAGTAATTGGTAAGGCTGGGGTGTTCTCCGCAGCTTTGAACCAGGTTTCAGTGACTGCACAAATGTCAGCATCTTTCAGGGTGAGGAATGCTTGCAATGAGTGCAGTTTCATGTTAAGGCTCCTAGCATTTAACAGCATGACCTTTAAATTTTGTTTGGAAGAATTTTCACGTTGGTAATTTTGTCTTCATGACTTTGCCTAAAAAAGGCACTATGGAGAAGGCAAGAGCCTTTGCCAGAAGCCTGAAGCCTGCGGGGGGACAGTTGAAGGCTATCTCTGGCAAAGCATCATGGTCTGTCAATCATGCCCTCCCCGGCTGTCAGGTACTGGATCCCCTTGGAATAACACCAGAAACCAAGCCAATTGTTAAAGTCAATCATTTTCTGTTTGTATTGTGGCATCATACTGTGTGACGGTAGGATGCTGTTTAAGGCTAGGGAAATACCTGCCTGGGACACATATTTAGCGAGCACAATCATGTCTCAATTCATAGAGCCCAGAGAGGTATGTCTCAACTCATTCATACCAACATGGACTATGACAGTGTCATAACAGTACCTGTTGCTGACAGACTTGAATGCGTGCTTGATATGGTGGATTCGAGTACCTGACAGGCAATTTACAGTGACTTTCTCCTTGTCTAGTTTGATGAGGGACACATCTGTGTGTCTCATGACAGAGTCTCCTATGTCTAGTATGTTGGGTACATGGCTGGGCCTTAAAGCTTGTGAGACACAAGCGTGTGTACTATCTGTGGTGCTTGCTGCTGTGGGTTGTGATGTGCTTGTGTGTTTTTGCCTTGGAGGTCACTTTTGTTTAGGTATATATACTTTATATATTTTATACACACACACACACACACACACACACATATATATATATATATATATATATATATATATACGTAAATATATATATATATTTTTTTTTCTTTCATTCAAGCTGACTTCTGGTGCAGATTCCCCACCCAGTAGTCATTTGACATCACACACTGATCAACTGCTCTGCTGTTTTCACCATTTGTTAGCACATCTACACTAGCTTCAGGGAGGACACATTACTGCATGCAGTCAAGCTTTTTTTAGAAACAATCACACCACAGACATGAGAGGATTTCTGTTTTTTTTTTTTGTTTTTTTTTTTTGTGGCAAATATTTATGAGGTGCAAGAACAGTTCACTTTCCATGCCAATACCACTAATGTGTACTGACTTTTGTGCTTCTGATAATGAGGCATTGTTTGATGGATTGTACATATTCATGCACACCCAAACATCTCATTTGTGAATTCTACCAGGCTCCTTGTCTTTCCCTTAAAGCCATCTATTGGCATTACTGCTTAGGGTATTCAGTTACAAGTATCTAATGTTTACAGTTTACAGCCCTTCCCTGCCCCTGTAGAAAAGAAGTCCACATATGCTCAGGTCTTTCCCCAGCCAATTCCATTTTAGCCACCTAAAGGACAAGCCATCTGCTGCCCTGAATACAGGAGGCAACATTCTGAGTGGAAAACTCAGGCTGAAAAAGGAGGTTATCTTAGAACCAAAATCTTATTCTTCATTTAAATCATACTTAAGTGTGCAGTTTGTCATTTGTTTTCTACCCTTATTGTAACATAATGACCCCTCAAATATCCAGTACTTGAGCATAGATTTCAACTCTCCTTACAACTCTCACCACTGCCTTGCACTCAGTTCTCTTCAATGGCTGGAATTCCCCCAACTGCTCCGACTATAACAATTTCAAATCATACACGCTCTACCACACCACCCGTCCACCTGCCCATCCCTCTCTTCTGTTGTATCCTTTTACACTCCGGCCCGTCCTCTCCACACATCCAACAAGCAACTCCTAGATATTTATCAACCTAACAAAAATGTTGGTAAACTACTATATAAATGCACTATAGCCCACTGTAGCCTGGAATAAACTCCCTTTACATACAAGATCAATTCCCCACCCGAAACACTTCAAAAAAGGAACTTAAGACTGCACCTATTTAACACCAAGTCTTGCCCCTGTCAGGACCCTACTTAACCCACTACACTAATGTATTATCCCTCTTACTACATACTCATCTCACTTCACCATGTCTTACTTTTGTCTCTGTTTACACACACTCCACTAAATGAATTGCACTTATTAGCTTGAGCTCTACATCACATATACAGTATATTATGTATATATTTTTTGCTCTACTTTAAATTCCTCTCTCTATATTAGAATTATATTCCTTTAAAACAACATATATGTATTAGAAAAGTTCTATTGCTGTATTTACATACAACCCACAGTTTTATTCTTGTACTAAAAAAATGAAATTGGGGTCCTGGCTCAGTTGGACCAACTCGATTAACAAATGTCAAATAAATAAATAAATAAATAAAGGAGTAAATCCACCCATCCAGTACACACACACACACACACACACACACACACACACACACACACACACACACTGAATAGTCTGCTGGTTTACAGTAATCCAGCAAAGGAATGTCAGTATCAGCATAATATACAACAATGGATGCCCTTCCTTATCACTGTTGCAGTATTCTTCACTCCTGGTATATGCTGATGAGGATAGCTGATGACAGTTCAGCCAGCATACCAAAGCCTTTACACCTTCCAGGTGCCGTATATCAGACATATATGTCCTACTGGCAAGGTGTAAGGTACATGACGTACGATCACCTAATCTTCAGCACTTTTTTGCCACCAGCCCAAATGCTACCATTAAATTTGGTTTGCAAGCTATTTACTAAGTTGGTTAAACTACTAAGTCTTCTAAAGATAAGTGTCCCATTGGGGTCTCTTCCTTCTTTTCTTTTTTTCTTCTTTTTACTTCAGTTTACATGTCATACAAGAATATGAGTGTGAGAGGCAGAGTCCTCATAAAGACTGACAAGAAAATTGCCTTTTTTGTTTGGGTGCTACACATGACTATATACAGTCTGGCATTTGCCAGACATTTGTCCCTAAGACACTCCAGAGTCATCTCTTACTATTTAATTGAAAAAAACAGTGGTTGTAACTTTTGGCTCAGGATACTATGGCCAAATCCACCCATTCCAACATTCAGCCACTGCTTAAGAAGAAAGACAAAAAGGGGTGTAATGATCCTGCTACTGTTCAGCCCCCACCCGATGTCTCAGTCGGGTTGAATGGTTGAATAAAGAACCTGAGAACCATTTGGTGCCAATGTCAGCACCCTCTGCCACAAACCAGTTGAAGCCCAATACTGAGATGCCTACCCTCACATCCGCTGAGGCTGTGCCTATGTCTGGTGCAGATATGGAGGGGGAACCATGTTTGATTATTTCAGAGGGGCTTAGGGGGATTCCTGAAATACTTGTTAAGGAAGAGATGCCCAGTACCCTCATTGAATCTATGCAGGGGTCTGAACCTTCTAGACTTGTTAAAGCTGATGTTCTTTTGAAAAAGGAGCAGAAGACTAAACATGTGGCCTCTACGGCTAAGCATCCAAACAAAGAATGGCAGGATTGTATTAATGTGCTTTTCAATGCTATTATGGCTTTCAAGCCCCCTCAAGGATTATCTGTTACTTTTTCTGTTCCCTGGTTCTCCACTCCTTCCCAATGTCCTAGGGACTCTGACTCCTCTGATGAACAGTCAGACTCTAGTGAGTCATCACTGGCTTACACTTCTCAGATCCAATCTCCTTTTGTCCTGGATCTGAAGAAAATAATTCACTTTCGCCTGACTCCCCTATGGAAGAATTGTCCTTTGAGGATATGGTGGCTTGTATGCTGGAACATTTTAAATGGGACTGTTGCCAGGCTTCCGACATTCAAAAAGATTCTATGAATTCTTGCAAATAGATTTTCATCAGCCTTCTGTAGTCCCTCCAATGCTGGATGTCCTTTTGGATACTTTCACTGCATCTTCTAAGGCCACTGATTCCCAGCTTCCTTGCCCCTAAGAAACCAGACAGGTTCCATAAAGTTTTTGTATAAAAGCCCTTCCTCTGATCCTGCTGTTACTTCTGTAGCCACTGATAAACCATCCAAGTTGCTGTCCTCTTCTAAGCTTTTACCTCCTGATAAGGACAGCTGTGCCACGGACAGGTATGGTAAAAAAGTATATACCTCTGCCACCTTAGCCTTCAGGGCTATTAATTGCCAGGCCCTATATAGCTAGGTATGTCCTGTCTTGTCTGTCCCAACTTGGAGCATTCAGGTTGATGTGCATGATACAGAGGGTAAGACTTCTGCCATTTCTCCTTTGAACTGTTTCTCAGGTGGCTTGTTATTCTATTAAATGCAGTTATGATGCTGCTGCTGATGCCGCCCTAGGGCAGCTGCAGCTACATCTGATATGAGGCGGTATTCTTGTTTGCACCTCAGGCTCTGCTTGAAGACATCAAGGCCAAATTATTAGACTCTGCCCATAGACGACCAGAATCTCTTTAGCACTGCTGCGGCTGAATTAAGACCCTTAATGATAAGGGTAAAGTTATGCAAGACTTGAAACAAACCTGTCTCTCCTGTTCCTAAGTTTCAGAGAATTTGTTCTTCTAAACCTTCCTTTGTTTGTAGGCAGCCTAAACACACTTCTATGGGCAATAGAGCTTCTAGGAGAGTTTTTCCAGACAAGTCTTCTCAGGGTTCTGTGGGTCAAAAGCCTCCTTTCCCTGAAAAATCTGCATATATTAGACATTCAGCCACTACTACGCCTTGGCCAAATTCCTCTGTCCCTCAGGTTGACTCTTTCTGTTCCTGTTTGGCAAGAGATAACCAAAGATGCTTGGGTACTTTCCATTATCCCAAATGGTTATGTTATGGTCTGGAAGTCCCTTTCTCCATTCTCAGGCCTTTCACAGTCTCCTCCTTGTCAGCTCTCACATTTTCCATTTATTTTTCAGGTTCTAGTGGTAGAGGGAACCATCCATTCTACCTTCTTGTATCTGCAGGAAACAGGTTTTTATTCCAGGATGTTTCTGGTTTCCAGGATGGAGGGGTCATGGAGGCCAATTCTAGACCTGTCCTTTCTCAACACCTTTCTCAAGGTTCCCTCTTTCAGGATGTTGTCTCCTCAGACACTTTTCCTTCTGTTGCTTCCTCAAGCTTTTCTGGTATCCCTGGACTTGAAGGATGCTTACCTCCACCATTTCTACTCACCCTCTCTTCAAGAAGTTTTCATGTTTCTCTGTTTCTTCCTCTCATTATTGGTTTTCTGATTTGCATTTTAGTCTTTCTACAGCTCCAAGAATCTTTACCAGAAGTCTGGCTCCTATAGCTTTCTGCTGAGTTCAGGGAATTCAAATATTCTCTTACTTGGACAACCTTTTGATTCAATCTCCCTCTTGGATCCTGCTTCAAGATCTACACTTTGTTAGAGTGTATTTAACAGTGAATAAAAGATTGAAATTAATTCTGCTACAAATATGCAACATAAATAAGGTATAAAATAAAGCTTGCTTAAATGTAAAAATAGAGTTTATTCTTCTTTGTTCTTCTTTTGGCTTTTAGGGGTCGCCACAGCGGAACTCCGGTCTGCTAATGATTGGCAGTAGATTTGTTACGGGTGCAGAGGTACCAGCTCGACGCCCAACCTTCAGCGAAGGCACACCCATTCTACGCATGTCTTTTGAACGCCACTCGACTGTGGGGAGGACATGCAGACTCCACACAGAAGGCGCTCCAGCCGAGAATCGAATGAGGGTACCTCTTGCTGTGAGGCAACAATGCTACCGCTGCACCACAGTGGTTTCCATAAATGTAGAAATAGAGTTTAGCAGTATGTAATTAGCATCCATACTAAATGACTTTGACTTGAAAAATAAGGAATTTCCTTAATGGACATGTTTTCCTACAAAATTAGCAAGAATGTATGCATTTTACATTGTCAGCAAGAAAGCTGACCTCTTACAGACTTAGCAAAAATGTAAAAAAACAGGATGTATGCATTACACATTGTCAGTAAGAAAGCTAACCTGCTTCCTTAAAGAATGGACAACAGGGAAACAATCTGTACATGTTTCTATCATATGACACTGTTAACCAAGGAAGTTTGAATGGACATGCTTTTATCAAGTCAGCATTTGCACAAGATGGTTCCTTAAAAGACAATACCAGCATTATTTCTCTACAGGATGAAAACATATTTTTTTGCAAACACCAGCAAACAGATGTTTTCATACAAAGACCAAAACAGAATACCGAGAAAAACAGGATGTAAAACCACTATAAAGAGACTATAGCAAATGAAATTGTTATGAGAAGTATTTTGTACAGGAAAGTTACCTTCTATGCTGATCGAGAAGTAAAGTGGTACAGTGTAACTAAAGCTGCAACAGTAGTACATGTGGTTTGCTATAAAAAGTTATTTATTAACTACTGCTTTTAAGGTGACAGAGTTTGGTGCTGCATCAGTGTATATTCTGCAAGTTTCTGTGGGCAACAGACTGTGAATGTACTTATAACTCGACTTTGATTTCAGCAGAATCCAGCCAGCAAGACCTTAGTGTCTTAAGAAAACTTCAGATCTATCACAGTAAGCAGCATCATAATAATTATTTTTTCACACTTCACTATGTTTCTTCTATATAGTGTGGGGTTCACCCTAAATCTCAAAAAGTCTATGTTGACTCCATCTCAGGACCAAGTGTTCATTGGTTGCTGGATTCAGACTATTCCAAAGTTGGCTTGCCTACTGCCTCTGAAGATCGTCTCTTTGAGTGTTTATTTCCATTCCCTTCTACCTCTTCCAGTCCTTCCTGCAAGGGAATTTCTCTCAGCTCTGGGGAATATGGCATCCACCATTCTCATGGTTCCCTTTGCCAAACTCCATATGAGGAAATGTTAATAGTATCTCATGACCTCTACTGAACTTAATAACTACAGACCCATTGGTATACTCTCCCCCTGGCCAAAATCCTAGAAAAATGCATCCATACCCAGGTGCTAAAGTATCTCCTAGACAGCAACATCCTGTCACCTAATCAACATGATTGCAGACCTGCCCACAGTACCATTACAGCCCTCCTCTGCTTCACAGACACAGTAAACCATCTCAAAAATGAAGGCCTGCAGGTGTCAACTCTTTTTTTGGATATGTCCAAAGCATTTGACACAGTCTCTCACCAAATCCTGCTAAACAAATTAAACCAATATCACCTATCAAAGTCCACTCTTAAGTGGTTCCAAAGCTACTTAACTGACAGGTACCAAGCTGTAAAATGGGAAAATTCTCTCTCTCCTCAGCTGCCCATAACTATAGGAGTTCCACAGGGTTCTATCTGAGGACCACTACTATTCACAATCTTCACAAATGACCCCCATACCTCCACACAGCATGCATCTATTATTCAGTATGCAGATGATACTACCTTAATCTGTGTTGCACAAAATATTCCCACCCTCCTGCAAACAACTCAACTAGCATTCTCTGACATTGAAAACTACCTTACCAAAGCCCAACTTATCCTCAATCCAAAGAAAACTCAGCTTATGATTATAACCAGTTCTAACAAAAGCACTGATAACAGTCAATTCACTATTACTCCACAAATGCTACTCCAATCACTCCAGTAGCACAGGCTAAGCTATTGGGAATAACCATAGACTCCCACCTAAAATCTGATAGTCATCTCAACTTAACTATTAAAAAAGTACATGCCAAACTGGGATCACTCTATCGTATCAAACTGTTTCTTACCAACAACACAAGATCAGCCATGGCTCACTCCCAACTTCTATCCACCCTTCTATATGCATCTCCCATTCTGACTAATCTCAACAAAACTGAACTAAGCAAAATGGAAGCCTGCTATAACAGAATTGCCCACTGTGCTGCAAATTGTTCATATAGAAATCATCACTGTACTGCTTTGAGACAGCTCCACTGGATTGAACTGACCAACCTCCTAACCTAAAATCAGCTCTGCCTCTGTCATTCTATCTATTACCTCCCCAATAAGTGTCCTGCCCTCAGAAAACTAGTACAACATCACTCAGCCAAAAGACCTCTTAGATCATCAAGCAAACTACTACTAGAAGTCACCAACAGCTACAATAGCTTTGGAGACACACTGTATAGTAGTTCAGTGGCTAATAAATGGAACTCTCTCCCCATTATCATACAAAACACATCATCCAAAGCCTCCTTTAAAAACCTCATTAGGCAACATCTCAAGCAAAGTTAGCAGTGCCATGACTGCTCCCCAGGCTAGTGAAAGCAGATAAGGTACACATACTAAACCTAGAGTACTTGATAATAGTTTTCACTCTTACTCACAAACAGTGGCTAATGTACAATGTATGTACTCTACCTGTGTACTATGTATGTATTCTACCTATTTTCCAAATTTTAGCTGTACACCACAAATCTATTAATTACCTTTATTTTTTAAATTTATATTTTCTTGTTTGTTCTCTCCACTGTAACTGTTGATGTGCTGCATACCACTGTAAAGACATGTCTTTTGTAATTTGTGTGTATACTGATCATGTCTAAATATCTAACTGTATCTGTAATTCTTCTGTGTGGAGCTTTTCTCCCTGGGCCTCTGCTGAAAAGGGGCCTTTTCGGCTCAGTCACACGCCCCGGGTTAATAAATGTAAAATAAAATAAATAAAATACAAAATAAAAAAGACTGTTTGAGTCCAACACTGCCATCCTCTGGAGTGTGTGGTTCCTCTCCTGCCTTGTCTCAAGCTTGATTTCAGTTGGTGGATTCACCAGATTTTCCTGAATCCAGGTCTGCCTTTCAGGTTCCTCTCCCTACTCAGAAGCTGTACATGAATGCTTTCAATCAAGGTTTGGGAGCCTCCTCAAACAACCTCAAAGTCCAGGGTCTTTGATCCCATCAACTACTGGCTGCCCATATCAACATAAAGGAGATAAGGGCTTTACTTCTAACTCTCCAGGCCTTTCACTCCCTTTGGGTGCCGTGTCTTCTAATGTTTATTTTACAAACAATACCATAGGTAGGTGGTACATCAACAAACAAGGGAGCACAACATTTTATTTTCTTTCCAAGCTGGCTCTTCAGGCTTGGCATTTTGCAGTCCACCATCACTTGGTACTTTAGGAGGTCTACAGTCAGTCAGAGCACAATCTTATGGCAGACTCTCTGAGCAGGTCAAGGACAAATCTTTATAAATGGATGTTTCACAAGGAGGTTTTTCTGGACATTGTACATCAGTGGGGTACTCCTTAAGTAGATAATTTTGCCTCCCCTCTAAACACACAACTTACCCTGCTCTGTTCAAGAGTGTCAAGTCCCCTGACTTGGAAAGTGGCCACCGTGTCTTTTTCTTGGAAGGGGATGTTTCTGTATGTCTATTCCCCTCTTCCTATACTACCAAAGGTCCTGCGCATGATCATGTTGGACAGGCCAACTATCTTGTTGGTGATTCCCTTTTGACCCAGACAACACTGGTTGCCCTTCTATTTTATCTAGCCAGTGGCAATCACTGCAAATTATGTCACAGGATGGATCTTCTCACACAAGACAAGGGATCTCTCATTCACCCTCACTTGTCCATCCTTCACCTGTCACTTTGGGTTACATGGTTTTAATTCCTTTTAGACATCAATTTTTTGAGCACGTGCTTTGCGTGTTGCAGGAGGCCAGAAGACATTTTCTATTTGTTGTCTCAAGTATGACCTGGACTCTTTTTCTGTGGGTATTCCTATGCTCCTCCTTTATTTCCATGAGTTGCTCAATTCTGGCTTGGCATAGTTATCTGTTAAAGTTCATTTGTCAGCTATTTCACTTGTCTGCCTCTGAATCCGCCTCTGATTTCTATTGTTGAAGTCAAACAGTTTCTAAAAGGCGTCCTTCATATTCAACTTCCAAGAAAGCCTACTCCTCCTTCTTGGGACCTTAACTTTGTTACTGAAAAATTGGCTCCGTCCCCTTTTGAACCTGCAGTTTCCTCTCCCTACGATGATGCACAAGGACAGGGTGTGTCTTCATACTAGTCCTTTTTTTTTTCCCAAGTTGTTGTTTCTTTCAGCTTTTCCCGGTTAGGGGTTGCCACAGCGGAACTCCGGCCCGCTAATGATTGGCAGTAGATTTTTACGTGCCGAGTTGCCAGCCCTGATGCACAACCTTCAACGAAGGTACACCCATTCATGCATGTCTCCACACAGAAGACGCTCTAGCTGAGAATCGAACAGGACAACTTCTAGCTGTGAGGCAACAACGCTACCACAGCACCACCACCGCAGTAGACTAGTGAAAACAAGTATTATAAGCTATGTAAAATTGACCTGATCAAAAAAAAAATGAAAGAAAAAATATTATAATATTCAATAGTAAAGTATGAAGTTACACATTTAATCAGAGTTCAATTTTAATGTCTCAGTAAGAGCAATACTTTTTTCCCAAGGATTGTTTATCCATGTTTTAGGAGAGATTCTCAATTCTTTCACCATGATTTCTAGTGTCGCTGTTTCTTCCATCAATCTCAAGAATTCTTCCAGAGTAGGTTCTTGTGATGACTTCCACTTTCTAGTTATACATTTCCTTGCCACAGCCAGTATGGACCAAAGTAGGTATAGATCTTTTTTATTCATTTCAGTAGTATCATAAATTTAAGAAAACTAAAGATTTAGTTAAAATAAAGGTGTCTGTGAATATAGCTTGGAGAAAATTAGCAATTTCTTCTCAGAATTTTTTTATGTTAATACAATCAAAAAATATATGAGAGACCAGTCAGCTTTACAGGTTAAAGAACATCTCCAACAAATAGATTTATCAAGTGAATTAAATTTGGCTTGTTTACATCTCCAACAAATAGATTTATCAAGTGAATTAATTTTGGCTTGTTTATCAGGAGTAATAAATGCCCTGTGAATGTATTTCCAAGTAAATATTTTCCATAATTGTAAATTAAATGTTAAATTAATAGAACCAAGAAAATTGTTTTTACTTTCAATTGATAGATTGGTATGGCATCTTTTTGTTATGAAATTCCAATATCTTGTGTTAGGGTTAGTTTTATATGTTATCCAAATATATTTGTTATAAATAACTTCAAACATAAGACTTATCAAATTTGGACTAGTTTTATAAGGAGAATTAATAATTTCACTGTTAAGATCTTTGGCATATGATAATATGCACTGAAGTACCAACCAATCTGCCATTGAAATATCATACATATTTTGAATTTGTTGAATGTCTAATACTTCTTGATTCTCTATACAGTGCTGCCAACAAGTGAAGTTTTTCCCCTTATCACTTGAAAAAGCTCAGAATTTTCTGAGCGAAAGCGCTTGTGTTATTGATGGTACTGTTTAGCTGAAATAAAGGATTTGACATCTATTAACTACTCGTTGGCTGTTCTGCTTCCTGGTCTGGATTTTTGTTATTTGGTTTGGCTACATTTCCTGCTTTTTGAAGTTTTTCCACTCCCAACTAGTTAGGGTAACACTATGAATTTTGTTGAAGAAATTGTTTGTAGAGCTAAAGGGTATTAAGTCTAGCCAAATCTTAATGTCCCTGTTAGTATATATAAATCTTATGAATAAATTGTAAATATTATTTATGTAATTTAAATTAGTTGGTTTTGTTATATTATATTGAATATTAACAGTCAATATATGCCACATCCTATTATTCTGTTCACTTAATATACAATTTTTAATGATTTTGTTTTCATTTAAAAAAATAATAGTATGTAGTGTTTTCCAAGTTGAAGAATAATTAGGATCTATCCAATTAATAATAGTTCTTAGTATGGAAGCTTTTATGTATGATTTTAAACCTGGGAATTTAATTACACCCATTTCTCAAAATCTAATATGATGTGTGTAGGCTATTCTATTTCATTTTGGATACCAAAGGAAGTTTAATAGAAATTTATTTACTTCTTTCAGAATTTTTTTGTTTGGTACTAAAGGAATAGCTTGTGCAGTGTAATTTATATTTGGAAGTATTGTCATTTTTATTATTTGTAATCTTGTCTTCAAATCTCAAAAACATTTTACTCCAGCTTGCTATTAGCATTTTTATTTTATTAATT
Organism: Protopterus annectens; assembly: GCF_019279795.1. Lineage (NCBI taxonomy): Eukaryota > Metazoa > Chordata > Ceratodontiformes > Protopteridae > Protopterus > Protopterus annectens. The sequence goes on along the minus strand of NC_056728.1, from coordinate 1,757,266,407 downwards.
GTGTTGTTATAATTTATGACTAATGTAGATTCAAAATTATCACATAGTGTTATTCCTAAATATTTTATTGTGGGGCCTTTTTTACCTATTACGCAATTTGTTATTGAAGTGAAGTCTCTCTTTTTATTCAAATGCATATAATTAGATTTTCCCTTATTAAATCTCAGGCTGGATATATGATAAAACCTTTCCACTATTTCATCTAGTTTTTGTACTGATTTCTCTGAAACAGGTAATGTGAGTAAAACATCATCAGCAAATAACATAATTTTTGAATTAAGTTGACCATATACATCTATGCCTGATATTTTAGGATTGTGGCGTACTAATGAAGCAAATAATTCAATTGCTAAGGCAAATAGGATAGGTGACATCGGGCATCCCTGTTTTGTGCCTTTGGTTATTTCAATGGCTTTCGAGGTAAATGGCCCAAGTTTTAATTAAGCCAGATTGTTTTTATATATATATTTTTATTAGTGTAATAAAATTAGAAGGAAATTCAAATAATTCTAAAGCCTTAAAAAGAAAGTCCCAACTCAGCGAATCAAAGGCTTTTTCTATGTCCAATGCTACTATTAGAGCTTCCTGGTTATTTCTGTTTAAGAAATCTATAAGTGTTAGTATTCTTTGTATGTTGTCATGTGTGTGTCTTTTATAAATGAATCCTGTTTGATCCTCATATATTATGTGTATTCATTCTACTAACTAGTATTGACAAAGATTTTATAGTCATTGTTAAGTAGAGAAATTGACCTATAAGATTTACAATGTAAAGGATCTTTATTTTCTTTTATAATGGGTGTAATTAGGGAGTATCTCCATGAAATTGGTATTGTGTTTTGTGCTTGAATTTCATTTAAAGTTCTATGAAATAATGATATTACTGAGGATGGAAATATCTTATACAGTTCGTTAATTATTCCATCAATTCCCGGTGTTTTATTACTTTTACTTTCCTTAATTTTTTGGGTAATTTCTTTTAGGGATATTTGTTTTTGAATGTCTGACTTTAACTTTTCTGGTATCGCTTTTACCTTTACTAAATTCAGGTCTAAGTTTGATGGATTAGTTAGATGTGAGATATCATTATAATGATCAGTGGAATGATACTTAAATGCATCTAGTATATCATTTATATCCGAAACTTTTTTGTTTTTTGTTTTCCCTTCATGTATAATACTTGTAATATTATTTTCAATCAAATGTTTCCTTAATCTTATTGCTAAATTGTGCATATGTTTGGGTGAAACTGCACAGGAACTAAATTTTAACGTTTCTATAGCTATATTAGTTTTATGAGTTATGTTTTCATTATATCTTTTGTTTAAGTCTTCAATTGCTTTTTTGTGATTATTTTTGTGTATAAATAGATGAGTTAATAGTGAGATCTGCAATTTGTTTTTGAATGTTATATAATTCTGATTCCCACTCTTTTACTTTGTTTTTATACCATGAAAGGAGTTTTCCATTTAAATAAGCTTTCAAAGTGTCCCAAAGATTAATTATATTTGTTTCAGTAGTTGAATTTATGTCTAAAAAGAGTTGTATCTCTGAATCTAACCACGGTTTAAATTGTTATAATTTTGTAATATAAGCTGGAATTCTTGACATAAAGATTAACTTCTTAAAATCTGTATGTATTTTGAGAATTAATGAGTTGTGATCTGAAAATGGGCAATGAATTACGGAGAATTTTGTTATTTTTGAATTTAGTTCTTGAGATATGAAGATTTTATCAGTTCTTATATGTGTCCCAAATCTGTGATCTTGGTGTGAAAATAATAATCAATTGTTCTCCTTATAACTCTATGTATCAATTAGATTTAAGCTTTCTTTCCATTTTTTAAGTATCTTCCCTATAGAACTTATACATAAATTCCTTTTGCTTGTGGTCTCTGATTTATCCAGTATGCAGCTGAAGTCACCTCCCAGTATCAAGTTTCCTTTATAGACTCTAGTAATTAGATCCATATGTTTTCTAACTGTCCCAACCCCAATACCTGGGAACCAGTATACATTTACTAATGTCCAAAGTCTATTATTGTATTTTACTATTACTATATACAAAAGTCCTTCTTTATCTTCATATTTGTAAATGATTTGGGGCATGGTGACATTTTTTCCATAGAATTAAAGTTCCCCTGGTCTTTTTCTTATATGAAGCGGTCAATACATGACGAGGTCCATGGGAACATAAGCTTGAGGAATGTGAGCTTATGTGGCAAGTTCGCACATTGGCCCACTTACCTCCTGGCCTTAATGAATATGCATCAATCAAGTGCCTTTTAAAGCTTAAAGCACTTGCTAGGTAGTGTTTATAGCTGGTGGATCAGTACTTCATCTTTTTCCAACTAAGTATGGTAAATCGTTGTGTTTACTTTGTCTGATGAAGTTGGAGCATTGTCTCTGACGAAAGCGCTCAGAATAAATAGTGTGGTGTGGAGTACTTACAGCCTGCTTGCTTTTTGTTAGTTTACTAGTTTGTTTATTTTTTGGAGTTTTTTATATGAAGAGTGAGATAAGGTCATGTATTAATTAGGATTCCATATATAGGTATCATTTGTTTTGAAGTGAGTCTCTTGAAGAAATACCACTTGTACTTTATTTAATTTCATCTATCTTAATAAATTAGATCTTTTCCTTGGATTACTTAAACCATTAGTGTTTAAGGATAGAATAGTCAAGTCCATTCCCAATAATTAACTTTATATCGTGTTTGCTTTGTATAATATATTTGCAATGTCATACAATATATATAATGTGTAACTATTCTGTTAATAATTCTCATTGTAGTCAATATATTAATTTTAATCAAATAACTCAAATTATAATTTAGTTCAGGCCAATAAAAAAAAAGAAAAAAGAAAAATGACAAAATTAAATGCATAATAACAAGTATACAAATATTTTTGTAAACCTTTTATGTACATGAAGTGAAATACACTTCCAATCTGCTAGATGAAAAGAAATCTAACAGACTGACAACCATAACTCCCAACATGCAAGAAGAAAAAAAGCTAACCCCTTTCGAGCTTCAGTTTACCTTTTCTCTTATCTTGGAGATTTGACAAAATCAGATAAAGAAAATGTAGAAAACAAAGTAGTAGTTATTATTTTCACAATATAACAATTAAAACTGAATGAACAGAGTGTATGGAGATGACTATTGTTTTAGTAATACAATTTAAGTTCAGATTAGACTTTATCTACAGAATATAAAAATCTTATCATTCACTACTAAACATTTATAAAAGAAATCCCCGTTCATATCACACCAAATGCTGTTGATGTCAAGGAGATATCTAATATGTTCCATTTCCTTAAAGACCATTAACAGTATAGTATGTGTTGCTTAACATTAGTTCTCTCTAATCTGAGAACAGTGTGTGTATATATATATATATATATATATATATATATATATATATATATATATATATATATATATATATATATATATATATTGTTAGTCTCCACTATTATGATATGACAGGTACACTGGTATTTATGTCAAATAAAACACTCTTCTGCACAATAAGAATATATTATATCTGGATAAAGTAGATTTAGAAATGAGCCAGTGAGTGAAGATAAATACAGACAAATATGTCAAGAACACTTGAGTCATACTACAAAAAACTGTGCAGCCCAAAGAATGAGCCTGTGATGTTGTGTTCACTAGAAATGATAGTGTAAACATGTTTGAGTAAGCAATGCATATCATAACAGTTAACTAAAAGAATAATGTTTCATAAAGACATTAGAGTGAGATTTAAACATACTCATGTCAGTTTCAAGACAGTGTATAAATGATAGATGAAACATATTAATTTACTGGAGTCATTAATTCACTGAGCACTATAAGTACTGATGTTAATACAGTTAAAGATGTGGTTTTGGACAGAAAATTTCTGTTGTGGTACTATCAATTAATTGTCCACAATTTGCAAAAATAGAAGTCAAAACAATTTTAAAGCAATGGGAGTTTCAGCATGTGACATGGGAAAATGTCCACAGCTGAATGGTCCAGTTAAAAAGACAATTACATTGAGAAAAACCTCTCAAAGGAATCTCAACCATTAACAGTGCCTCTTATGTAGATGTATATGTAGATTCCTAAATATAGGAAAACTATCTTGCGATGCATAAGTTTATCAATAAGTCAGCTACTGATAAATTTTGGATTAAAACATAAAATTTCCCTTAAATGCCTCTCCCTTGTATAATCTAGGTGCCTGTGTTATGGTCAAATTCCACTACTGCAAACCCAGTCTCACCTTTAAGAACGCACTGAAAAGGTCAAATGTTAATTGTTCAGATTAGCATAATACAAACATTGAAATACAACCAATAAGCAGCATAGGAGTCAACAAAACACAGTGATTTGTATTTTATATTAAAAAAAGGGAATAGGAATAGCAAAAATCATACTGGCTAATTAGTATAATGAAAAGGCAATAGATTGGTAAACAGCACATCTGTGATAATGGACTATATAGAGGAGTGTTCTTTTAATATGCTGCATATCCATTCAATATTATGATTGTTGCCTTTAGATGTGTAATAACACATAAACAGTACTGGACAAAGGAATTGAATCAAGTTATATCAACCACAGTACTGTAGATTCTTTTAAATGATCTCATTGTTTTTTTTTTTCTTTTTGTTTCCCCTTCTCTATAGATGAAATGTAGTTGAAGTGACTACTTTACGACTTTTAAGGTGTTTTGTACAGAGTTTAGGGTGTATTATACAAGATAACTTATCCAGACACAATTCCCGTGTGATCAGATGCTTAACAATAATAATAAATATTTTTTTAATATTTTTAACTCTCAGAATTGTTTTTTATACTTCATTATGCTAATTTGTGTCTGTTTTGCTGTGAGCTTCCCTTGCAATCTGTTACCACCTTAAACCCTAAACATCAGATAAGGGAAGTACTGTTATGAAGGAGGTAGTGCGTAAAAGCGATTGTACGCTTTCACAAGGCTTCCGGTAGTTCACTTTCTATCTACAATGCAAGTAAACTAATCTGCCCTGGATTCTTATATATGAAAAGAGAAAAAAGCCTTTCAAGAAGTCAAATAAACAGAAAGAACTGCACCACAACTCATGTTCGTGACTCAAAGAACTAACTGACAGAGTTTCAATGCAACAGTGTGCTTCTAGGTAAAAGTACTATGTTTTGACTTCTCACTTCCTTTCCCCTCTCTAATAGACTATGAAGAACTTGCAGTAACTACAAAGCGGCACATTCTAATTGATGTTATTTGAATCAAGAGTGTGCAAGATAATCTTAACGGTTTTTTTTTTAAAAGGAAGCACTAACCGATACACGAGGTTGTTTCAATTGAAAAAAATTGTCAAAGCTCAACAATGGAATTCCATTTATAATGACTCTGTTTCTTTCGCACTTTAAAGTATAGATATTAATGTTTCTGTACAATCTGAAATTGAATTGTAATGATGTCAGTGACCCACAGAAACTATGATTAAAACGTTCAGTTACTGTCAAACAGCAGTCAAGTGAACTAGATGTTTTACTAATAAAAGGGAAATTAAAAAAAACATTTGTGAAGATGTTCTCTCTGTTCACCTTTTATATATAACTAGATAAAATGATATGATAGGTATCATTTAAGCCTAGTTTTTCTCATTTACTATGAAAGGAATTTAACTATATTTCTAAATACCACTCTAATTATAAAAAACACTTTTCATTGTCAGGTATAATTACCAGACTTGTGATGAGTATGTTATATAAAGTATAAGTTTAAGAAAAAGCAGGAATGTCACAGAATATTGTAGTCAAAGTAATAGATAAAATACATACTTTTTGAAGTAAAGTCCAGAAGTCTATATCTTTGTTGAATCTTTGAGAGATTTGGAAGACTGCATTGTTTTAGAATCAGTTCTTTGTTTCTTTTTCCTTACATCAGTCCAAGTGTTTGTGTCCAAGTGTTTTTCTCTGGGGATCTTTTCAGATTGGTTGATACAGACCAGTCCATTTCTTCAGAAATTGTAATGATATTATTATTCTTGGTGAAAGGAGAGGCTTATTCGATGTTATTAAAGGTTCTCAAGTCATTTGAATAGTAAATTCTGATTTTAGCAGGATAGACCATTTGTGCTTTTATTTTATTTTGCTTGAGAAGTTTCACCAATGGTCATATTTTTTTTCTTACTTCTAACACTTCTGCAGAATAGTCATTGTCAAATCTAATCTGACTCTGTTTATATATTATGGGACTTTTCCTCCAAGCTGATTTTAGTAGTTCTTTATCCAAAAAAGACAGAAACTTTACCACAATTGATCTTGGTGGCGCATTAGGTGAAGAGGAGATAGATTTTTCTATGGCTCTGTGAGCTCTCTCTATTCCGTTTGATAATCTCTCTTTTAAATCAAGCACTTCAGGAAGCCAGGAGTTCAAAAAGGTGATGATGTCTTTACTCTCAGTTTTTTCTGGAAGACCAAATATTCTTATATTAGTTCTCCTCTCCCTGTTCTCCAAATAATCCGCTTTATTGATTAGCCAGTTATTTTGGTGTAGCAAGAATTCTGTCTGATTTTCCACTTCTTTGAGCCTCCCATCTATGTCATTTAGTGATGTCTCCATATCAAGTAATTTATTTTGTTGTTGCTGTAATATTTCCTTTAGTACATCTGTTTGCTTTTTGCAGTTTTCCTTGAAACTTCTTCAGAGTAGTTTCTGTGTGAGAATTCTTTAAGCTGGCCATTACCATACAGTTGTGATGTTCTCCAATATATTTTGACAGGAAAAACTCAATAAAATTTCTTGGAACTTGATAGAGTTGTAGTTCTTAAGTTCCTTGATATTGTTTTGCTATTTCTAATTGATGAAATTTAAATTTTCCCTGTTTTCTAGTACTATTTTATGGAGCTCTAAAAGATGCTGCTATCTGTTTGCCATCTAGGCTCCACCCACCCATACTAATCCTTCTTTTACGCCCAAAGTGGTTAATGATGTACCTTCCTTTTTCCCCTTCATCACAGAAGTCTAGTGAGAGAGTTCTTCACACCTTGGATTTACATAGACAGCTCATACTTTACAGTAGCTTTTGTACTCTCCCAAGAGTGAAGAATACTGCAACAGTGATAAGGTAGGACAAAGTACAGTTGTAAAGGATCTTACCATAACAGTAGATGCCCTGCTTCTCACTGTTCTGTCGCTCACTTCAAGCCCATTACTTTCTCTTCTTTGCTTCTGACTGAAGGCTCTTTCTTGCATTCTTTTCTCCTTCTTCTTCCTCTCCTGGATGTACCTTGTTGTTTTTCTCTGCAGTTGCTCTGGTCCTTCTGGGGCACTTCAGTTCTGAGGATTAGGCAGTTGCACATGACATATGTACCTGACTCCTTGCACATAGGAATACATTTATTTTTATTTATTTTATTTTTATTTTACATTTGTTAACCGGGCTAGTCCAACTGGATACAAGTCCATTTTCAGTGGAGGCCCGAGGAGAAAAGCTCCACTATCTACATACATGATAACAAAACATTAAATACAAAAATATGTTTGTTTTAAGTATAAAAAGGCAGGCAAAAATCACAAATCAGAGCACTTACATGTGACATATGGCACCTTTATGATGTAAATGCTTTGGTATGCCGGCTGAACATTCGGCTATCCTCAGCAGGATATCCCAAGAGTGAAGAATACTGCAACAGTACACCTACTCTTATGGTAAGATCTTACACAAGTGTACTTTGCAATTCACATTCAGTTACAGAATAGGAGAGCTAACATTCAAGCAATATCAAAATTCAGTCAATTGTACTGTTTAAAGTAATTTTATAACTGAACTAGTCTAAAATGCTACATTCAAAAAGAAAATAAATACATAAATATGCAAATAAATAAATAAATAAATATATTTAATAACCCCATAGTGCAAAAACATCTTTAACGCATAGTCTGGTGCTGCATAAATCATATAAACTAGTATTGCTATAATCAGTTTTGCATGACAGAAAAATATACTAAAGAAACAGAATGACAATGCTACAATGTCATTAGTAAAACTGCACCATACAAGTCATTATGTCTAATGGGTAAGATGTCTAACTGTCCAGTGTTTTCCCTTCAGTCTACATAATTACCTATACTATCTCCCAGAGTTCATAATAAATATTTTGTAACAAAGTGCACATTACAATGTCCCCAATATGAAATTGCTGAGCTTGGGTAGAGCATTACTTCCATTCCTACAACCGTTACCTACTTAATTTTACCAGCATGTCACTGCATTTTCATACTTTGCTTGCCTAAGTAACTAACAATAAATGGACAGGGATTTGTGTTAGTTTAGGTATGCATGGTGGCACATGAACAGAGCATTCATAACACAAACAATGGGCTAAGCTTGGGTAGGTTCATAGGCACTGCACAGTTGCCCAGACAGAAGATGAGTGAGCTGCCAAAGGCCAGTTTTAATAATCAGGCGGAAGGGTGGGCAGAGATGTTATTACAAAGCCATCTGATGGAGGCTGAGGGAAATGTTAGTCAGCTCTCTCACTGTATGGTACAGTCTGGCCATAGAAGCTACAGTGGAAATGTATGGGACCTGCTATATGAAGTGTCAATCAGCCATCCCCTCTGATTCTTGCCAAGAAAGCAGAACCCATATATTATTGAGCCAAAATGGCCATCTGATATAGACAGGAGTTTTGATCTACAAGAGATAACACTTGATAAATGTGGGCCAGCCAAAAGAAAAAGTGGAGTCACTGGAGAGTGTAACTAGTGAGTTTGAAGATCAGTGTGGTTTGTTCCCTCCAAAAAAGATGTAGTGGCATGTCTCTAGAAGACAGGTCGTGGGGCAGTACCACAGCTGATGGGTTTAAAAGGTTTGGAGCAAGTGAAAGATGGAATACAGACTTAGGAAGGGAGGGAGGTACTTAGGGGTTAGCAAATCAGGGGAAATGTAAAGTGGCATGCTTGATTTCATAACTATATGTATTCTGCTGAACATAGGTCATTTACTGTGAAAATAGTTTTGTGTATTCTTCTGTGAAAAAAATTTTATCATTCTTTAGAAACAGGCTATTCATATAAGATGATGTACCTTTAATAGTAAAATTGTGACACACAATGGGCCAGATTCCAAAAGACTTGGTCTTTATGTAAATAATTACCTCTGGTGTAAGCCTGCCCAGACTCCAAAAGATTTGTTCTGGGTCTACGTGACTTACTCTGGTGTAAGGATTATCTATAAGGCATGTTTACACTAGAGTAAATCATTTTCACTTACAGCAATTTTTTTTGTAATTGGGCCCAATACTCGCAACTTAGATTTTACTGCCCACTCGCTACTGATCAGCCAAATTTTTATTAATCCACAATCCAGCTATTTATTTATTCATTGGTCTTTCAGTTCTTTTCCCAGGAAATACTATAATTTCTCCCTCAACTATCACTAAAGAATAGGTCCTCACTACACTCTTCAGAGATAAAAACATCATATCAATGGGTCCTAATAATATCCCAAGATGCCTCCTAAACAGCTTGAGACATGATCTGTCAGGGTCACTAGAATCCCTACTCAACCACAGGCTCCAGACAGGCATCATTCCTAGGGAATGGAGGACTACAATGGTTATCCCTCAACACAAAGGCAGACAATCAACATACTCAGGAAACTACAGACCCATAAGTTTGACTAGTCTTATATGCAAGGCCATAGAAAGAATTATTGTGGACCTGATAAACGAAGACAAAGGAAATCTGAAACCATTAGACCCATCCCAGCTCATTATCATCAAGAGCAGGTCATGCTTACTAAACTTCGTTGCTTTCTTTGAGAAGGTCACTAGAATCATGAACTAGGGAAGAATGGTACATAATGCTCACCATGACCTGGCAAAGGCATCTGACATAATATCTCATTCAGGTATTACAGACAAACTCACAAACTTAAGCATAAATCCCTATGTCACCTGATGGATAGCCAAATGGCTCATAGATAGGACACATGAAGTTAGGGTGAGGGAATCCACCTCCACCAAGAGGCTTGTTACTAGTGATGTCCCACCAGAGCTTGGTACTGGGACCTCTCCTGTTTGGAATATACTTGTCTGAAGTCAAGGTAAATATACAGGGTCTCTGACTGATCATATATGCTGATGACTGCAAGCTGGGCGCAATCAATGAATCATTCAAAGATGTAGATATTCTCCAGAATGGTCTGACACAGACAAATAACTGGTGCCAGAAGCATGGCCTAAAACTCAATACAAAAAAAAAAATGCATAACTACTCTTTAAGAAAACGACCATTCCTGCAAATTACAACATTGATAACACCCCATTAAGAGCAGACTCAGTGGTAAGGGACTTTAAAACTCAGGTTGACAATAACTTGAACTCTGATCACCATGTATCAAGGATGTCAGGATGCGTACAGACTGTACACACTTCAGTACAGTTTGCAAAGAAGGGGGTAGCAAACAAAACATGCACTTGGACCCAGGGTCAAGGGCGCTAGAACCACATGGTGGGTGGTGTGCCCCTCCACTTTAAATAGATGCATAAATGTGCCCTAACCATGTTACAACAAAAAATGATTGAAACATATACCAAATGTACTCCTTGTGTGCATCGTACTGGCTGTCAAACTTCACATGACTGCTGTCTGCTTACAAAAAACTCTGGAAATAATTTACCATCTACCTGTTAAGCTGTTTTACAGAGATAGCACTGTTAACTGACCCTCAGTGATTAACCAGAACAGTCAAACATCCAACAAGGGAGGGAGAAA
>NC_056728.1:1757175626-1757250626 GCF_019279795.1 Protopterus annectens | reverse complement strand
GTTTTAAAAAAATGTTGAAAAAATGATTGTGCACTGCACAGAACGCCTTGAGACTGCAAAGCAATTTGCAGCACATTGGGCATTTGCATGCTTTTTTTGTTTCACCCCTGTCAATTGCAGGGTGTTAAGTGGTCATTTGTCACTATTCAGAAGGCAGGGAAAAGTCACAAGAAATCAGACTGACTTCCTGGTTCTTTGGTGTGGCTTTCCCTTATCTCACATTGGTAGCTCATGCAATCGGTAGGTTGCCGTTGCTGACACCAGGAGATGGGCTTGTAGGTGGTAAGATTGTTTTTGTCGATTTTAGATTTTCCTTCCCTTTTAATAACGTTGCAGCTCTCTTCATTTTGTAAGGGATTTTTTTTCTGCATGTGTCTAGCTCTGCAGCAGGATGACAATTTGTAGCTGATTTGGGCAGGATTCACTTTCAGTCCTTTACTTTCTTGTGCAACTCTTTTGGAAATTTAGTTGACAAGCTTTTTTCTTCCCAAATGTCCTGCTGCAGATCAGAGCTGTATTATACTTCTGAACTGAAGTGGGCATTTTCCTGCATTAAATATATGGAATAGATGTAAATATACTTCTTAAATCTACCTGGATGTTGTGCTACATCTGTTTCATTCATACATCTGAAGTGTCTGGATTTTCAGAAAGTTAAGATTTTTGCCTCATATTTTGTTCTGTTTCTCATACAATGTGTGTATGTATTTTCTGACAAATCACTGAGAATTGCCATTACTTATGGCAGACATATCAGTTTCAGACTTTATATCCATCAGAAAAAAATGCATGCTACTTTTCAAGTTAGTAAGAGCAACATTTAAAATCTGTTCCTGTCTGGCTCATTGTTTTGTCATTATTTTTGGCTTTGTCCAAGAATTCTCGAGGTAAGAAGTTGAAAGGTATTTTTATCAGAACTGAATTGTAGCCCATTTTGACCAACATGATTAGCAGAACAAAACTGATCTAATTTTCCGATGGCTAGTGTGGTGTTTTTTGTAGCAGATCTTTTTATGAGTGGTGATTTGTAGGGTACATGTGTGTGGTGAAAAAGTAAATTTCCCAAGGTACTGTATGTCAAACTACAGGAATTAGATGTGGGATGTAGGTATAACAAGTAAGAGACGAGTAAAGCATTATTTAACAGGTTTAACTGAAGGAAACTGAATATAGTCGTCCAATATTGATATGCATGCTATTCATGACTGTGTGTACTGCAGATATTATACTGAGATTATTATAGCAGATGGAATACAACTTTTTTTCTTTTTTGCTGTATAGCTGATTTATCATAGACTGCTGAGAGCAGGATGAAGCAAATAAAAATGCAAATTTGCTTAAAGAGGAAATCTGTTTCAAGGCAAACAGGAGTGTAGAGCTGCCCAAATCTTTCTACCTGGAAGTGAAGTCCTGAATCTAATGAAGAGAGTGCCTTAATATACTTATATAACCACAGTTTTTTTCTGTAATTTTATGGTCTTTAACCTGTGTTCAGCAAAGTTACAGTACAGTTTTGTACCTACCATAAATGTAGATGTTCGAGTGTTCACACTGCTGCATTCATCACAGTTGGATTATCCTGCCGTCAGGCGGTCCCGCAGTCGGCCCAAGTTCCAAAGTCTTGGTCCGGCGTTGGTTGCCGTCGTCTCTTTCCTGACGTCAGTGCGTGTATATAAGATGCAGCCGACGCCATTTTCTTCAGTTTTTCTTGCCCCAGATGTCAGGTGCCCCCAAGTAGGTAGGCAATACATACTGCTAATCAAAAATATACATATAAAATAAAAACAATACCTTCAGTTACCAGCAAATACACCCCAAAGGTTGTATAGGATAGAAAGGTATAGATAAGTCCAGCTATTTCAGAGGGGATGGAGGGAGGGTAACCTGGACTGCAGCAGTGTGAACACTCGAACATCTACATTTATGGTAGGTACAAAACTGTACCATGTTCATCGTGTTACACTGCTGCAGTCATCACAGTTGGGTAGAATCCCAAAGCTAAGGTTGGGTGGCTGGTCTATAAAGAGTTAGGATTGGCTATGAGGCCCTGCAGAACTGCAGTGGCAAATCCTGCTCTGGATTTAGAGTAAAGAGGCAGGTGGTAATGCTCGGTAAAGGTGTGCACTGAACTCCAAGTTGCAGCCTCCAAAATTTCCTTGGTAGGTACTCCTCTGAGGAAAGGCTGTTGAAGTGGCTGTTGCTCTGGTGGAATGTGGTCTGATGTTATTTGGGACTGATTTTCCATGCTGTGTGTAGCAGTTCCGAATACAGTGTCCTATCCATTTGGATATAGTCTGCTTTGAGATAGCCTTGCCCTGTGATCCTGCAGCATATGCCACAAACAGTTGCTCGGTTTTCCTGAAAGCTTTTGTTTTGTCCAAGTAGACGCGTAGCTGCCTGTGTATGTCCAAAGAATGCAGAAGTTTCTCCCCTTTATTCTGTGGGTTTGGATAAAAGTTTGGCAAATGGATGGTTTGGTTAAGAGCCACACTAGATACCACCTTTGGCATAAAGGAAGGGTTTGTCCTTAAAGATACCCTGTCCTGATGAAAAATTATAAAAGGTTCCACTGCCATTAATGCCTGTAGCTCTGAGACTCTTCATGCTGAAGTTGCTGCCAGGAGCAGAGCTGTTTTCCATGACAAAAATTTTAGATCGGCTGTATTGGCCGGCTCAAAAGGTGGGAGGGTCAGTTTTTCCAAAATGAAGTTGAGGTTCCAAGTTGGTGTTGGTGCTCTCCTGGGAGGTCTTATGTTTTTAGCCCCTCTGAGGTACTGCTTTAGCAAGGGATGAGAGAATAAAGGAGGAGCCGTGTTGTAACGTGCTGAAATGGCAGAGGCGTGGATCTTAATTGATGAGAAGGATAGGCCTCGGTCTAGCATCTCAGTTAAGTATTGTAAAATGTGAGGAATGTTTGGAACAAGAGGGTCAAGACTTTGAGCCTGGTTCCAGGCGCAGAATCTTTTCCATTTTTCTGAGTAAGCTTTCCTAGTGCTAGGCCTCCTGGCCTCCAAAATGACATCCTTAACAGCTTTAGAGAGAGGTGTTGTCTGTTTGGCTAATGTATCTGCCATGCAGCCAGGTTTAGGGTTTTGAGCTGACTGTGCAGGATCTGATTGTTTTGTTGAGTTAGAAGGTGTGGAATTTGAGGCAAAATCCATGGTGGGCCCTGAGCCAAGTTCCTTAAGATAGGGTACCAGTGCTGGCGAGGCCAGTCTGGAGCAATCAGGATCATTTGTGGTTTTTCTTGTCTGGCTTTTAGGAGTACTTTTGAAAGGAGAGGCAGTGGTGGGAAGGCATAAACTTTTAGGTTTTTCCAGCTGAACAGAAGAGCATCCACTTTCTATGCTTGTTTGTGATAAGTCCTTGTGCAGAAGTTTTGTAGTTGGCAATTCAGTGGGGAGGCAAAAAGATCTATATCTGGGCATCCCCATTTTTGCGTTACCATGCTGAAGATCTGCGGATTCAATTTTCATTCGTGAGGGTCTATGATATTTCTGCTTAGATCGTCTGCCAGAGTATTCTTCTTTCCTGGCAGGAATTGTGCTTGCAGGTGAACTTGGTACGTTAGAGCTGTGTTACACAAGGTCATGGCTTGCCTGCATAGGGGATAAGAATGAGTGCCCCCTTGCTTGTTTATGTACCACATTACTGTAGTGTTGTCTGTCTTTAGTAATAGTTGTCCTGGATGTAGAAGGTCCTTGAAAGCTGTTAGGGCATTTTGAACAGCCAACATCTCTTTTTGATTGATGTGAAGATGCATCTGGTCTGTGGTCCACTTGCCCTGAATGCATTTTCCTGCCATGTGTGCTCCCCAGGCATAATCCGAAGCATCTGTTGTTAGAGTTTGCCTGGCTGTGGGTTGGGTAAAAGGCTGACCCTTGTTTAGGTGACATGCCTGTGCCCACCATCGAAACTCCTGTTGTAGGCAGGGAATCATTGGTATTACTGCTTCTAAACTGTGAGAGTGTTGAGTCCAAACACTTTTTAGGTACCATTGTAATTTTCTCATATGCAGTCTGGCATATGGTATTAGTAGTATGTGGGATGCCATGAATCCCAGGGCCTGTAGAATTTTTCTTGCAGGGAGATGGGACTTTTTTGCCAGTAATTGAAAATATTGAGTTAGTTGAACTTGTTTGTCTGGCGTGAGGTAAGCCATCTGGGCCGTTGTATTTAAGCTGGCACCCAGGAATGTAATCTGTTGCGAGGGCACTAGTTTTGACTTCTTTTTGTTTACTGTGTACCCTAGAGAAATTAGCAACCTTTTTACGAATGCCAGATGCTGTAGAAGAATGTCCTTTGTCTCTGCTTGAATGAGGCAGTCGTCCAGGTATGGGTATATTTGAATTCCATTTTGTCTGCAAAATGCAATTACTGGTGCCAGGCACTTTGCGCAGTAGATAAGCCAAAGGGCAGTGCAGAGAATTGGTAGTGCATTGTACCAGCTTTGAATCCTAGGTATCTTCTGCAATTTTGTCTGATAGGGACATGCAGGTATGCCTCTTTGAGGTCCAGAGTAACACGCCAAGCCTTCTTGCCCAGCATGGGTAGAAGCTGCTGTAATGTCAACATTTTGAATTTCGGAATATCCAGGTAAGTATTCAGAATTGAAAGGTCTAGTATGGGCCTCCAGGCCTTGTCCTTTCTGGGGACCAGGAAAAGCCTTGAGTAAAATCCTTGTCCTTGCTCCTGTTGTGGTACTTTTTGAAAAGCTCTCATGTCCATGAGGGCTGAAATTTGTTTTTGTGCCTCTGCCCATTGATTTTGTGGCAGGTCTGGCATTTCTTTTAGCCTTGGTAATGTATGAAAGTGGAATCTGTAGCCTTGAGACACAATATCCAGAACCCATTTGTCTTGGGTGATTGTTTGCCAGTTTTGAGAAAAAAGTGATAGCTTTCCCCCTAAGGGGGCTTCCAAAAGGGACGTGCTTGGCATACGAAGAGGAAAGTCATTGTGACTGTTTCCTGTAAGGTTGAGACTTGTCCTCACCTCCTTTTGGGGTTGAGGTGCCCCACTGTCGTTGTCTGTTTGAGCCTTGGGGTTGAGATCTGCCTCTTGGGCGTCTGTATCTGCCTCTGTGTGGCCTGTCTGACACTGGAAAGGACCAATTCTTAGTTGGCCAATTTCTGCTAAAGCAAGGTGGCTGTACCTGTAAGAAATCCTTGACTGTTTGCATAGATTTAGCTTTATCCTCCATTTTCTTTAACACCTCTTCTGCCTTAACACCAAACAAAGTATCATGCTGTAAAGGAGCATCCAATAATTTTGCCTTAACATGATCAGGTAAACTCTGTTCTTTTAACCAAGCATGTCCTCGAATAACAGAACCTGTAACTGCGGCTCTCCAAGAGGCCTCTAGAGAATCAAATCCAAATTGCAGAGTATGTTTTCCCACCTGTTCAACTGCATGCAATAAATCCTGCATTTCTTTACAATCAGGAGCTTCTGAGCTTGCAAGCATTTTCTGTTTTAACTGAGCCATTAAATATTGTTGGTACTTAAGCATGTGAACTGGCAATTTAAAGCTCTTACTGCTAAAGTTGCAGACTTGTATACTTTCTTCCCCCATCTATCCAAAGCTCTGGAATCTCTGTCAGAAGGTACTGGATTTTTTGCAATGGAAGCCTTAACCCCTTTTGGACCTTGGGAAATAGTTTCTGGATCAGCAGAAGGGTTTTTGTAAAGAAACTTGTGTGAGTCAGGGACTCTATAATACCTATCTGGCTTGGCTGGAGCAGGGGGCAAAGAGTCAGGAGATAGGCTGGATTCAGAGAACACATCATCCACAATATCTAGCACAGGCGGAATAGCCAGGGGTCTGTGCTGAGGCAATAAGAGGAAATCCCTGAGCCTTTTCTTGGATTCTGAGTAATCCTGACTTTCCCAATGGAAATGCTCCCTCATGGTAGGTAAAGTTTCCCCAAAAGAATAATCCTCAGGAGGGGAGGCTGAAGGGATAGATTCTTCTGCATCAGAGTCCTCATAGTGGGGTACAGAGTATCCATGGTTTGAAGAGGAATCAGAGGAAATGGAAACCTGATCAGAGGAGTCATAGTCTGTATCCTGCCTACGCCTTTTCTCAGGAGGGGGATGGGAACCTCTGATTAGAGTAATGAGGTCTTCGGCCATTTTAAGCATCTATTTCTTAGGCATGGAGGACTGTCCAGAAGAATGCTGTACTTGTTTCTTTGTCTGTAATGGTACCTTTGTCTTGGCTGTAGTTTTAATGGTAAGCTGTGAAGGTCTGAAAACACCCTCAGAAGCCGATGCCTGCTCAGCGGCTCCGGACCCATCTGAGGGATTTGTTTCCATAGGCCCAATACCTTGAGTTTCCAGAGGCCTAGCTGTCTCCACTTGGGAGTCGGAAGCGGCCTGTGGCTCTGAGGTAGCGGGTGTCAGGGGCTGCGAAAGCACCTCACTGAGAACCGGTGAACCGGCAACTGGCCTAGAAGAGGTTTCGTCATCGGTTTTGGACCTCGGATGCCTGTCTTTATCCTTGTCTTTGCGTTTTTTCAGTATTGAGGTAGTCGGCTGATCCGACGGCATAGTATAATTGAACCTTCACCCAAAGTAGTGTAAAGCAAAATCAAAATGCCTTTTTATAGTGCGTTTGTTAAATCTATCACAAAACCGACAGCTAGTGAGGTTGTGATCAGGGCCTAGGCATGGAATACAGTAAGAGTGGAAGTCCTTATGAGGTATTTGCTTCCCACAAAAAATACAATCATTAACTTTTTCTGACATCGGTCTGAGGCAAGAAAAAAGTTTCCCCAATGGGGTACTTAGCTTTATTGAAGACTTCGGATCTGAAATTCGACTTCAAAAATCTCAGGAGTCAGCCGACCGGCACTTGCAAACTGTTTCTGCTTCGGGCACCGCGCAGCAAGAAAGACTGAAGAAAATGGCATCGGCTGCATCTTATATACCCCTGGCGCACTGACATCAGGGAAGAGGCGATGGCAACCGACGCCGGACCAAGACTTTGGAACTCGGGCCGACTGCGGGACCGCCTGACAGCAGGATAACCCAACTATGATGACTGCAGCAGTGTAACACGATGAATATCTACTTGTTCTGCCTGTAGTGCAGAGCAGTGGTGGTATTTAGTTGCCTTTCTTAGCATTTGAGGGAAATGTATTAAAGGAATCTATTCTTCAGAGCTGGCTTAAGTTTTTTCTGACTTGTATATGTCATGGCTATTAATTTAGTTGATTGAAGAGAAGCTTATTTAGTCCCTCCCACACACATTTATGCACATTAACGTGTGCAAAAGTACAACTTTTCTTTGAAGGTGCATACTGTGTGAAGGGAATGTATTTTATTTATTACTTGTCTTTGTTTACCAGGAAAGTCTGACTAGGTAGTACACATTTTCAGCAGAGGTATAGGAAGAAAAGCTCCATTTGCTTATATTTAATTATACCATGTTCCAGTCAAACACAGACTAATTATATTTATACACAAATGGTAGTTACATTTATACACTGTAAGATTGTAAGGAAGTGGAAGTTAAAGAGCACATGTGCAACTTAGTGGAATGTACAGGCAGCAGGTTATGTATAAAAACTGTTTTGTCGTTTCAGTAAGAGGTTGAGAATATTATGTTTAAAGTGAGTATTTGGAGAGTATCATACAGTGAAAGCTTTAACCTTATGATGAGCATGTACAGGGTCAGGACTGGTTTAGAAGTCGTTTAAGCAGTGGTTTAAAACTATTGAGTTTGCCGGAAAGGTTTGTTTGTGTGGGGATACTATTCCAGAGTTTAGCAACATATTGGAGTAGAGCGAGTTTCCTGCAACATTGTTTGACTTACCTGTGAGTAGTAAGAATTTGTTACTAGAGTGGAGGTCCCTTGCTGGACAGTAGGGTAGTAATATGTTTTGTAGTGACTGTTATCCTCCTGTTTTAAGGTAAGAGGTCTTTACTGACTGCAGTCTTATGCTTTTGGTGTATTCCTGTTAGTAAGTTTGATGGCCTGGAAATGTATTTGCTCGATATTTAATTTTATGTGAACATAACCTGAAATTTAGTAGGTATTGGCAAGGCATAAATGATGTCATGTCTTGGTTGCCTTCTATTTCCTTTGATCCTATAAGGCTAATGGGTTTGTGGTTTCCAGGGTCTATGAGGGGGTCTGCCATTGTGGAATCACTACAGCAGTGCACAATGATATGGGGACATAGCCTGTAGCTAGCCTTAAGTTGAAGAGTTTAAAGAGGGGATCAGCAAGGGTGTTTGACATTGTTGATTAGACCATCTACTATGTTATCCAGACCTATACAGTTTGTGCTTTTGGATCTTGAGAATATCTTAAAGACATAATCCTTTGCAATTTTAGGTGGGAGAGTGACTCATGGATGATCGGATTTGGCAATGAAGCTTCAGGAGAGATGTTTGCCCTATCTTTTGGGATGGAGTGGGAAGTAATATTGCATAAAAGTTCTGAGTAGTGTTGTCAATCATTTCTTGGTCTTCTGACATAGCTGAAGGACTTGTAGTTACCCTTTGCTGCAGTTGCTAGTTTCAGTTCATGGGATGCTTTGTTAGTCTTTATAGTGGCTTCACTTTCTTAGTGAGCTTCTTTTATACTTCTCTCATGCTGAGAGAGTTCTAGTCCTTCTTAGCAATTTAGATAGTTTCTTCTTTTTGTTGTGTACTTTACTACATTTAGTACCCAACAGGATGCTTTATTTTTGAATCTTCTGTCATATATAGCCTGACAGGGCTGCTAGGTCATTGCATTTGACTAGATGGCCATAAAGAACCTTTGTGTAACTGGCAGAAAAAACAGGGTCAACTATAGAAGTATAGTGGATAGATTTAGGAAGTTACTAGGCTAACAACCATAGATCCTTTTTAAGCCTAGCCATTCATGCCTCAGTTTTCCCAATTGTCAATGCCCATGGAGTAGAACAGTCGTGGAATATGCCTATCTCTAAGGGTATTTACAAACTGCCTCTGTTCATAAGGACCGCAGGTGACAAGCCAGGGGTTAATTTGTGATTTCCCATCCCTTGCTCCAAACTACATTTCAACAGGCCTGGGTTTCACATGAATAAGGAGTCTGTTCCAGGGAAGTGGTAATCTCTTGTGATTTAATTGCATAATTACATGGGGGTTGCCTTCTTAAAGTATTTAAAGATAGTGATGTTGGTTACTTGAAGTTTGACTTTCCTTGGGTAAACTGGAGTTCTGAGTTCACAGGGAATGTCTCCAAGTATTCCTTCAAAAGCCATACCATCAGTATGGAGCACTGATATCCCAGCACAGTTCCCAGTGGGCTTAAATGGATGGCAGATGCAAACCCAGCAACGAAGGACTGCTTTGCTAGCATTTGAACACTGTTTCTGTATCTACACATACATGAAAATTCCAGTTCAGACAGTTTATTGTTAAGACTCCTGGCATTGAGAAGAGTCACACTGATGTTGACCAGTCTGTCTTTACATGCATTTAAGTTGAGATGTTCATAAGGTGAACTCTGCCTAAAAAATCATGCAGGGGCAGTTTAGCCAGTACGCAGAACCCACTAAACAAGAGATGCAGAATTTTTGCAAAGCCAAGTAAGACTACTGATAATCTTGTCCCAGGGTTATATAAACTGGATCTCCCTAGAATGACACCAGCTACGTCAGTTACTAGGACTCTGACAGCAGTTAGAATAGGAGTAGACACTAGTGTCAATGCACAGCATCAACTCATTCATTTGCAGACCACAGCTTTTATATACAATATGCCAGTTCTGAAACACTGGCCAGAGGCTTAGTCATTGCTAACAGCATACTCTTGGTTTGACTGCAGAGATTTGGCTCTCATCTCCAAGGCAGGAATGAACAGGAAAACTGGACATAGGCAGGAGAACAATTAGGCAAGACATGGCAGCACTGCTACTAAAAATTACTCATGTCAGCATTTTCTTGTTAGACATCTGGGGACTGTGTCACACTATATTAAAATGCAGTCATAAATGGGCATCTGGGTAAAGCTCCACTGGAGTGAAATCTGATTAAGGTAAATAGAAAGGCATTTTATATTTTTTCTATGTAAGGAAGATGCACCTTTGGACTGATATGCCTATATTGTTTTATCATGCAAGTTATTATTATCCTGGCATACAACTGCCGGTGATCAGTTCAGGAGAGCCAAACTCCGAAGACCACAACATGTTGATTTGGGTATGGCTTGATGGGGTGCGGGGGGGGGGGCAGCAGTTTGGGAGCTGTGAGTACAAATTGGAAAATCCGGGCTACATCCCTGACATGTATCCATGGTATTGAGAACTCCATCTACATGGTACAAATTATTAGCAAGGGCATGGCATCCAGATCTAAGGAGATCATAATCCCAATATACTCAGCCACCATTAGACCAATAGTCAAGTACAATGCACCCTTCGACATGTATATGACTAGGCATTTGCAACACCTGGAGTGGCCACAGAGGCTCCACAATAAAACAATACAGGGCATAAATAATATGTCTTATGCAGAGCACCTCAAAGGCCTGTCTCTTTACTTGGTCTCCTACAGACTACTAAGGGGAAATCTATGGCTAACCTACAAGGCCATCTTCAATCCAGCCCCGATGAATTTGCTACACATTAACAAAACAAACAACACTGCAATAACCTGATCTAAGGATCTAAACGTTGTCTGTGACATAAATAAAACATGTCGGAGGGGCAGGGATGTGTCTCAGATTACCCCTTCTCTTGAACAGACTAAACATCCATGTGAAACAGAGTTTTTCCCTAATACTATTCAAACACAGTGTGGACCAATGCATAGGAAATCACAAATTCACCCCTGGTTTGCCAACTATGGCCCTTATGGATGGGACAGTTTGTAGATGCCCTAAGACATAGGCATATACCAAAGCTGTTCTATCCCTTGAGCATTGATAATTGGAAAAATTAAGACATGAATGGCTAGGCTTAAAAAGGCTGTAGGGCTGTTAGCCTAGTAAACTCCTACTGATCTGTCACTGCTACTAAGTCATTACCAGTATTATATGTTGCAAACTGAACATTTCTCTTCTGGGGGTATTACTTGTTTTGCTCTTCCAGGGTCCTGGACGTTAGCAACTTGAGTTGTTTCTATCTGGGTGTTTCAACAGTCTTGTGAGTCCGTAATGTGGTAAACACACTACCATAGGTTTTATGTTTTAACCACTGAATAACTTTTTTTCTTTACAAAAAGTATAAATGGAAAATATTACTCTCCAGGCAACTGAATGTTCAGGCAAGCAAAGGGAGACTGGACGTCAAAAGAACTTCTGGGAAAGTGCAAACATTAACCATTTTGTGAACTTCCTTCCTTGCTGTTGTTTGCAAACGGTCCACATTTGTGCCCATTTGTTCCATATTAGGATAGGTAATACAGGATTCTGTATTTTGAAGACAGAAGGTTTACTATGGCTGCAGTTTCTTTAATTATTTTGCTTGTTTGTGTTATGGCTGTCATGGTAATAACTAAACAGTTTGAAGGTGAACAAGACTCGAGAAAAATTCAATACACATTTGTAATTTTAATTATCTCAATAATTAAAATTACAAATGCTTAAATGCAATAGCATTCAGGAAAACTGCAACTGCATCATTTAATCTTCCCACTCAAAAACAAAACAAGTAGTCGATCCATGGAGGGGGCTATTGTAATCACACATGGTGTTATTACTGCAGATCAGACAAAAGACTACTAGGCTGCTTCATTTGCTTGGTACAGTTTTGTTTTGTCAGTGCTGAGATTTATGGTTGTCATTATATCTCTATTCTAATCAAACATTCTGTTCAAGAATCATATGTTCCTACCTTATGGAAAAAAATCATATATGATGATTTGGTAGAGGTAACACTACCAAAATAATAAACTTTAGACCTATTGCCTTACTGTTCGCCGCCCCCAAAACATTGGAAAATGCTTCTACAAACAACTGTTACAGTACTTACTTTGTAGAAACGTATTCACCCCAACCTAACATAGCTGCAACTAACACAGAATACAAAAACTGACATCATATCCTTCCTAGACACCATCATTAAGGCCAGGGTAACAATAAATTAGTCTTATCTCTCTTTCTAGACCTCTCTAAAGCATTCATTACTATCTCCCATCCCATACTATCAAAAATGGCTGCCTTAGGTCTATCCAAGTCTACTCAACTGGTTTAAGAGCTATCTGTCTAATTGCTGCTAATCTGTTAAATGATTTTCTCTCCTTTCCTCTCAGTGAACACTAGAGTCCCAACAAAGGTCCATCCTGGCCCCCTTCTTTTTAATACATTAATTAACAATCTTCACATGTCTTCCCAGGATGCTTTTCTGATACAATATGCATATGACGTCACTCTCATTTAATCAGTGATAGCCTCCCTCATCTAAAAAACATTACACAAGATGCCTTCTGCGCCTTCAAAAACTACTTAAGAATCAACTACTCAATCCCCAAAAATAAACTACTCTTATTCTTTCCTACATCCCTAACACCTAAAAAAGGCAACTTCAAAATGTCATCATTAAATAGCACCATTACAGTAGTCATTTCCCATACTAAACTGCCAGGTGTAATAAATCACAACCAACTTAAATTTGACTTACATATTCAAAATTCCATTCAAACCACAAACTTGGAATACTCTATAGAACAAATACATTTGTCACCAACCTCACTTGCTAGCTCCTATCTCCTTCTCCCATTCTAACCAATATATAGGCCAATCTGACATCAAAACTAGAACTGTATTATAATAAAGTGGCTAAGTTTGCAGCCAATCAGCCAAACAGTTTCCATCATTGGATTGCACTCACTCAAGTCCTTAAAGTGGGTAAATCTTCCCCTGCATTTCAAATACACCCAACGTCTGCAGGTGCACAAAATGATACAGAATTCCTTAGAGCTCGTCCTGCTGTTAGAGCTGGTACAAAACAATAACTTACAACTTAGAAACCCAAAACGTCCACTGAGCACTCTCTATACTTAAAGTCAGTAGCCAAAGCTTGGAACTGTACCCCAATGGATATTAGATGGATCTCTAGCACTCACTCGTTTAAATACTCAGTAAAACACTTTTGACCCATACCTGGCTCTGTACATGCATCACAGCAAGCTGAATCATCATCTTTTCTCATCTTTTGCTCACTGTCTCCTATTTCTCTTATTCTCTTCTTCCTTTTTCTTCCAATCTTCTGTACTGTCTACCCTTCCCACCATCTCCTTTTAATAATTATTCATCTCCAAAGCCTAATATTAGCTCTCTTCTTTAAACAAGCGAGCTCTCAAGTTGTAAAAGTTGTAGAAACACACTAATGTTAACCAGCTAGTTACAGAAAACTGAAAATGCTTATAAATGTAAATATTGCACTGTTGTTTCTTCTGCCACTGCATTTGTATTATGTAAATAATACACTGTTGTCTCTGTCATCACACTTGCATTACAGATTGTATTATATTACTATAAATGTATTAAATGTCCTACTGGGCCTCTGCTGAAAATTGATTCTATGCCCATTCAGATTCTCCCAGTAAACAAATATCAAATAAATAAATAAAATAAATAAATATATCAACACAAGTGGTTATTACATTTCAATGGATTTACCATAGCAATGTGTTCTGGAGATCTTGTCCTCAAAATTAATTTCAGGCCCCCTTTATGAGTCTTGCTAGATGTTAGGAAATGTTATTTTTTATCTGCTATTTAAAAAGAAAGGTAGTGTGAGTCACAGGAATCTTGCACAACTTCTGGAATCTGACTCTTTTGAAGATTTACTTTTTGCCTGAATTAGTTTGAGTTGTACTACTTGTTAGAACTGCTTTTAGCAAAATAATGTAGCTGTACTGTAGTTTTTTCAAAGGCTGCCAATTTGTTGTCCATCGAGTGCTCACAGACTCCCTCCTCAATCTTCCTGAGGTTTCATCTCTATCACTGCAGTGCAGAAGCTGTTAACTGACTAGTCTTGATTGCGCTTCAATGAACTTTGTTATATAAACTATTTCTGGTGGTTGCCAGTGGGAAGATGTGTATTTTGTCCTAATATTGGATGCTTAACTACTCTTGACTTGTATTGTTCACAGATCCTCCCTCTATGACTTCCATAGTCTTGAGGTGACAAAGCTATCACCACAACCCAGGAGCCATTAAATGACTACTCTTTCTTTAACCATACTTCTCAACTGTACAGATTTTCGCAGAATGTCCAGATTTTTCCCTTATATTTTTGGTCCGTTTTTCATAAAATTGTGGTTTTCTGGCAAATTAGTGGCAAATCATTCAAGAGTGAAGTTAGAAAATAATGGCAGACATTTGAGTTTCAGATTTCATACCCTTCAGAAAATTCATGGTAATGCAAAACATGTTATAATAAGTTTGTAAGAGCAATATTTCAAAATTGTCCCTCCCTATTTGTACCACTTTTTTTATGGCTTTGTCCATATTTTTTACTCTAAGAGGTTGAGAGGTATGGCTTTAACTTCAAATACCTTTTAAAAGACACAAACTACTTTTGCCACTCATCAGTTTCTGCAGTAAGAAGAAATGTGTGCGTGTATGTATCTCACTCCCTGTTTCAAATCTTGGTGAAATATTCTGTACTTGCTTAAAAGTATGTTACAATTTCTTTCATTTCATATTTATCCTTACAATGCAGCACAGTACAAACTAGGAAGAACTTTCTGTTCTTGAATTTGTGTCTTGATATTTCTTCTCTTTTTACTGAGACAGAGATGTATCTGTGCATTAAATGTTCCCACTTCTGTTGTATTATTAGCTTCCCACTTGAACTAACACTTCATCCAAACCACAATCCTTGTACAAGACAAATGAGTGGTTACTGTCCTTATTGTGCATAATACCAAGATTTGTAAAATATGTTATTAAGCTACGGTATTTACTATTTTTCCCACATGGAAACTATCCTTCTTTTTAAAAACAAATTGCAAGTGAATTGTTACCAGACATGTCAACTATATATCATTTTCTTGTTTCATGTTTTATGTGCCCTACTAGCTAGTTATTGTGCTCATATTGTGCTCTAGCATGAAACATAACTCGGAGCTGCTACTGCTACAACTGAAAAATAAAAGCTTAAAAAGAATTGCACAGCAAACGCAAGAGTAGGTTCATAGGTAGGTACTAGGCTATCAGCCCAAGGGCCAAAATAAGCCTAGCCAACAAGGTTCCCTGGCTTACGCCACCCAAGAAAGTTAATTTCCTGTGCCCCTGTCGAGCAGAGCCACAGAAGTGATCCCTGGGGTGTATTTCCTATTTCCCATCCACTCATCAAGATTTTTCTTGAAGAGTGCTAATGAGGAACTTTGCTTGACATAGATGGGTAGCTTGTTCCACAGTATAGGAAGTCTCTGAGATAGGAATCTATCCCTCCAGCATGTCCTGTTTATTGTGGTGACAAGGTCTAGGTCCCTAGAGCGTGTAGCTCAGAGGGATTGGGATTTCTTAAGATGTAGCATGTCCAACAGCTTTGGGTTTAACATAGCTTTATATGTTAGGCAGAGATCTCCTCGGAGTAGACAATATGCTACAGAGTAAAGCTGGAGTTTTTTGAGACGGTCAGTGTAGGGCATCTGTTTGAGGCCAGTAATCCTCTTTGCAAGGAACTTCTGTGGCCTTTCCAGCTGCTGCAGATGTCTTGCTAGGTACATTCCAAAAGGGGCATCGTGCTCTACAATGGGTCTAATGAAAGCCAAGTAAAGGGGAATAATGACCTCTTTTTTCCTGGATGAGAACCCTTTTGTGATGAGGTGTGCCACATAGAAGGATTTCCTGACTACTGTGGATTATGTGATTATCAAAGGAGACTACTGTCCACTTGGGTCCCAAGGTCTCTTATAACACATTTGGCATTACATAGACTGCTGTTTATGTGGTAGTTGATGGGTACAGAGTTTTACCAAAGGGGATGACAATGCACTTTTTGGCATTGAGCTTAAGGCCATGCCTCTGACACCAGGCATCTGTCTCAGTGTGGCCCTTCTGTAGGATGTCCACATCATTTGGGGACTCGACTATGTCTCCTAGTTTGCAGTCATCTGCGAACTTCGTTAGCCAGAGGCCTTCTGTGCTAGCCTGTACTTTAGAGAAGTAGATACCAACCCTTTGGTACTCCACTTGTCACTGATTTGAAGTCAGATTTGGAGTCTGCATCTTTTACAGTGTGGGTTCTGTCAGTGAGCCAGTTGGCAGCCCATCTTGTGATGTACGGATTTATACCTAGTTTAATGAGTTTAGCTATAATTCCAGAATGGGGGGGTGGTATCAAAAGCCTTGGTGAGATCAAGATAGGCTGTGTGAACCACCTTACCCTCGTCTACGGCTTTGGTAACTGCCTCAAAGAAGTCGATCAGGTTCAGAAGGCACGATCTGCCTTTCACAAACCCGAACTGGGTGGGGTCCAGAGTTTGAAGGTTACCAATGTCTTTGTTTATGAGCTCCATGATGATACGTTCCATGGCCTTGCAGACCAGGCTCGTCAGGCTAATAGGGCAATAGTTCCCAGAATCAGTGGTGGCTCCCCCTTTGTGAAGTGGGATAACTGTTGTTGTGCACCATTCAGTGGGCACAAAGCCTGACGTGAGACTATGATTGAACATGGTGCTTAGGTAGGGAGCCTGTTCATTCTGTAGTTAGTGTAAAACGCAGCCTGGGATGTTTCCTTTCCCATGGATGCTGTGTTTTTGGTTTTACAGAGGGGGGGTGAGAGGGGGTAAAGGTAGCACTGAACCTATCTGCCAGGATGTTGGCAATATCAGTTGGTTCTGTAGTTTTCATGCCGCTGTGCTGTAACTCAGAGCAGATCTGGGTCTTGCCATTGAGATTCTTGACATAGCTATAGAATGTTTTGTGGTTGCCCTTAGAATCAGTGGTGATTTTGTTTTCGTAGCTAGCTTTGGAGGATCTTATAAGGGATCTCAGCTTCTTACTGAGGCTGACCAGGCAACTCCTCCATTCATGGGATTTTACTCTCTTTTGCAACAGTTTCTTCCTTCTGTTGTAGAGTTTGTTTATGGCGGGGGACCACCAGATTGGCTTCTTTTTTTTTTTGGAGGATAGCGTCTTGGTTCTGTTTGGGCTAGCATGATCCATGCACTTGTGTAAGTGCTTATAGAGTGCATTTGTGTAGGATTCAGCAGTCATAACTGTACTGTCCATCTGCATGGGTGTCATGAAGTTCGCCACTTCTGTCTTAAGAAGCATGAAGTTGACTTTGGAGAAATTTTTTACCGCGGTTTCCTTAATGGTGCATGTGGGCAGGATGCAGATATCTAGGGTGATTAGCTTATGATCGAATCTGACCAACGAGGAGTTGATTTCAGGTGTGGAACACCGGTCGCTCATATTGGTAATGACTAGGTCTAGGATATTGTTGCCCCTGGTAGGGGTATGGATAAGTTGATCCAGGACATTGGAATTTATGAACTCCAGAAAGCGTTGAGTGAAGGAGTTGGTACATGAGTAGTTTTCCCAGTTAATGGCAGGGTAGATGAAATCGCCCATTATTAGGGTGTTTGGTTGAACCCTAATATTTTCCTGTATATCAAGAAAAGAGGAGTGAGAATCCTGGGGAATGGTGGGGGATCTGTAGCAAGCTACAATTTGGATTGCAGTTTTGTCCAGAATTAGTTGCACTTGGATAACCTCGGATGCATTATGCTGAGCAACTAGCCTGGAGGTGTGGATATCCTTAATGAATATGGACACACCTCCGCCTTTGGTGTTCTGGTCCAGGTTAGATGGCCGAAAAGTGTGGTATGCGTTATAGCCTGGTAATGCAGGGGTGCCCTCTAGATCCTTGAACCAGGTCTCAGCCACTGCACAGATATCGATGTTCTCCATTTTAAGAAGTGCCTCAAGTGAGTGCATTTTGAGATTTAGACTTCTAGCATTGAGCAGCATTACCCTTAGTTTTTGCTTGCCTGTTCCTGTTGGTGGTGAATTTGTCATTTGAACTTTGCCTAAAAAAGGCACTATAGGGGTGGCAAGATCCTTAGCCGGTATCCAGAATCCCAGGAGTGACAGGTGCAGGCCATCTCTGGCAAAGCATCATAGTCTGTCGACCATGTCGTCCCAGGCAGAGAGATACTGGATCCCCTTAGAATGACACAAGAAGCTTAGCCAATTGTTGAAGTCAATCACTTTGTCCTTGTACTGCGATATCATTCTGGGGGATGGCAGGATGCTACTCAGGGCTAGGGTCATACCTGCCTGGGCTACAAGATCTGAGAGCTCTTCCATGTCTCTTTTCATGTAGTCCAGGAAAGTATGTCTAATGTCATTCACACCAACATGGACAATGACACAGTCATATTTAATTTGTTGTGGAGTGACCTGAGTGTGTGGGTTATGTGGAAGATCCTGGCACCCGACAGGCAGCTGACAGTAACCTTCTCCTTGTTTAGCCTGGTGAGTGGGACATCAGTGTGCCTGACTACAGAGTCACCTATGACTAGTGTGTTGGGTACGCTGGTTTGCCATATGGGCTGTGGTTTATTGGCACACTGACTCTGTGGGCTATGTGTCATTTGGGTTGTGTCGGGGGTCGAGGTTGCTTGGATTTCTGCTTTGGAGGTCTCTGTTGCTTGAGCAGATTATTATTGAGAGCCTGTGCAAATGTTTTTGTGTTTCTATGTGTGGATTTTGGTGGTGTAGGTTTAGTGGGACTATGTGATGAGTGTGGTGCGGTGCAAGTGTTTACCTTCTCCTCTTGATTGTCAAGTGCAGTCTCGATGGAGAGAGCTTCATCTGCAGTTTGGCTAGATAAGTGCATCTCTCACAGGTTGTGGTGTTGGGTGGTAGGAGGAGAGGGTTGTCTGTGTACATGAGGCAATTGCTACATTGCCTCAAGATGCCCAGATTCATCAGATAGACAGGAGAGAACACTGGGAGCTGACCCTTGGACATGCTTGAATAAAAAACTACTTTCCTCTAGACAAGTGAGGAAAGTGAGTATAAGAGCTGTTTTTCTCTAAGCAAGTGAGGAAAGTAAGTACAAAAACTGTTTCCCTCCAGGTAAAGAGGAAGGTTGAGTGCTGTAGTAATTTGTAGCTTATTTAGTGCTAACAACAAGTTCTGAACAAGTGCTGAGCACAAATAAGCAAATTCAAGTGCTAAAACTAAGAATCTGTACCTAGAAAAATACAGCATACCAGGGGAAATTTACCCTGGGCTAGCACGTATGGTCTTGTCGGATACAGGCAGCTTGAAAATGCTCTGCTACCTTAACTCAGCAATTGTCATTTACAAATGGAAAATCATGGCTAGGCTTAAAAAGGCCTCCTAAGACCATTAGCCTAGGAATCATCTATGAACTTGCTCACTAACAGTATGGATTCAGACAAGAAAGGAGGCACACAACAGCTCTCTTCTCCCTCACAAAGAAACTGCACACCAGCATAATTAAAATCTTTATTACAGGATATGTTATCCTAGATTTCTCGCTGACATTTTTTCCTTCTCCATTAACTATCACCAGCATCTCTCCTCATTCAACTGATCTACCAGACCTGACCTAGCCCCCCCCCCAGTTCGATTAGACCCCGCACTGAGACCAGTGAGAAGGTTGAGGAAGCCGGTGCAATATCACATTTCTGCCAGGAAGTGCAACCTAAAAGCCACTACTCCCCCCACACATAACCTCTGCAAGCTCTGCATATTTGTTGTGTCTGTTGGTACATGCATACTTCCTCACATGTGCAGAGTGAAGCTCACTACACTCGTAATGCTGCCATACTGCAGAAAATATATGCTGCCTTCCTTCCTTCCCCAGGATGGGCAAGCCAACATTGGCCATTTACTCCCATCCCCATGCAATACCCCTCCAGCACCTGTGATACTAGTCGAACACTGATCATCTGAGTCACAGTAACGACTTTAACCCTGTGCGCCATGCAGCCACTTTTTCTCTCTGGCCTTTGATACACTGATCCATCACTATCTATATACAGTCCCTGACTCAGTCAGAACTGATGTAAACATACTATACGATTTAAGAGCTTCAGATTTAAAGTACTCTCTATCATCCCTTATCATGTGGCCTGAGGAACACCATAGTCCCTGGACCCCTACTTTTCTGTCCTTATAAACTCAATTTAATAACACTAAAAACAGCATTATAGTCACTGATTTACTCTGATAACATGGTAAATTAGTATCAGTCTCCTAGTACCTCAACCATTGAAAATAACCAGGAAAGTGACACCTCCAATACAAGTACATAGTTGGAAAACATACACTTAATACTGAACAACTCAAATGCAAAATGCGTGTTATTTGACTCCCATAAAAGACTAAGCAAAATCCTAAATCAATGGAACATTGCATATCCTGACAGCTCCCACATGGATTGAGCAGGTATTTTCAAATAGATGGTGATAGACTTAGTTCCAAGTGTTATCATTTAAAGGACACATACAAGAACTCGGAGCAGAAGTCAACAAGCAATTAGGCACAGCCTGGCAAACATCCAAGTTATGGTATAGAGAAACTAGGGCAGCAATAGCAAGAGGATTCAGTTCTGGTGGCGTACATAAAGCCCTAAATATGACCCAGGTATCAAGAGTTTGATTAGTGGCTCAGGCACTTAATGGAGCTGGCAGAGAGGATGGGCATGCCCATCCTGGAGACAGGACAAGGCACAGCCAGATGCATAAAGCCACAATTACTCACAGGAGGAAGGGTTGTCATCATGATGCATGCCTCTTGGGTGGCCTTTTAGTTCATTAGGTGACTGGCTGGTGGTAGTCTACATTGGCAAATGTATAGTAGTGTGCCACTGAAGGGGGGAAGGTGTTTGCAAGCCCCCTGCTTGGGAAGGGGGTGGGAGTGAGTGGCCAGCATCAGTTTGCCCATACCCCCCACACACACTCATGGGGAAGAGGTTACTCCATATACCCTCATTACTGGGATACTTGTAAGGGAACAAACAACCCTAATGGCTGCATGTATGATGGCCCATCCAGACAGCTGTTACCCCTATACTATACTTCCCATAGCTGGTTTGCCTCTGTATTCCATGATGAGGTCAGCCATAGCAGAGAGAGGCCACGGTCAGACACACGCAGTGCTACATCAACACCATCTTCCAGATTTGAGGGATATGCCTTATGGTGTGGCTATCCATGGGTGGGATGCTCATTCCAAGTTGATTCATGGCAGAGTTGACTGCTCACATTCATGGAGTACTCTCTCCTCTCAGCATGACCTGAAGAGTGCCTGTTCCCTCACACGACAGAGAGCTCCACTGGACAGAAACATATGTGCATGGTTTGCACACTTCCACTGTGAGTACCCTAGACCTGTGTGTTAGATTCTACGGCAGTACTGCAACATTTGCTGAGACTGTGTCCCACCAAACACACACACACACACACACACACACACACACACACACACACACACACACACACACACACACACACACACACACACACATATAATTTCCTGCTGATGACAACTGACACTGTGGCCTTTCCCATCCATGCCTATCATAACTCTGCCCTGTCCTCTGTACTCTGTTACTTTGGTAGCCTATTTCTAATGGACAGTGTGACCAGTAGGTGCATGGAATAGCACAGCCTGTGTAAAGGTTTGCATGTATCACTTCTTTTTCTGTATGCTGCTTTATTCTTGCCCACAGTTTTGAACACCCTGCTGTTTCTTAGTCAGTGCTACTGCATACTGTGCCCACCTTCACCTACCACAGTCACCCCCTGCAACTCTTCCTCCTCCTCCTCCTCCTCTAGTGCAGAGCCTGGGACTTCCTCCTCCTAAATGTGTCTGCCCTGTTGCAGCTATTTGTGTATATTGATTTTATGTAACATAGTACATACTGAGAGTCTTACTACATGTGGCAGAGTCATACTGCAGAGCACTCCCAGATACACCCAGACAGTGAAAGAGGACCTTCAGCAAACTACACACAGGCTCAACAATGACCCCAGGTTTATGATAAGGTACAGTTGTAGCCATTCTCTGCCATGGTCTGGGTATTTCTGATAGGTGTCATTAACCATGACTCCAGGGCATATCCAGCATCACAAATAAGATGTCTGTGGGTAGAAAATCACCCCACACAAAGTGCAGGAGAAATGTGTGTTATATGTGAGAGTTGTGGTTACTACCTGAGTGGCCTGCATACACATTGTACATTACTTCTTGTGCATTACAGACCCCCTGGCAGTTGATAGAGTGGAAATCCTCGCTGTTAATATATCTTTGCTCTTGTTCTCCAGATGCCAGAGATACACATGTTAGTCACTAAAAAGTCCTTGAAGCCAGCATTCTTGAAGCCAAACATACCTTAGTATCTACAGGGACAGGTGCTCTATACATCCCACAGGCCTGCATGTAAAGGCAACACATCTTAACCAGCTTGTGCATGGTGATCCTATCAACATGGTAGTGGTTGACAATTTTAGTGCGTTGTGGAAGGCATAACATGTTCGGCATGGAATGATGACAGCATCACTGAGGGTGATGACAAGCAACACTATGACTAACAACAGTGAGTGCAGCCTGATGCATATACAGATTTAATAGTGTGGAGTCTAACCTGTACTTGTTTAACGATTCGTCTTCTGCAACCCCAGGATTTTACTCCAGTCACTACTCTAGAGCTAGTGCCTCTCACTGCAGTATATAAACTTCTCTGAATCCCTCTGCCATGCTGCTTATCCTCATCTGCATTCATGAGTGCCCTCATTTTAATAATATTCTTCATTATTGCCTCATTATACCACAATTTGCATACTATGCAGGACACAGAATTTCTTGTATTTCCCACTTGCACTTAAGAGTGCCTGTGAAAAGCCCTCACACTGCACATGGTCACTTGCCATGCAAATTCTCTTACCATAATGCAGAAAATGTTTCTGAATACCACAGTATAAGTGGATGTTAGAAACTCCCAACTGTACTTCTGTCATTATAAGGAAATCCATATATCACCATCCACTGCTGACAGGTGTAGCTTATCTCTCTAAACTCCATTTCATTTCTTCTTTATAGATGTGACTTACAAAGAAATGAACACACTGCATGTATCCAAGCACAACATATATACAACTACATTGTATAACTATTATTTTGATGTATACCTCGGTCATGGCTGAAAAGGGTCCATAGTAATCATTCAACTTAAGTGGCCAACAAATGGTAAACAGTAAGTAACAAAATAAATAATCAGCTCCTTCTTCTAATATCCTGCTTCATCAAACATTTTAAGTCATCATTTCAGTCTGCTGTTCTCCCACACTAACTCATATCCAAACTACACTGATGCAGGTGCTCCCTTCTACCCCACCTTCCCTTAAATTGCCATGACATAGCCTTAATCAGTTAAAGTCTATAGGGGAAATTAATAAATTCTTATGGCAATGCTTGTAATGACAGGCAGACATACCTCACAATTGTCCAGATTTTTACAGAATGTTCAGATTTTTACTTCACATTTTCGGTCTGTTTCTCATACAATTTGTGGTTTTTCTGGTAAATCACAGAGGACTGAAGTCACTAAATAATGATATATATTTAAGTTTCAGGCTTCATATTTTTTTATAAAAAATGCATGCTAACACAAATCCTGTTATTCTAGCAAACTTTTAAGTTTATAAGTGCAATATTTAAAATCTATCCCTATTTGTGGGCCTTCGTTCCCCCCAGTTATTTTAAGCTTTGTCCAGACTTCTTGCTCTAAGAGGTTGATAGGTATGCAGGCAGATGAAGAAACACAATGTAATGTGTGCATAAGGAAATGCATATAAGGAATACTGAAAGTAGACCACAATTCTTACACATCAGGCTCAAGTCATGCTATCAGCTGAATCTGAGTAAAAAGGCAAAATGCACAACAAAACATTTAGAACTGCATTTGATGATAACTCTGGGAACAACAGCATCATTTGCACTGTTGCAGTTGTTATACATTGGCAACATTACCAGACACCCTGTAACACTTTATGATGGCAAGCAGCATGAGTGAAAGTAATACAGTTGCATGGTAACATCGCATCAGATGATTTCTCAGTAGTTCCAAGGCCATCTTTATGTGGAAAGAGATATTATATGATATTGGTTGACCTGTACGATACACAAAATGTATCTGGATTAATCTGGATTAATGTGAGGCCTTCCCATACAAGTGGATAGTAAGGCATGCACAGCTCTTACAATTCTAACTACTGGAACTTTCCAGAGATAAAAGGAAAGATGCAAATGAAACAAACATATGGGATACATTTGGCATTTCCTAAGCATTGGCCTGTAGAGCACAAAAGATATTCTCCAATAAATTGCTGACACTTGGATTAGCAAATCTGTTCATCCAACATGGCAGAGGAAAGAGACCTACTATCATGTATGGTTTTTACAACATTGCCTGCCTTCCTGAAGTACTGGGAGCCATGCACACACGTCAGCAAAGGATCCACCCAGAGTTCACAAACAGTATCACATCAATAGGAAGGGCTACTATTGCATCAGCTGCCAGGTAGTGTGCAGTGCACATGGGGTCCTAATCAATGTGTTTGCACAGCATCCTGGCAGTGCCTGCGTCTCCCACACATGGTATATAAGTCAACTACACTGCCTTTTCTTGCAGAGGGACATTCCACAAAGTCATCTGCTAGGTTAGTGCAGACACACTGCTACACCCACATGTCTACAGCCACAGACAGTATGTGTACCTGTCTCACACCCTTTCCATATGTCTGCTGCGCTACAGGTGATGCAGGACACCCTTGTAGCACTGGAAGATGACACCACATTCAAAACCAACAAAATATAGCCAAACACCAACATAACACTGCCTATATACAAGCCAGGAATATAATGGAGTAGTAAGCTTGCTTAAATCCTGGTTCTGCAATATAGGCACATTTGAGGAAGGCACTGCAGTATGCCCCTGGCATAAACTTCATGATCTTTACAGCATGCTGAATGAATGCTACACAATGATTATAAGGAAACAGGGAGCCCAGTCAGTAGTGCCAGAAGCCATCACACCTGCAGTAGCAGGTCATCTCAAAGTGTCCAGTACTGGTTACAGTGATGCTGACAGATAACCAACTAGCAGTCATACCATCCCCAGACAGTGTAAAGCACAGACTATGGCAGCGCAGGCAAAAGCAGCATCATACAGTCCACCACTACAGACCATGACATGTACAAAGTGCCAGTGAGGTGTCACACAAAGCAAACTAATCCATGCAGTGTTACCTAAAGGCTATTCTAGGCAGTACACAGTCAAGTGACACTATGTATCTGGCATCTCCACCTATACCACACAGGAAGGAGGGTGATGTGCATCACACCTATCATCATTTTTACAGGTGCTAAGGGGCACAACATTGTCACATGGCTGTCTAGTGTCTACACAACCTGCTAGAGGAGGTTTGGTGATCACCAGAGGGACACATTTGAGTCATGGGACAGGTGACATTAAGTATTAAATACAATTTCCTCTGTGGAGCAACAACATACCTCTGCACTGCAGCCAATAAGCTGTCCAGACCTAGCAGAACAACAGGACAGTGATGAGGTGGTACTGGTGAAACATGTCCCTAAGATGAATTTGTAATGAGGTGGTACTCCTGCTGCCTCTTCATAACAGCTGCTCTCAATATGCGGTAGAGGACTGCGACAACATTACTGATGTAGGTCCAGACTGTGTTTTCTGCAGTGGCCTCCCTATGCATCCACCACTGGTGTGGACACATCCCAGATAGAGCCACTGATGGGTAAGGCATTGATAGTGACACTTTTGCTCCACATGGAGTCGGTCTCAGTGGCCACTCATGAGACCTATCATGGAATATTATCAGGACTCCAAGGTTTCCTGGAGGCATATGTGCTATTGGATCAAACCCTACCAGAAGCCAAGCATCATACCAGTCATTTTAAATAAGCACTTCTGTTAACTGATGCCAAGAGCTGTGCACATATTAGGGACTGGCTATGATACTAGACATTAACAGAAACCCCTACTGCAGTGAATATAAACACATTCAAGCCAGTGCACCAGTCTGCTGCCACAGCTCCTAGGAGATTAGTGAGTGTGCTCTTGGATGAAGTGGAGAGCCCCCCTTAGTCAGAGCTGACAAGCCCCCATACTGTAAATTCTGTAGAGCAGGTGTGAATGAGGACAGGACACATTGTCATCTTTAAAAATGATTGAGAGACAACTCAGGAGGGAGACAGACAGCTACACTGTATCCTGGGACTGTGACTCAACCAGAATGTCGGCTTCATCTTCAGGCCCAGTGTGGGTGCTGACCTCAGTTTGTTGTCCTGGCCCAGTCTTTACACCTGTCACTGTAGTAGTGGCCTAATCTGTTACTATAAAACACAAGAAACAGCAGAATGACAATGACCAATGCTGCAACATGTGAAGTATGCAAATGGAGGTTAGACACTTACAGGCGAACAACATACACATACTTATGCTGCCTCCTGAGCCTGAACACCCAAGGAACCTAAGGAGAACAAATGCTCTGATCAGTGTGTGCTCCCCAGAAGCCATCTGTGCAGAGTTGCTGTTTAGTGTTAATGTTATGGTTACTAAACTGTCTGGCCCCTCTGTGAGACATGTGAAGTTTGACCACTTACATAACCTGCGTACACTCCACTCCATCTGATATGATATCCATGTTCCTCATTGCTTCCAAGTAGGGATGCTATGAATGACTCTTGCAGTGGGAGGTGGAGCTCCTCCAGATATGGGTCTGTCTCTTTGAGGTCCACTGTATTCTAGTATTAACTTGCTTCTGACATTACTGTGATGTGTGACTCCTGCTAACCATGGCATTGATGCCATGGACCACTGTAGCCCACATGTGGTCTCTTAGATGCTGGTGGGACCCCATCTTCAACAAACACTGCAAGGTTCCTGAGTGTCTGTAGTAGGATGCTGTTCTTTGCAAGGCTAAGTTTGTTTAACCTCTACCATCTACTCCATCTGTCCCCCTTGGAGGACATATTTACATCTAGGAAGAGAGAAGGCCATAGCTGTAGGGTAGTGACTGCTGAGTACTGTGGGCTAGCTATGAGCATGGTAGCTTGGTTTGGCAATATGTAACAGAACATTGTTGCAGTCTATGTATTAACAGTCTGGGAGTTTGCACATAGGACTAAAGCTCTGAGCTGCTTCCTGCACACAACAATACAAGGTCTGTTTCTTTATCAGGACACTGTGGCATAATGTTTAAGGTCTTCACCTTAAGAAGACAATGTCCAGAGCTCAATCCTGACCTGCAGTCACTGTCTATGTGTAGCTTTCATGTTCTCCCTATGTTATGAGGGTTCCCACCAACAGGGTGCACTCAAATGTGAATGGAATAGTGGGAAGCAGTAGCACAGAATCTAGTAACTATTTAGGGGAAGAGTCAGGTAAAACCAACCATTACTATACTACAGCTATCTATCATGTGCAACCCTGCTCAATCTGGGAGATAAGCAGTACCAAGTGCTTGAAAAGGGGGAAAAGAACTTTTAATTGTGTCTGCTTAAAAGTATATATGGCTAGGTACCTTACGGTCCCTGTAACTGCCTGCCTACTACTGTTTCTATGTAGTGTTACCATAGGCTTTGCCCAGGCACACACACACACTCACTCACCAATACACAGCATTGTGACACACATTGTAAATCTGGGTATGTTGGGGGAAGTCTTGTACTTGTGGGCTGCCATGCCACAGATACAGTGCTATGAAAACAATTACAGCAGCAACACAATTACAACTCTAGCCACAGGCTGTAGGCAAGCATAGTGCAGGCACATACTGGTAATATAGTTATAGTGCTATTAACATGCGTTGTTCCTAGACATAGATATATTTACAGTGCTGTTAACATGCACTTTTCCTAGGCATACACTCCCATATGTCTGACAGCTGTAAAACATCATACCACAGAAATGCAGATGACTGTGTTCTTTGTTCTCTGAACTCTCTCCTGTGAAAATGGTGCCTCTATGCTGCCAGTTAAATGCTAAGCTGCTCAAATGCTGTTGCTGTGGCTTTCTTGCTGCTTGTTTTTGGCAACTAACATGGTGGATTGTTAGTAAATGTGACTAATATATACCAGTTTGCTCCATATGCGTTCTGATGAAGCGACTGTCAGCTGATAACCTGTGAATATTTATTTTTCACTGAGGTACATTAGCAAAAAGGTAATGTGCATACCCATTCCGCTGCACAACACTAACATGCAATGTATGCCCACTCTGGGAAGCAGGATGTGTCTAAGTGCACTGCATTAAATGGCAGTATTAAGTTGTGCTACATGTGACTCAAAGCCTTCTGAAAAGCATGAATCATAGCCAGTTCAGGGAGCGGCTGCTGAAACCTTATGTAGGTACATTCCTTAAGGCAGACTGCTGGTATGTATGACCTGGCAGACCAACTGGCCAGGATAAATAGCATCCCTCCCACCAGTGAGTAGTGCAGTGAAAGCACTAGACTGCTGACCAGGGATACCATCACCCTGAAAATTTCCAGTCCTGTGAAGCACAGCTGAAGCAGGAATACCCTGAATAGTACTGTATATCTCATTTCTACTGTGGTTCCTACTATAATTTAAAACTTTTTCCTTCTTTTCTGAGAACTCTTCCCAATAAACTTTGTTTCCATTGACAGATTCCAGGATATACCACACTGGCTGCTGTGGGTGACTGTCTGTTGTGTGTGCTGTTGATGGTAGTTGCATTGTTGTGGCACTGAGGTGTTTTACAGGGCAGGGAACACAGGTGTGCTTGTGTGTTTCTGAGGACACCATTTCATGTGCCTGCTGAATTACAAACATAAGTGATAGTGTAGGTGCTTCTGCTTCAGTGCACAGGCTTGTGGCAGTGTACCTTATCTGTAAAGCTGTGGGCCTGCTGTACTGATTCTTCTTTATTGTGCATACACAGGTTAGGTTAGCATATGTGTTGAGCTATGTGCACTGTCTCAGGCTTCTGCATGCATGCACTTGTATTTGAAGCATTGCACTAATATCTGCATCTCCCTCACACCTGTATGTCATAGTATGTCTATTCTTTGTGTATTTCAGCATGAGCAGAACAGGAAGACAATGTTACTAGTTACTCATGTGCTTTCTCATGAGGCTTGTGCAAGGCAGACTAACAATGCAACCCCGTCCTTCTGCATATGCTGTCAGCTACATTACTGGGATTCCCTCACTTATTTTCCATCCTGCACACTGTATCCCACTGAAGCACAGCAATCTGTCTTTTTGTGCAATATGTCCCTGCTGTTATTCATGTCTGCTTTGCACAACAATACTCTGTCTTCATGAGACACAAGTCATCTGCCACCCTGAAGAGCATCTCTATGAATGAATTGTTTCTAAACTTAAGCTCACTAGGATGCCTCAGCCAAGTTATTTACTATTTGTTCTTGATTTTCTACTGTGTGCCCCATTTTTATTCACAAATGTATTTTATTATCTTTACACAGAGGAAGTTTTTGTCCATGGAGTGTATTATCCATTTCACTCCTGCAAATAGGACAATATGTCACAGTCCACACATTTATACAAGATAAGGAGCAACTGAAATATTTTATACTTATCTTTGAATTCAGTTGCATTTACTGTATGTTAGCAGAGATAGCTGATCTTTCAGCTAATAAATGTTCCTTAACTGGATGACAAATACTGAGAATTGATTGTTGTCAATACCTCTCAACTGTCCAGATTTTCACCTCATATTTTTGGTTTGTTCCTCATAAAAATTTGGTTTTCTGGCAAACTGTCTGCAAACCATTGAAGACTGAAATCAGAAAAAATGACAGACATTTGTGTTTCAGACTTTATACTCTTCAGAAAATTCATACAAATGCAAAACCTATCAACTAAGTTTGTAAGGGCTATATTTAAAAATTGTCCCAATTATTGGGCCTTTGCCCCCAATTACTTATGGCTTTGTCCAGATTTCTTACTCTATGAGGTTGAGCTGTGTTTGAAACCCAGCTTTCATGCTTGATTCCCAGCAAATGTTCTCCAAGAATCTGTGCAAAAAGGGTGCATGTCATAATGACTTT
The DNA here is from genome assembly GCF_019279795.1 of Protopterus annectens. Lineage (NCBI taxonomy): Eukaryota > Metazoa > Chordata > Ceratodontiformes > Protopteridae > Protopterus > Protopterus annectens. Next base: position 1,757,220,576 of record NC_056728.1, on the reverse strand, counting down.
CCCCAAGATAAATGCAAACCTGATAAATCTAAAGCACTTACATTGGTGTATATCTGAGGTCCTCTTGAAGCAAGGTAGAATAAACCAGAAATACAGCCGATTGTGAAACCAACAATTTCAGAGGTTGAAAAGTCCTATTAGAGAAGAAAATGTTAGATTTCCTTGTTAAATGAAGTAAGATATTTAACCTGTATCAAAAAGACAAATCTAAACTTGAAATGCTGCAAATTTACAGTCAGGATTTAAATAAATGTTTGAATAAGTTACTGCTGTAAAGTATTATGTTTTAGCTAATGGTATGAAGTAGTTCTGACTACAAAAAATAATATAATAATGTAATGTATATCATACAAAATTTTATGTCAGTTTAGTGCAGAGGAAGAAGGCCATAATCTGTGAACAAGTTTAGTCCTTTAGCTTCTGGTTCAAAGGTAAATACTAGGCTATCCGTTTGCAGACTACTACAAGCCTAGCCAATAATCAGAGGTCAGAATCAAAGCCTGTACCTTGTATCTGTAAGATAAAGACCTTAGCCATTTTGCCAATTCCCCCCTTTCAGTCTTCGTTTGCATACTGGGTGATTCTGAAGGAGTCAGTTAAGACAGTGTTCTCCTGGGGGACACTTGTACCATGCCAACAACTAAAATAACCAAAACACAAGAAATAAATAAATGCTGCTTTACAGATTATCTGCAAATATACAGAGCTGAGTATATTTTTTTTGGTTACAGAGTTTGTTAATTGTTGCTTAGATCTCTGTTGAAACTGTTGTCTCACTGTTCTGAGAGACTGATCGGCAAATATACAGAGCTGAGAATATTTTTTTGGTTTTAAAGTTTCTACTGTTAGTTGTTGCTTAGATTTCTGTTCTGTTCCACCCACCCTATTTTTGGTTTGTAGTTTAAATTTGGTGGCTTTTGCAGTTGCCCGCCCCACTGTAGATTTGATCTGAGACACTCCCCCAGTCCCATCTCTTTACCACATTCTACCTAATAAACTTTTTCTGCACTTGCTTTTAGTCCTTTTTAATTTAATTGCATTTTTTAAACTGTGTTTGGTCTAATATTGCTGCATACTCAAGTGTGCTAGCTTGCACTGCATGTGAATTGTTTTTACTACTGTTTTTGCTACTTTTCTGTAAACAAAAAAACTGTAAGCCTGTTTCCTACCTTTCCTGTAACTAGTGTTCCAGATACATATTTACTGTATCCAGGACTGTATGTAAGCTTCTGAGCTACCAAGCCTTTCTGTGTTGGAGGGAAGCCTTCTAGCTTATCAGTGGGAGTGGTAAGCACTAGGTAACCTGTCTACCATATAAGGAGTGGTTCTGGCCCAGAAATTGTAGTTATTGGCCGTTTAGGCAATCTTCTACCTCTCTCAGCTTCCTGATTTGAAAGCCTGCATTTGCACTTGTTTCTGTCCTGTAACTCATCTAGTGCAGATACCGATTCTTAGTTTTAGCACTTAAATTTGCTTGTTCATGCTCAGCACTTGTTCAGAACTTGTAAGCACTAAATAAGCTACTAATTACTATAGCACTCAATCTTCCTCATTACCTAGAGGAAAACAGTTTTTGTACTTACTTTTCTCACTTGCTTAGAGAAAAGCAGCTCTTGTACTCACTTTCCTCACTTATCTAGAGGAAAATATTTTTTTTATTCAGGCATGTCAGGGTCAGCTCCCAGTGTTCACTCCTGTCTATCTGATAAATCTGGGCATCTTGAGGCAATGTAGAAATTGCCTCATGTACACAGACAACCCTCCCCTCCTACCACCCAACACTACAACCTGTGAGAGATGCACTTATCTAGCCAAACTGGAGGTAAATCTCTCTAATAATCCAGCAGAAACTGAGGAACAGAACACCAGGTCTCTTCTTGTGAAAGAAGGATTCTGGGAAAATATATTGGAATCGATTATCTCTTGCAATTTCCCTGCTTATAAGAAAGTACAGGTGTGTAAAATCTTACCATAACAGTAGATGTCCTTCTCTTCACTGTTGAAGTATTCCTTACATAAGTGATCTCCTGCCAAAAATAGTCCAAGTCCTGACAGTATATACTGCACTTCACACGTATGCTCCCAACAAGTATAAAGTAGTGGATAAACTTGACATACAGAAGCACACACTTCAGAACTGAAAAGCCCCAAGAGGAAAAGAATGTCCTTAAGGGAACACAAGGAACATGTGCATCCAGAAGGAGAAAAGAAAGAAGAACCCCCAATCAGGAGTGTAAGGAGAACCAGTTAGAGCAGGGGAGGCAGGAGGGAGAGAGTGAATAGTGCAACAGTGAAGACAAGGACATCTACTGCTATGGTAAGACTTTACACAACTGTACTATATCCTCCCATATCACTGTTCCAGGATTCCTTATACAACGAAGACTGCAAAACCTAAAGAGGAAACATGGAAGGAGGATGGCACTGAAGAGTCCTCAAGAAACCCATGGAGGATAGCCCTGGCAAACCCAGCTCTAGCCCTAGAAATAACATCCAAATTATAAAGCTTATTGAAGGTATGGACAGAAGATCTAGTAGCAGTCTCAAGGATGGAAGGCCCACCTGGTGAGGTAACTTGTGGTGTTTTCCTCTGGCCAAATGAGAAAGAAGGGGGAACCAATGCCGTCTGGGCCAAAAGGAAGTCATGAACAAGAGTTTGGAAGAGTCCTGCCTAATCCTCTGCAAGACTCTTGGAAGCAGGGGAAGGGGAGGGAAGGCATAGAGAAACATCCCCTTCCAAGGAAAAGACAGGGCGTCCACTTTCCAGCAAGAGGACTTGGGGCTCTGGAACAGAAAAGAGTAAGTTATCTGTTTTAGAGGAGAGGCAAAAAGGTCTACCTCAGGAGTACCCCACCAACGGACAATGTCCAGGAACACATCTCTGTGAAACATCCATTCATGAGCTTGTGTGCTGGCCCTGTTCAGTCTGCCATTAGATTGTGCTCTGAGGGAATGCGGGCAGCCTGAAGAGTCACTTGATACTGGACAGCGAGATACCAAACCCAAAGAGCTAAACTGCAAAGGAGGTATGACTTTGTACCTCCTTGCTTGTTGACATACCACATCACTGTGGTATTGTCTGTGAAAACTTTGATGGGCCCTGAATGAAGGTGGGCATGAAAAGCCTGAAGAGAGATAAGCAGAGTCCTCATCTCCTTGATGTTGAAATGATCCAACTTCTGATGGAGAGGATAGAGATCCTGAACCTTGAAAAAGTCAAAAGAAGTTCCCCACCCCCTGTCTGAGGCATCTGTAAAGAGCACTTGAATAGGGACTGGAGACTGGAAAGGAAGCCCTGGGCTGAGAGAAAGTTGATGAATCCACCACTGGAGCTCAAGCTTGAGACTAGGAAGAAAAGAACTAAGGAGTCCAGGAGATGACAATGTTGAAGCCACAATGATTTGAGGTACCACTGAAGCTTTCTCATATGTAATCTGGCCACAGGCAGCATAGGAATGGTGGAAGCCATAAACCCGATGACCCTGAGAAAGTTTCTGGCCGTGACTGAATCCAGAGGAAGAAGAGACTGGAAAAAGAGCAATCAGAGACAGGGCCTTGGGGGCAAGCAGAGATGTCAGCATGAGGATGGTCTGGATCCTGCAACCAAGGAAAATGTGATCCTGAGATGGAGTCAAGACTGATTTTTGAAAGTTTATGGTGAATGCCAGAATCTGCAGCAGGGCAACAGTAGACTGGAGATCCTGATGCACAGCCTCGGGGGAGGAAGCCTGAATGAGCAACTAATTCAGATAAGGACTGATCTGAACCCCTCTCATCCTGCAAAAAGCAATGACAGGAGCAAGGCAGTTGGTGAATACCCTTGGGGCAGTAGAAAGGGCAAAGCAGAGAACTGAAAATGCAACAAAGAAACAGAGAAACACAAACATTTTCTGAAAAGAGGATAGATGGGGATATGAAAATAGGCATCCTTGAGGTCCAGAGAGACCAAAAAGGCCTGGGGAAGAAGAAGAGGAAATAAAGTTTGAAGCGACAACATCTGAAAGGAGGGAACCTTGAGAAATGTGTTGAGCTGAGAAAGCTCCAGAATTAGACTCCAGGTGCCCTCCTTCCTGGGAACCATAAACATTCTGGAATAAAAATCTTTCCCTTCCTGGGCAAGGGGCACTGCCTGAATGGTGCCCTGACTCAAGAGAGAATGAACCACCTCTGGGAAGAGACAAAGCTGTTCTCGAAGAGGTTGAGGGATGCCCAGAAAGGGAGGAAGAGATCTCCAACCCATGAAATACCCTTGGCAGATAATGGACAGAACCCAAGAGTCTGTTGAGTTCCTTAACCAATTTGGAAGACACAGGAAAAGGTGAAGGGACAAGGGAACCTGATAGAGGAGAAAAGGGAAGTAAATTGTCAGATAGAACCTAGCTTGTCCTGAAAATGAGGTTTCAGGGAAATAGGGGTTTGTGTAGATTTAGCAGAAGGTACATGTCTAGAACCTTTTTACCCTTGGATGGACAGCAAGACTGTCTGCAAACAAAAGTAGATTTGGAAGGGTAATTCCTCTTTTGGGCCTTTGTACCATTTACCCCCCACACCCCATTATTTTTTGTTATGTTCAGTATTCTTGCACTTAAGAAATTGAGAGGCATATCTCCTGTAACTGACATGTGAGAAGTTCTTAGAATATTTATGCAGCTGATGACAGTTGGGATTTTTTGAGAACAAACCAAACAGAGATAACAGATTTAGTGCTGTTGGAGAAGAAAACACTGTAGTAAAATAATGTACACACTTGAAATGGAGTAAAACTAAAGCAATATGTATCCTTTCCAGACTGCATCAAAGCATCTGCAACCAAAAGACCATCATCAGTAGCAGCACAATAGTGAAATACCAGTCTGATACTACGCCATTACAGCCCCCTCAAATACAGCAGTTTTGGAACGCATAGGAGGACAAATATGACTGCTTAGAAGGCTTTGTATACGTCTGTGTTGGAGGGTGCTTAAGATATCATGATTCATGGACTGATTAGGAGAACATGACCGCAGTCAGGTCTGACAGTGCAGTGTTTGATTCAAAGATACAGTAATTAGCAGCTAATGAGGTATTTCTCTACTGGAGATTCTCACTGTCATGCTAAGTAACCAACCCATTTTAGCCAATTAGTGCTGGTGCTGAGAATCTCTCTGAATTCCAAAGAAAAACAAATAATAAAATCTCATCCCCTAAAAACAAAACAAGTCAAATAATATGCAGCATTCTGGTATCTATAACATTTTGTCCTGTAAAGGTAAGAAATGCTTTTTTTAACTTGAAGCATTACTTATCCCAAAACTTGTTCTCTATTCCCATAATACAAGATGCTAGGCTTATCTAGCACTAAAGCAGCAGGCCACAAAGATTTAGAAATGGGTATTTTTCTACACACACACAAAATGCTAACTGTCTCACCTGTTTACTAAACTTCTTCTCTTAGTAAGGGGTGCAGTGGTAACAAGCCATTGTAAACCAGACTTCCCTAGTACACATTTCCAGCAACAGCCTCCTGATAATTTCTGTTGGATCCTCAAGAAGCTGCAAGATATAATCTTTACAGTGTGCTGTAAGTCTATCCTGAGGCCCTCCCCTAGTGTTCCCTGCTTGGTATGCCTCCTGTGGGACACACAAATGGGGGCATTCTCACAAAGTGCCCAAACTACCTCAACATATGGGAGAAGTGACTGGAAAAAATCTTGATCTTACAAGGTGTAGAAGGTCTCACTCTTTCACGGAGTGTAAACACTGTTTAGGAACCTAATTTCTGCTGCTAGCATCTATAATCTTATTCTCTTTGTCACTACCCAGAACTCATAACTACAGGTGATGATGGGGGTGTAGACTGACTGGTAAGTAGAGAGCTCTGCCCAAAGATTCACCTTTCACTTCACCACCCAGCTAGTACAGGTGCAGTATTTTCTGCCTCTGCATCCATCTGCTGGTCATTACTCTGATCCCCCCTGCGCAAAGCCACAGCTGTCTTATCTAGGCTGGTGATGGCCCCCAATACAGTGCCCAACACCCTCAGCAAAACAGGACCCTCGACTTTTACTGTAGCAAATTGATAGGTACGTTCATACCAGTCATGGCTTCCTATAGTCAGATTCACGTCTCCTCAGCTCTATAACTGAAGAGCAAATAAATAAATAAATAAATAAACTAATTTACAAAAGAAAAGAAAGAAAAAGAAAAAAAGATTATGACTTTTTTTTAAACTGTAGCAAGCATAACACACACAAAGTGATGAAGTGCTTTCTGTACTGACATTCAAAAAAATAGACTACAGGAGCTGCACTTCTTGATTGCACCCCCTAACACTTTGCCCCCACATTGGCTGCCCCTTTGCCCTATCCTTGCCATGCTACTGCCACAGCATTCATTCCTGAACAAGATGCCAAGTTACTTAAACTCCCCCACATAAGGTACTTACTTTCCCCTTACCTGCAGAAGGCAAACAATCTTTTAATGGGAAAAAATATGACTTTTGATGTGGAGATACTGATTTTAATCCAATCTACTTCAAACTCAGTAGTAAATCACTCCACCACATGCTGGAGTCACTTGAGGTCCAGCAGAACATCAACTTCAAACAAAAGAAATGAGGTTTTAACATTCCTAAACTGGATATCTGCAGACCTTGGCTGTACCTTGATATGTTGTTCATGAAAGGTGACAAGGCACACTCTTGGGGAAGTTCTGTGTTCACCTTAAACATATCCGACTTAATACATACAGAATACAGGCATAACTCTTCTCAAATGACTGAACAGCATAGAGTAGGAAGCCCAGGGACCCTGTACTGTTACACACTTACCAAAAGATCTTCTAGGATACAGTCATATGGCTTCACTAAGTTAGCAAAACACATGTGGATATCACAGAAAAATTATCATGACCCTCCATAGGTTCATAGGTAGGTACTAGGCTATCGGCCCTGGGGCCTATACAAGCCAAGCCAAAAGGGTACCCTGGCTTTTGCCACCCAAGAAAATTATTTTCCTGTGCCACTGTCGAGCAGAGCCACAGAGGTGATCCCCGGGATGAATTTCCTATTTCCCATCCAATCATCAAGATTTTTCTTGAAGAGTGCTAATGAGGAGCTTTGTTTGATATAGATAGGTAGTTTATTCCAGAGTATGGGAAGTCTCTGGGACAGGAATCTATCCCTATGGCATGTTCTGTTTATTGTGGTGACAAGGTTTAGGTCCCTAGAGCATGTAGCTCGGAGGGATTGGGATTTCTTTAAGTGGAGCATGTCCACCAGCTCTGGGTTTGACATAGCTTTGTATGTTAGGCAGAGATCACCTCTGAGTAGGCGATATGCGATGGAGTAAAGCTGGAGTTTTTTGAGATGGTCTGCGTAAGGCATCTGTTTGAGGCCGGTAATCCTCTTTGTGAGGTATTTCTGCGGCCTTTCCAGTTGTTGTAGATGTCTTGTGAGGTACATACCAAAAGGGGCGTTGTACGCTATAATGGGTCTAATGAGTGATGAGTAAAGGGAAACAATGACCTCTTTTTTTCTAGATGAGAAACCTTTTGTGATGAGGTGTGCCACGTAGAAGGATTTTCTGACTACTGTGGCGATGTGATTATCAAAGGAGAGACTACTGTCCACCTGTATCCCAAGGTCTCTTATCACACTTTTGGTGTTAAGTATACTACCACCTATGTTGTAGTTCATGGGTACAGAGTTTTTACCAAAGGGGATGACAATGCACTTTTTGGCATTGAGCTTGAGGCCATGGCTTTGACACCAGGCATCTGTCTCAGTGAGGCCCTTTTGTAGGATGTCCACATCATTAGGAGTTTTGATTATGGCTCCTAGTTTGCAATCATCTGTGAACTTCATTAGCCAAAGACCTTCTGTATTAGCCTGTACTTCAGAGAAGTAAATACCAAACAGGAGAGGACCCAGGACTGAACCCTGTGGTACTCCACTTGTCACTGGTCTGAAGTCGGATTTGGAGTCTGCTACTTTCACAGTGTGGGTTCTGTCAGTGAGCCAGTTGGCAACCCATCTTATGACATAGGGATTTATACCTAGTTTAGTGAGTTTATCTATAATTCCAGAGTGGGAGATGGTGTCGAAAGCCTTGGCAAGATCTAGATAGGCTGTGTGAACCACCTTACCCTTGTCTACGGCTTTAGTGACTGCTTCAAAGAAGTCTATCAGGTTTAGGAGACATGATCTGCCTTTTACAAACCAGAACTGGGTGGGATCCAGAGTTTGGAGATTACCAATGTCTTTGTTTATAAGTATCATGATGATACATTCCATGGCCTTGCAGACCAGGCTCGTCAGGCTAATGGGGCGGTAGTTACCGGGGTCCGTGGTGGCTCCCCTCTTGTGGAGTGGGATAACCATTGCTGTGCGCCATTCAGCAGGCACAAAGCTTGAGGTGAGGCTATGACTGAACATGGTACTTAGGTGGGGTACCAGTTCATTCTGTAGTTCGTGTAGAACGCAGCCTGGGATGTTGTCTGGTCCCATGGATGCTGTGTTCTTGGCTTTGGAGAGTGCGTTTTTTACCTGTGCAGCCATGATTATAGGAACTGCATTCTTCCGGTATAGAGATTGGCTCTTTAGGGGGTGAGAGGGGGGTAAAGTTAGCACTGAACCTATCTGCCAAGATGTTGGCAATATCAGTTGGGTCTGTATATTTAGTGCCATTGTGCTGTAACTCAGAGCAGATCTGAGTGTTGCCATTGAGATTCTTGACATAGCTATAGAATGCTTTGTGGTTGTCTTTAGAATCAGTGGTGATTTTGTTTTCGTAACTAGCTTTGGAGGATTTTATCAGGGATCACAGCTTCTTACTGAGACTGACCAGGGAACTCCTCCACTCATGGGATTTTACTCTCTTTTGCAAGAGTTTCTTCCTTCTGTTGTACAGTTTGTTTATGGCAGGGGACCACCAGATTGGCTTCCTTTTTTTTGGAGGATAGCATCTTGGTTCTGTTTGGGATAGCACGATCCATGCACTCATGTAATTGTTTATAAAGTGCAATTGTGCAGGATTCAGTAGTCATAACTGTATTGTCCATCTGCATGTGTGTCATGAAGTTCACCACTTCTGTCTTAAGAAGCATGAAGTTGGCTTTGGAGAAATTTTTTACCATGGTTTCCTTAATGGGGGGTGGAGGCAGGATGTGGATATCTAGGGTAATTAGCTTATGGTCGGATCAGACCAATGAGGCGTTGACTTCAGGTGTGGAACACCGGTCACTCATATTGGTAATGACTAGATCTATGATATTGTTGCCCCTGGTGGGGGTGTGGATAAGCTGATCCAGGGCATTGGAGTTTATGAATTCCAGAAAGCGTTGAGCAAAGGAGTTGGTACATGAGTAGTTTTCCCAGTTAATGGTGGGATAGTTGAAATCGCCCATTATTAGGGTGTTTGGTTGAACCCTAATACTTCCCAGTACATCAAGAAAAGAGGAGTGGGAATCCTGAGGCATGGTGGGTGATCTGTAGCAAGCTACAATTTGGATTGCAGTTTTGCCCAGAGTTAGTTGCACTTGGATAACCTCGGCTGCATTATGCTGAGCAACTAGCCTGGAGGTGTGGATATCCTTAATGAATATGGACACAACTCTGCCTTTGGTGTTCCGGTCCAGGTTACATGGCCGAAAAGTGTGGTATGAGTTATAGCAGGGGTGCTCTCTAGAGCCTTGAACCAGGTATCAGTCACTGCACAGATGTCGATGTTCCCCATTTTAAGGAGTGCCTCGAGTGAGTGCATTTTGAGATTTAGACTTCTAGCATTGAGTAGCATCACCCTCAGTTTTTGCTTGCCTGTTCCTGTTACGGTGGTGAATTTGTCATTTGAATCTTGCCTAAAAAAGGCACTATAGGGGTGGCAAGAACCTTAGCCAGTATCCAGAATCCCAGGGGTGACAGGTGCAGGCCATCTCTGGCAAAGCATCATGGTCTGTCGACCGTGTCATCCCAGGCAGACAGATACTGGATCCCTTTAGAATGGCACCAGAAGCTTAGCCAATTGTTGAAGTCAATAATTTTGTCCTTGTACTGCGGCATCATTCTGGGTGATGGCAGAATGCTACTCAGGGCTAGGGTCATACCTGCATGGGCTACAAGATTGGAGAGCTCTTCCATGTCTCTTTTCATGTAGTCCAGGGAGGTACGTCTCAGGTCGTTCACACCAACATGGACAATGACAGAGTCATATTTGTACTTGTTGTGGAGTGACCTGAGTACGTGGGTTATGTGGCGGATCCTGGCACCCGACAGCAACCTTCTCCCTGTTTAACCTGGTGAGTGGGACATCAGTGTGCCTGACTATAGAGTCGCCTATGACTAGTGTGTTGGGTACGTTGTTTTGCCTTATTGGCTGTGGTTGAGTGGCACACTGACTCTGTGGACTATGTGTCATTTGGGTTGTGTTGTGGGGTGGAGGTTGCTTGCATTACTGCTTTGGAGGTCTCTGTTGCTTGAGCAGATTATTATAGAGAGCCTCCGTGAATGTTTTTGTGTTTCTATGTGTGGATTTTGGTGGTGTAGATTTAGTGAGACTATGTGATGAGTGTGGTGTGATGCAAGTGTTTACCTTCTCCTCTTGACTGTCAAGTTCAGTCTTGATTGAAAAGAGCTTTACCTCCAGTTTGGCTAGATAAGTGCATCTCTCACAGGTTGTAGTGTTGGGTGGTAGGAGGAGAGGGTTGTCTGTGTACATGAGGCAATTTCTACATTGCCCCAAGATGCCTGGATTCATCAGATAGACAGGAGAGAACACTGGGAGCTGACCCTTGGACATGCCTCAATAAAAAAACTATTTTCCTCTAGATAAGTCAGGAAAGTGAGTACAAGAGCTGTTTTTCTCTAAGCAAGTGAGGAAATTAAGTACCAAAACTGTTTTCCTCTAGGTAATGAGGAAGGCTGAGTGCTGTAGTAATTAGTAGGTTATTTAGTGCTTACAAGTTCTGAACAAGTGCTGATCACGAATAAGCAAATTCAAGTGCTAAAAGTAAGAATCTGTATCTGGATTAAACTAGTTACAGGAAAGGTGGGAAACAAGTGCAAATGTGGGCTTTTAAATCAGAAAGTTGAGAGAGATGGAAAAACTGCCCAAACGGCCAGTAACTACAATTTCTGGGCCAGAACCACTCCTTATGTGGTAGACAGGTTACCTATTGCTTACCACTCCCACTGATAAGCTAGAAGGCTTTCCTCCAACACAGAAAGCTTGGGGGGGGGGGGCTCAGAAGCTTACATATAGTCCTGGATATAGCAAATCTGAATCTGAACTACACTAGTTACAGGAAAGGTTATCTGCAAATGGGCAAAGAGTTGATCCAGTCTTACATGGACAGGAGGACAGTATCCATATTGTTCCTGAATCAGACTTAACTACCGTACAGTCTCCTTTCCGGCATCTTTGAATGTACCTTTTAAGGGAGTATGAGGAAAATGATACCTTTTTAACTGGAAAACACTGTTCTGTCTCCCTGTTTAAAAATAGGCAGCTAATCAAAAAGTACTGTCTCAGCCTTCCAAACAACACTGAAAAGACTTACTGTCTTGTAATCTAAAATGTAGTATAATTACACACCATTAGTATAAACTTGTAAATAGTAAAAAAACACACATTATAGTATGATAAATGACAATATTCAATAACAAAAAATAATGTTCAGTATTCAAGACTTAATACATTTACATCATAACAGCTACAGATATATATATATATATATATATATATATATATATATATATATATATATATATATATATATATATATATATATATATATATACAGGATTGTAATTACGTGATTAAGTACCACTTTGTCAAAACACACAATGTCAAAAACAAAATACTGTAAACTAAAACACCATAAGCACAAATTGTTGTAAAATTATCAAACTGACACAAGTCCTGGATTTAGTATTTTAAGTTTCGGCATTTTTTTGCTTTTCAGTATACTCCTCTTGTTATCTTTTTTGATGGTGCTGTCCTATATTGTGATGAAAGTATATATCATATACAGCTGGAACTCAAAAGGCTGATTACTCGTTTGGTTGAAAAGTATTTGTCTGTATACATAAGAGATAACACTCAAATGAGTGAATGCTCATTTGAGTGAATGACATATGGTGCTGAATTTAGTTTTATACAGTGTAGGTAAGCAGGAATGTGCAATAAAATTAATGTTTGAATGAAAAAGTGGTGGTTGTGAAGATGTGCAAGACTGTTGTAGCAGTTGGTGTGAATATACCAGTGGTTAAGGGTTAGAGTCAAAGTAAAGTGTAAGTAAGAGGAGTGAATCAGTGTTGTACATGTTTTGTGTTGTCGGCATTCGAATTCCTTTTGCCTTGTGCAAAGTCGTACTGTTAAGGAAAGGGTTTTAAGTAATGTAATGTGTAGGCTTAGGGGCAATGGTAGAGCTAGGATTAGGGTTAGGGTTAGTATACATGAGTATGATGGTGCAGGGGGCAGTATGCCTATTCTTACTGATGGCCTTTATCATCATTTACATAGTATGCAGAACACCATCTCCCATATTTCTGACATCAAGAGGTTTTCTGCAAGTCAAGTGTACCATTCACTTAGTTTCTCTCCTTCCTTCTTTCCTTTCAAAGGACCAGCATAATGTTCCAAAAAGTTGCCCATGTATCATACTCATAATCATTCTGATCTGACTGAATTGTACTATAAATACACAACATATTAGAAAAAAACAATACCAGATAAGAGAGGTTATACAGACCTGAGAAATACTGCTTAGAATGGGAAGAAAGGTGCACTCCAAACATGAGGGGAGATCTATGCCTGGCATGCAGGGCATTGTCAGATCCCACTCTGACGGACCACCTGCATATCCACAAAACAACAGTACCAGAATTACCCATTCTAAAGACTTAAACCTTGCCTGTGATACAAATTGGACCTGCTGGAGAGATAGGTATGTATCCCAGAGACTACCACGTCTATGGAACAGGCTCCCCATCCATGTGAAGCAGAGTTCCACCATAACCCAATTCAACTGCAACTTGGACAATTGGCTGGGAAACTGGAAATTCATCCCTGGTTTGGCATCTATGTCTCTAATGGGCACAGCCTGTAAATGGTTCATCTCCCAGGCCCATGCTTACAATCATCAAGGGTATCAGAATTTGTCAGAGATTTGGGATGCGTGGCGAGGCTTAAAAAGGCCCTTGTGGTTGTTAGACTAGTAAACACTTATGAACCTATGTAGTTCCCCAGCCTGGGGACAATTAGGTTCTGCCTGAAACACAGACACCCCTGGTCTAAGGATGGGTGAAGCCAACCATGAGGCTCCTCCCTCAACATCCAGTGGATATACAGACACAAGGAAGAGCACAAACTCCTCCATAGCTGCCTGGGTATGGCCCTTTCTACTTGGGTTTAGGATGTGTAGGACCCCTTGCACTGAGAACAAATGTGCACAAGATCTATGGGATGAGAAGCAGACGGTTGGCAGGTATGGACAGAAAGATTATACAGGGAGAAAAAAAACAAGTGAGCCACAAGCTGCTGCTGCAGCAGTCTCTCTCAGCACCCAAGGAACATTAGCAGTCTTACTGAATCTGTGACAATACTAATCAGAAAGCTGCAGGGCTGCAGGGAGTGAGCCAGGAGAGATGGAGAGTAAATAATCTGGATCATCAATGTTAATGCACTTTAACACAGGTCTTGGCACATACCTGTCAGTTGCTGGTGCACTGGTGCAGATGCTAAATTTTCACTGGGTCTGGAGTCACCAAACTACAGCACAGTTCAATAAGGGATGCAACAGCTTGAAGACAATGCTGAAAAAGGTCAGTGTGTGATGGTGGCCAAGACAGGACTGGGAACATGATATATTCAAACTTTGTGTACAAGTTTGTATTTTCTGAGCTGATGGACATTTGCATTACTATATGATTTTGCCCCAGAGAACAAGAAAAATCAACTAATGGCGTGTCTGTGGTGACAAAAGGTTAAACTTCCTAACACCCATCACTAGAAATCTTTGCTTTTTTCCTGAGCTGTACCAGATGTGCCTCCTCAATAGGCCTTTTGTTTTAGTGACAAAAGTATTAGTGTACAACCCAACACCCTAATAATGGGCGATTTCAACTACCCCACCATTAACTGGGAAAACTACTCATGTACCAACTCTTTTGTTCAACGTTTTCTAGAATTCATAAATTCAAACGCCTTGGATCAACTTATTCACACCCCCACCAGGGGCAGCAATATCCTAGACCTGGTCATTACCAACATGGGAAACCGGTGTTCCACACCAGAGGTAAATTCCTCGTTGGTCAGATCCGACCACAAGCTAATCAGCCTAGACATCCACATCCCACCCCCAGCCCCAATTAGGGAAACCATCCTAAAAACTTCTCAAAAGCCAACTTCACACTTCTTAAGACAGAAGTGACAAACTTCATGACACCCATGCAGACGGACAATAGAGGTATGACTGCCGAATCCTACACAAATGCACTTTATAAGCACTTACACGAGTGTATGGATCATGCTATCCCTAAGAGAACCAAGATGTTATCCTCTAAAAAAAGAAAGCCAATCTGGTGGACCTCTGCCATAAACAAACTCTACAACAGAAGAAAGAAACTGTTGCAAAAAAGAGTAAAATCCCATGACTGGAGGAACTCCCTGGTCAACCTCAGTAAGAAGTTGAGATCCCTCATAAAATCCTCCAAAGCTAGTTACGAAAACAAAATTGCCACTGACTCTAAAGACAACCACAAAGCATTCTATAGCTATGTCAAGAATCTAAATGGCAACACTCAGATCTGCACTGAGTTACAGCATAATGGCACTAAATATACAGAACCAACTGATATTGCCAACATCCTAGCAGATAGGTTCAGTGCTAACTTTACCCCCCTCTCACCCCCTAGATGGCCCATCTCTATACCTGAAGAATGCAAAGTTCCTATAATCACAGCTGCACAGGTAAAAAACACACTCCCAAAGCCAAGAACACAGCATCCATGGGACCTGACAATATCCCAGGCTGCGTTCTACATGAACTACAGAATGAACTGGCACCCTACCTAAGTACCATGTTCAATCATAGCCTCACCTCAGGCTTTGTACCCACTGAATGGCGCACTGCTACAGTTATCCCACTCCACAAAGGGGGAGCCACGACGGACCCCGGGAACTACCGCCCCATTAGCCTGATGAGCCTGGTCTGCAAGGCCATGGAATGTATCATCATGGAACTCATAAACAAAGACATTGGTAATCTCCAAACTCTGGACCCTACACAGTTTGGATTTGTAAAAGGCAGATCATGTCTCCTAAACCTGATTGACTTCTTTGAAGCAGTCACCAAAGCCATAGATCAGGGTAAAATGGTTCACACAGCTTATCTAGATCTCGCCAAGGCTTTTGACACCATCCCCCACTCTGGAATTATAGATAAGCTCACTAAACTAGGTATAAATCCCTATGTCACAAGATGGGTTGCCAACTGGCTCATGGACAGAACCCACACTGTGAAAGTAGCGGATTCCAAATCCGACATCAGACCAGTGACAAGTGGAGTACCACAGGGTTCAGTCCTGGGTCCTCTCCTGTTTGGTATCTACTTCTCTGAAGTGCAGGCCAACACAGAAGGTCTTTGGCTAACAAAGTTTGCAGATGACTGCAAAGTAGGAGCCATAATCGAAAATCCTAACGATGTGGACAAACTACAAAAGGGCCTCAATAAGACAGATACCTGGTGTCAAAGCCATGGCCTGAAGCTCAATCCCAAAAAGTGTATTGTCATCCCCTTTGTTAAAAACTCTGTACCCATGAACTACCACATAGCTGGTAGTCTACTTAATGCCAAAAATGTGATAAGAGACCTTGGGACACAGGTGGACACTAGTCTCTCCTTTGATAATCACATCGCCACAGTGGTCAGGAAATCCTTCTACGTTGCTCATCTCATCACAAAAGGATTCTCATCCAGAAAAAAAGAGGTCATTGTTCCCCTCTACTCATCACTCATTAGACCCATTATAGAGTACAACACCCCTTTTGGTATGCACCTCACAAGACATCTACAACAACTGGAAAGACCACAGAAATACCTCACAAAGAGGATTACTGGCCTCAAACATATGCCCTATGCAGACCATCTCAAAAAACTCCAGCTTTACTCCATCACATATCGCCTACTCAGGGGCGATCTCTGCCTAACATACAAAGTTATGTCAAACCCAGAGCTGTTGGACATGCTCCACTTAAAGAAATCCCAATCCCTCCGAGCTACACACTCTAGGGACCTTAACCTTGTCACCACAATAAACAGAACATGCTGGAGGGATAGATTCCTGTCCCAGAGACTTCCCATACTCTGGAACAGACTACCTATCTATGTCAAACAGAGCTCCTCATTAGCACTCTTCAAGAAAAATCTTGATGATTGGATGGGAAATGGGAAATTCGCCCCGGGGATCACTTCTGTGGCTCTGCTCGACAGGTGCACAGGGAAATAATTTTCTTGGGTGGCGAAAGCCAGGGTACATTTTTTGGCTAGGCTTGTATAGCCTAGTACCTACCTATGAACCTAAAAGACCCCACAACCAGAGACAAATCAGAATGTCATGTGTGCAGGGAAAGTGATTCTCTCTGTTGGCAGTAGTGGTGACTGGACAGCAACTCAATAGGGGGGGACATGGAAACCTGAATCATTATGAGGTGTGGGCAGCAGTCAAACCCTTACTGTGGGGCAACTTGTAGGTGAACAACACAAAGCACACCACAACCTTGGCCAAATGCTGTTCAGTTCAGTTTCATCATTTTAGAAAAGCTTGCATCTAAAGTTTACAAATGGTTGCTTCATGCAACATAAGGTCAACCAGGTGAGTACAAATTCACTGTACCAGGCCTGATGCAAGCAGTCTACTTCAAGGTAGCACATTTTTCTTTCAAAATCACAACAATGTATCAACATTATCACTGTGTAGCACTACCAGAACAAATCCAACGTTGGCCAATTAAACTTGTTTTAAAATCATTCCCGAAAATCTCAAAAATACAAACAAGCTTGGCATGTGTAGCTAAATTAACAAATGCAGGAGAAGCCTGGATGACATTAGAATACCAAAGACTGATGCAGCCAAGATATTGCTGTTTAAACCATGATGCAGTTTATTATGTTCCATGCAAAAAGTATAGCTGTTTAGCTTTATTTCTACCTAGGAACAAGAAAAGGCCACAAGAAGCCAAGCCGTAAGCTATGGCCAGCCTGATGGCAGAAGTCAGGCAGTTTTCTCTAAATAAACACCATGACATTATCAACACTGTATATCTAGTTTAACAACCTGAAATTAATTCCCAGCTGTTAAGTTTTCGTTATTTGCAATACACTGTTTGGAGAAATCATGTTCCAACTTGACTATTATTTTTTTGTGGACCTTGTTTAGTTTTCTTGACATCCAAAAGCGTTTCAAGGTTACATGCCAGAAAAGAAGCACAATGCTTCCTTAGTGCTTACCTCATTCTTAGTACCATCTGTCTGTGTTGACAGCAAAGCTCGCCCTTTGAACTCTCCAGCATCAAAATTCTGAGGAGCAAGTCTGGACAGAAGGGAAGTAGTTGATGATATTCCCAGTAAGGTAACTATGCAGGCAAAATTTATCTTTGTTGAATCTGTGACAGATAAATAAAGCAGTATTTTATCCATGTGATGCAAACACCTCATTTAAAACATACGTACATAATCTTACTGAAGAGTGCTGGTGAACAAATGAGAAGCATTGTGCTTGCTATTGTCTTCTAATGGTCCTTCACTGCTGGAAAATACACTTTTGTAAAATGGCTCCCTCTTACAGGCATAGCATAGATAGAAATCAACAGATAGAGACCACAAGTGTATGTGTGTGTGTGTGTGTGTGTGTGTGTGTGTGTGTGTGTGTGTGTGTGTGTGTGTGTGTGTGTGTGTGTGTGTGTGTGTGTGTGTGTGTGTTCTCACTCACATGTTGTGAGGGGGCTTAAATGTTCAAAAAGCACAGCAAGTAGAACTACATCACAGAAAGTGTAATAAATAAGTAGAAAAGGTATGCATATAATGTTATAGATTCTAGAGCAAAGGAAACATTAAAAGAGAAGTGTATTATGCACAGAGAGTGAATGTATGATTCACATATACTTTAGATGCCTCTCAAGCACATACCTATACACAATTTGCAGCATTCGCCCATTTTTATAGTACTTATCCTGATTATTAGCAATCCTTTACCACACCCTGCTGATCCTAGACATTCTGACACAGGTATTGCATTGCAACTCTGAACTGCAGTAATTTTAATCTTCAAATACAGACTTGTCCTGCCCATGGTTACTGATGTTCTTGATACTGTCAGCTGCTCCATGAATCGCTAAGCCAAATGCATACAAAGATTCCTTATCTGTAAATAAACAGTCTCATATCTACAAAAAATAAAAACTATTCCTCAATGTGATCCTATATTCAGCGTTTAAGATATATAACATTTAGAAGTTAACAGCATGTTTTGCACAGTTCCCAGGATGAACCTTCTTGTTTCAGAGAAACTACAGTAGAATCAGAGAATGATAGACCCAAACTGGCTCTGAGAAGTCATTAGGTTAAGGAATGCTAGAAATCCATATGCTTCACTCCTTGAATGAACTTCACTCCATATAAAATATTTTTGACCATTTTTATATTGCTTTATTTTATTTTCAATAAAACTATAGGCATACTGGATTACCTTTAAAGCGCAGTTACAGAAAGAACATGAAAAAAAATGTTTTAATCATATTCTGATACTCTATGCACTAAGGATATCTCTGCATTACTCTAAGTGGTTAGTAATTAAACAATAACCCATGCCTGGGTGTGGGTAATGCTGGATTTACCCATGGTTGGTGTGGTTTGGTCATGAGGGCGAAGCATTACCGCAACCCAGAAGTGGGTTATTGCTATTATATAATGACATTATTTAAGAAAAAAATACTTAGTTTTCTTAAATAATGGTATTGTATAATGCCTCCGTGCTGCCCTTCCGCAGATGTCTGGTATTCTACGGCAGTTCTGATATACTGCGCATGCGTATGCTTACGCAGTACATCAGAATTGTGGGTGGAAGCACCGGAGAAAGCAAGATCTCCATTGTTTTTTACAAAGTGTCTCTCTATGTTAAAGGAGTTTAACATAGCGAGACAGCTTTAAAAAAGCAATGGAGAATCTCCGTTGCTTTTTTTAAAGCTGTCTCGCTATGTAAAACCCATTTAACATAGCGAGACATCTTTAAAAAAAGCAACGGAGAAAGGAAGATCTCTGTTACTTTTTTTAAAGCTGTCTCGCTATGTTAAACTTCTTTGACATAGTGAGACAGTTTCTAAAAAGCAACGGAGATCTTGTGTTCTCCGTTGCTGCAAAGGTGCGGGTGACCAGACCTTTTTCCATTACTATAAGTCTGATTTACAATGTGCACGCTGACCAATCAGCATGCACGTTTTGGAATATTATTGGGGGGTCGTTGTATAATAGATATTATACAATAACTCCCTATTACTATTCGAAAACGTGCATGCTGATTGGCCCAGCCCAACCAGTGTGCCCGTTTTAAATCCCACAATATACCAATGGAAAAAGGTCCAGTCGCCTGGACTTTTTTCCATTGGTATAAAGTGCCCCAAAACCTTTTTTTTTTTACAATTAAAAAAAAGAGAGAGAAAACGGAGCAAAGGAGACTTTCTTTTCTCCATTGCTTCGGTTTCAAAGCATTGATATACTGGGTATGCATGGGAACGCAAGTCCCATATGCATGCGCAGTACATCAAAATGAAGAAGCAGTATACCACAACCAGTGGAAGAACAGTAATTCACCATTATACAAAGACATTATTTAAGAAAAGTAAGTATGTTTTTTCTTAAATAATGTCATTGTATAATAGCAATAACCGACTCCGTGGTTGTGGTATATTGAAGATTTACCCACGGTTGCCTTTGTTTAATCACTCAGGCTTCTTCCTCATGATTAAACCACACCAACCGTGGGTAAATCTTCAATATACCACACCACATCGTCGGTTATTACTTTAATAATTAATTTTACCCGGAACTCCGTGGTGGGAACAGCCACACTGATGTGTTTTTTCAGAGATGTCTCATACTTCTTCATACAATGCAACATTTTTTCCATTTCATTTTCACTTCCTTTTTCATTTAGTTTTCCCTACTGGTGACTTAGACGGACAGTATCTTAAATCAGTACATTCCTTGAGTACCCCTGGAGGAAGATTTTTTTTCAGTGACATAGTCTAAGTTTTGTTAGAAGCAAACTCCCAGACAAAACTGTTATAATTGTTTTCTTTTTTATAACAGAAACAGTACCTGAACCACCTGCTTTTGAAAAGACTGTAAATGCCTTAGGAATAGGTGCTTATTAAAAGCCTCACATTTAGGTATCACATTTCCTCTTATTTCTGTGTTTGTGCTGTCCCCTGATCATGGAATAACAACCTTAACACAGCTTGCTGTAGTATGCTAAATTATCACATGCTGTGATGAATTCCGAAGAAAGTGAAAGGTACATTAGGCCTGCTAGTCAGCACGCAGAAATACCAAAGAAGCAAGCACAAACAGAAATAGTGGGATAAAATACTCAAACATATCTTTATTTAACTATGACTCACTACGATTAAATTAAAGGGAAGGAAAGGCACTTTTTGAATAAAAGAAATTAACATCTGCATATTGTTTGAAGGTATGACACTGGCTTTTGCTGATATTTTAAGTAGATGTAAAGGTAAGCCATAGTGCTGCCATAAACTGTCCATAGTGCATTTATAGCAACACATGCACACACACCACACACACACCGCACACACACCACACACACACCGCACACACACCGCACACACACCGCACACACACCGCACACACACACGCACACACGCACACGCACACTACATTTTGACACCAGATAAGACTACTTGTTCTGCCTACTCTTCCCATTTCTTACTGACTGGATAGGTTACAGATCCCGGTTAACCAAGAATATCGATTTTCCTGACTCCTTACATGACCTGCTCTGCTTCCGCCACCTGCATTCTTGAATTCTATCACTGTTTTCCCTGCTTCCATCATATCATGAGGAAGACTGTTCTTATAATTTGTCACCCTTTCATTAAAATGACACACCTCTTATGACTTCCCTGAGCCCCCTACCATGTAACATCAGACTGCGTTCCCTGTTTTCATGCATCTTTCTATTAAAGCTGATACTCATTCAGGCAGTATAGTTTCCCCTGAGGTACTTAGATGTTTAAGTTATATACCCATCCCCATTACTTCTTTTCTTCAAGAATGTACATCTGATAAATAAAGTGCTCTTATTATGCCCTAAAAACAAGGAAAAAGTAGCCTTGATCTAGTCAGGTTCTTATGTATGAAGTGCACTGTTAGAAAACAAAGTGAACCTCATGTTGCCACTGCTCACACGGCAGTCATCGCAGAGCTTTACTGGAAAGCAATCGATGATCAACCAACAATAGTCAGTGCCTATTTGTCAGCAATGAGTCTGCTAAGGCCTGTCACCTGGGGCCAGTACCAAAAAGATGGGCCCCATTAAAATTTCAACTGTCACAGAAGAGTCAGACTTCTCAGCTACCCTTATAGTAAAAAGGTATTTTCCAAGCTTGATCTGAAAAAGGGACCTGTTTCACCTGAGTTTCCATACAGGTACATTCAACCTCAGACTAAGCAAGGAAATGTGAGCTCTCTATTTTAACCTGTTCGGCTGTGGTGGTGCAGCGGTTAGTGTTGCAGCCTCACAGCAAGAGGTTCTCCAGTTCGATCCTCAGCTGGGGTGCCTTCTGTGTGGAGTCTGCATGTCCTCCCTGTGGTCACGTGGGTTTCCTCCGGGTGCTCCGGTTTCCTCCCACATTCCAAAGACATGCTGTAGGTGGATTGGACACTCTCAATTGGCCCTAGGTGTGACTGCATGCGTGTGTGTGCCTTCTGTGGAAGGTTGGGCGCCGGGCTGGCAACTCGACACCATAAAACTCCACTGCCAGTTATGAGTGGACAGGTGATCCACTGTGGCGACCCCTAACCGGGAAAAGCCAAAAGAAGAAGAAGAAGTTGAGAGACTGAGCAACAGTACACATGCATGGCTTTGAGGCAGAAAAGGTAATAGGACAGCTACCTTTCAGTGAAAATGAGCTCCAGAAATGTAAACTAGCCAAGTCAAACTAATTGAATTTACATCTCTTGGAATGATTTACATTTGTCAGCCTTACTGTGAAATCATAACTGTGCAAATGCTTTTTATGGGGATTTTACTTTTTTTACCATAGTTGTGCAGCTATGAAGTTTGTTTATTTATAAATAATAAGGGTGGAAAGGAGGCAAAATCACTCACATAGGGAGGTGTATGGATCTTCTCCTGAAAAAAAAATGTTTTATAAACTTGTTTCACAAAAAGTTTTGATGGGAGCATTTTTTGACAAATTTGACTTGTCCAGTGTACTGTTATCAGGTTAGAACTTGGCAACTTGTAATGGATCCAGAAACACTGGTAAGTTTCAAGCTCAATGTTGAACGTTTCCAGGGGGCTGGGAACCAATGGATTTAACTTTTAAAGATTAAAAAAAAACAAACACTTATAACCCTTTCTTTTGGTAGCTATGTGCAGATACAGAAAATTCAGAAAACAGATATCACACTTGGAAGGAGTATGTGATCCTCCTACATCAATTGCACACTTCTGGTGTCTATCCTGTGAAGAAATCTTTTCTTCATACAGATGATAATGAAAGCAATATTCAATGATGCTAAACATGGAAGTTGCCCAAAGAATAACACGAGAAAAGAGAGCAAATGGTTATACCAAGGAGCAATGATGAAAGACTGCAGTGGGTAGGGAAGGCAAAGTGAAATCCTAAGGTCCATAAAATGCAACAGTACGTAATGTACAAAGATGTTTTAGGCAGAATATGCCAACTGTTAAAAAAATATTAAAAAATTAAAAACACTAACAACCCTTAAAGCAACTTACTAAATAAGGCTATACAAGAAAAAAAAACTATTTTATAGGCTAAAAGAATGGACAAAAAATCTGACAGGAGCATTTCAGGATTAAGCAAGACAACTATTGGAAATGGCAGGCAACAATTAAAACTTGGATATATGTGACATACTTAGCATTAAGCAAGGAAAACTATTAGAAATAGCAGATAGGTATATAAATGGATAAAAGTGATAAATGATAAAAATCACAGTATGTTTTGAAGTACAAGACAAAATACAGCAGGTGGAGGTTCTGTGGAAGACAGAATACTTAAACATCACAGAACATCTGGAGAGGGACAGCAGCAGGGTTCACCATGGGATAAGGGGAAGGTTCTAAGCAGTCTGGGGAGGTTTGGAATTGCTGACAGGTCCTAATACCTGTGGCCTTAGTATGATGAGTTATGTGTCTATGGGTAGTCAAGAGGGCCCAAACTAAAGACCAACACAGACAAAATGTACTTTACATTATTAATCGATTTAACTTTGTTTACCGGGTAAGTGCACTGCTCAAGTGCCTCTTTTCCAACACAACCTAGGCCTTGGACAAGTCAGCATACCAGAAGTAAATGGTTAGAGACAGAAGGAGTACACACTAGAATTAACAAATACAGTGTATACACAATCGTACAAAAACCTTGAATAATACAACAACAGTAAAATCAAGTGTAATGATCCGTGTAAAATAGCGAACAACATTAATGGAATCAGTAAGTAAGGCATTGTAGCCATGCTTGCAAAAGTATTTGCTGCAAATTCTAATTATAGAATCTTAGGTGGTACATTTTGGTGTTGAAAACAGAAGAGGAGAATATAGTTAGTAACATTCAGAAATAAAAGAGTAAATACAGGAAAAGAAAAGGGACATGAAAGTTATGAGTGATAGAATAAGTACTGAAGTAGGAGAGCTGTGGGAAGACCTGGAGGTGAGGAAAGAAAAATGAAAGTATGTACAAACAGAGTAACTTAGAATTGGTCAATGTTTGTTTCCACAGAATGGCTGAAAGAGATTATTTAGGTGAGAGGATATTGTTTACCGAGGGTGAAATAATTAACCTGTATCTCTAAACTTTTGCAGGTATTAATGGGGGAAGTTGGTTTTCAAGTTTACACCAGAATCTTGAATACTCTCTTACTACTTTAGGGAGAGTAATCCAGTCTGTTGGAATGACATTATGGAGAGATTCTTCACAAATAATTTTTTTTGAAGCAAAGTTTTACCGGGGTCACGAA
Organism: Protopterus annectens; assembly: GCF_019279795.1. NCBI lineage: Eukaryota > Metazoa > Chordata > Ceratodontiformes > Protopteridae > Protopterus > Protopterus annectens. The sequence goes on along the minus strand of NC_056728.1, from coordinate 1,757,196,315 downwards.
ATCAGATTAGTTACCCTAAAGTTGTGCACATCTGGTTTTATGTGAATTTTTTTAGAAAGTGAGAGGCAGTTACTGGTATTAAGCAGTTTATGTGTTAGACATGACAGATTGTTCAATAGACACATAGCACCAGACACCACAAAATCTAGCACAGGCTAAAGGTAAGGTAACCCCACACATACAATATCTTTTACTAGTAAGTGAAACTTTGATGGCCATTTTCAAAATTTATTTGGAGACAAGGTTATGCATTTAAGATGAAATTTACTCAATTGATTTGTTGTGCAGATTCCATAGGATCAGACTCTTTGTTTATTAGTAGATTTTTTGACTTGCATTACGCAGTCACCAGTGCAGCAAAATGTTTTAGAGGGCACATACCCAGTCAGTATTTTAGATGGAGCAAGGCCATTTCTTGAAGTATAACAGTCTGAGATGCATTCTTAGTTGATTGAACTTCATGTAAGAAATTCTAGTCAAACTCATTTAAACCACTTACTACTAACCATTTCCAGGGGACTGCCTCCAAACCATTACTTTTGGTCCCTGTACAAAAATTTGGCTTGACATTTTTTTCATGAAATCTTCAAAGAAATGCTACTGATGTAATTACGTATAAACTTTCTTAGATTAAACTCACACCCTCAAAAGTAAAGGGGCAATTGCACCATGAATATTAATAGAACATACTGTTAATGTGATCTCTTTGATGCCACCACATACAATAAGAATAAAATATTTAATGATCTGAAGAGGTCTGCAGTGCTTGAAAATAGTTTAAAAAAACTAAAATACTTATCTTTCATTTCAGTGGCTTAATAAAGTTCCTTTTTAGTTCATCACAGCTATGTTTTTATTTTTATGTGTTCCGTGATAAAGCCACCTGAGAGTTAGTGCACACAGCTAGGGGATATTGGCAGTTTCAAAGTATTTTTCCCCCATTAATAATGTCTTGTTTATCTCCTAGAAATGTCCATAAGCCTAAAGTCTTTATATACTGTTAGAAAAAGGAAAGTAAATAATGTACATTTACTACTCTGGAAACAACTTTCAGTTAGGATGTCCTCATGCTGTCCCTATCCCTCTTCCCCAAACAAACTGAGCACTGCTAACATAATTCTGAGTATATCTCAGTCCCTGATGATCCTCTCTTGACTCCCACCTTGCTGGAGTACTAAAAGTGCTAACCATGCCTGAGTATGTTCATTTTTGCTGGGATGGTTCTCCAGTTTCATTTCTTAACTCCAAAAACGACACCATTCTCACTAGGGAAACCACTGGCGATGATGATGAATCCTTTCCTCATGAAGCATACCTGCTCTGAAACATTGTTCATTGATGTTCATATGTACTTCCACTTGTTTATTCAGACTGTCATCATTTATAGAGTCTGCCATTCCTGTAATTGCTAATATCACTGCATTTTTTTCTTCTTCTTCTTAAATTCAGTTATCTTTTTCCCTGTCTTGACAGTCTGCTTTTAGTCTGCTTTCTAATACAATCTGCAATTCATCATACACTTTTTTAACTTATTGATTATTTTTTGTTTTACCAAATCTTTGTTAATTAATATTTGCATCTAAGCTGATGTACAAAGATGAACTAGATTCTCTAGTCATTTTCGAAATGTCAGTTTGTCAGTGGCTAGGCCATTCAACAATAGTCTATCACTCTGAAGCCCTCTTGGTATTATGCCCACACTGAGATAGTTTTTCAGAATCAATATATTATAATGTATTAATTTAGAAAAAAATAATTTGCTGTTTAAGTTGTGGAGCCATTTGTACATATTGATCCTGAAAAAATCAAATATCTGTAACTTCTTAATCTGTTTTATCTACCATGTGTTCCACTGGTACATTATGCTCCACATTCCACTCAGTTTCTTCCACTCCATTCAGTTTATCATCATTATTTATCATCTTGGAAAAGCATTTAATGACATCTTGGCTCAGTTAAGATCAGTTGTGAAAGTACTACCCGTAACAGTAGATGTCCTACTGATCACTGCTGCAGTATTCTAAATTGTTGGGTTATCTTACCAAATAACCTGGAGATGTGGATGGGGTACCAAGTTCAAAACCTTCTGTACAGCCATAAGTTTGACATAAGACCTAAACGTGTGGGTGAAAAGGTACATAATCAGACATATGAGCATGAGATCCCCAGGCTATCTCACTACCAGTCCAAATGCAGGTCTTGTAACAGTCGGTCTGATCTGAATGTGGTCTTTGGCATCATTCTTGGTTTTGCTTACTCATATAAGTGCCCACTTGGGAACAATCCTTATTTCCTTTGTATTCTGGTGATTTTAATCTATTAGATGACAGCTAAGGGGGGGGGGGTGATTGTGACAGGCAGATTTCTTATAAAGATCTCTACTCCCAATGCCTTTTTTGCCTTGGTGCAGAACACAACTAAAAAGCTCTGTGGCTCTGCTCGACAGGGGCACAGGAAAATAATTTTCTTGGATGGCGAAAGCCAGGGTACCTTTTTGGCTAGGCGCATATAGGCCCTAGGGCCAATAGTCTAGTACCTACCTATGAACTATGAACCTATATATGCCAAATGTGTCAGTCGTTTGCACCTAAAACCCTACGTATGTGTCTTTCCTCTCTTAATACCTATCTAGAGCATCAGCATCTTTAGCATGAATACCAAGGGTGGGAGACAAACATCTGGCTCCACTGTACATTCTAATAATGCCAGCAGTAGTGCACGAGATAGAACCTGCAGGTCCTGTCCGCCATTTATTAAAAGGTGGCAGCACTATATTATACCACTGTTCTTTCCATATTACTTGGTGTGCAGCACTTAAAGCTTGTAAATATGACTTGCAAAGCCTATAAAACAGTTTTGGTTAGCAAAAGGTGTGTATGCCCTTGAACGGACAAGGTAAACATGCAGCAGGATATCTTGTATTACAGTTACTTTGTTAGGTAGTCAGAGAAGTTAGGAAACAGGCAAAATGATCTTTGTGGAGTAATGAAAAAATGCTAGTGTTATAGCCAAGATGTGTAACGCCAGGGAAATGTCATATACTGATGAAGCTACTGAAACATCAGTAGCGAAAACGCTTTTTTGTTGTGGTTTGAAATTAAAATTGCGTTCAAGCTCATACTTGGTTGGCTTTCTTGGACTCGGTCTCCTGACAGTGGTGTTTTCGAATGTCATATACTGGTATGTGCAAGGAGGATATTACAGCAGCCTGTGTGCAGATGAAATGTAGCCCATTTAAATTGGAGAAAGCCAGGTGGTGGTGACAGGTCCAGGGCATACAACAGAACAGCTCTGTTAATCCCCAGGTAACCTCAAAACCAAATCAGAATTAAAGAAACTGGAGCTAGAGATGAGCATCTAAAGTACAAAACAGCTGAGGGGGATAAAGCTGCATGAGATGAAAAGAGAGTAACCAAATGCAAAGGTGGAAAGAAAGCATCACCATAACCTGCTCATGGTGCAAGAAAGGGAAAAGGAGACAGAAAAGAGAGAAGCAAGGAGAGCATAACAGGGAGATGTTACCTCCTCATCAAAGGTGTGTGAGTACTGGAGGAAAAGCAGAACCTTAAATGCCAGCATTACTACCAAACTGTTTCTCATACATAAAGAGGGGCATGATTTTGACAGCTGTATTTGGGCCTCTGAAAGGGTAGGTAGATAACACCAACCTGACCAGAGACAATAAGTGAGGATTTTAACTCATCTGTCATGGGCATGGCAATGCATGCTATATCAAAAATGAATAGGGTTTGAATTATGATAAAATTAAATACTGTTTATTTGAATGTCTTTAACTAACTCCTGAAGCTTACAGACATAAATTTAGAGAACAGAAAAGAAAGACGGATGACTGTGAGTTCCTATGCTGCAGAAATAAAGATTTGATTTCATATGGGGAGGGGGATAAGTGGATATCAAGTCTCAATATTTAAAATGCCAGGTGACCTTTGCTAAGGAAGAAAGTACTTAGTACTTTTACTGAGGATGTGAAAATCTGGTTAGCAGACTGAGTGTAACAGCAGAGAAAATTAGGAAAAAGGGTGACTTGTATCTAGCCAGAAAGGAACAACAGCAGGGAGTGCCCAGAACTGTTGAGGGGCAGTATAAAACTACATAGCAGGTGCAAAGGTAAAAGGCAGAAAACAACACTAACTGAAATGCACAACAAGTTCCTGGAATAAAATGCCTCCAGTGTATCCAAATAAGCATGAAAGATCTAAATGTCCACAATGCCATGTGAGGAAGCTAAGAACAGTAGCTACAAAGTAGTAGTAGGTTGTCTTGAAACTCCTAATGCCCCAGGTTATCATAAGACCTGTACTCTATTGTGGTACAGTGTAGAGAAACTGTATCAGATATAACAATTCTTAAATCTATAACTATAAGAAATACTATCTGCATGGGAAGTCCACTCTTATTAAGGCCATGGGAGGGACATCCTTCCAGGTGACACTGGCTAGGATTCATTCAGCCTAGAAAGAGGGACAGGAGACAAGCGGGTAGAAGGATTTGATGATATCCTTTAAAGTAATGATAGTACAGTACCCTTTGTATGTTTAGTCACTTGCAGCAAGGGTTGGAGGCAATCTCATTGGAAAGGTAGCAAAGGGGAGACCCTGGCAGAGTCCTGAACTCTATCAGATGTCAGTAAAATGGCTACTCCAAAAATGAGCTATGTGGTAGCAAAAAGTCTGAACTGATAAAAGGTACTGGACTTACACTAGAAGAAGCAACTTCAGGGGAAGACATTTTTGACAGCAGCGAGTCTAAATCTGAAGCACAGTTGTGAAAGACTATGCAGATCCATCAAAAGAAGAATTACTGAAACTGCAAAAACAGAGCTAAGGTAAGCATAGCTCTTGGAACCCTCTTTTTCTTTTGGCTGCTCCCATTGGAACCCAATTCACAAACCTTTAGGGTGGTAGAGAAGGAGGTTCCTAATTCTCATGGGCAGAGGCAGTTTACATACTGTTGTATAGTACAGGACTCTAAAAGAGGGGCTAGAGAGAGACGTGATACAGCAGTTAGTAGCCCCACTGGCATGTCTTCAGGCACCTTCAATCACAGCCTATGATATTCCCTTTTCAGTCCATATGAGTATAAAGCACATAAATGGGCTTATGAAAACATTACTGGCCAGGTACTTTAAAAAATGTGAAAGGGTGCTGCAATGTTTGAGTGCCAACAAGAGGTTGTTAAGACAGAAAATAAAGCTAGCGTGTGCCCAGCTGTAAGTGAACAGTGTAGACCCAAAAAGCAGTCCAACGGGCAAGGTTAACTATCAGGGAAAAGAGATGCTGCCTAAAAATGGGTAAACCAAAAATTCAGAAGATCTTTCCAAACAAGAAGCTGGGTGAGTGTGACATAACGTGTACTTTTTACCTCAAGCTTCATTTCTTGAAGGTCTGTCAACAAAACTCATTCGAGTCTTGAAAGGACAGAGATATGTAAGAAAGATTGCAATAAACTAATAGAAATTCAAATGTCTTTCAAAAGAAAAAGGCATAAACAGAAAAATTGCTATATCGGAGGTGTAGCAAATAAAAAAGTGTCCAAATACTTGTTTTAAAAGTTAAAAGTTATAAATCTCACACTGGACTTGCCATTTGGTGATGTATATTATGTAAACTAACATATGTACAATGGTAAGCAGCTGCATGTGCTGCTGTGGAGGTGTACTGCAGCTTAGCTGTCCTGCCTTCTTCTCAACTAGCACATTTGTGTAGCATAGCATCATCTTCAGAACTTAAAATATACAGACTGTATGTTAGTCCTAGTCAATCGTTACTGCTGGAAGATACCTTGGAGACAGCTACTACCTGTAAAGACTGTAATGACTTTAACCACTTTATTTTAGACACCAAAGCTAGTGAAAGGAGAAATTATAGTGTATCTTTACCCAGATACAAAAAAGATTTTCTGGGCCAAATAACATTGCACTAGCTCTGCATGTCCCCCTTATATTGTTTAATTTGCATCATTACCAAGAGATATGTATAATATTTCCTATTAAATCAATATCACATCTCTAAAAACAGGTCTAACACTTTGGTACATCTAAAGAGTCTATGGGAATGTGAAAATATTTAAAGAGGCATTTCCAAGCAAAAATCTAAATTTCCTCACCTATGTAGCACATCAGGGGGCTAGGATAACTCTTTCACAATCTGTACATATAATGTTTTAAACTTATTTGTCTCTGTGCCACCTTCTTATTTTATTTTATCTTATTTACTGCTGCAATAGTCTAGCTGGGATTGAAGCCGTTTTTCATCAAAGGTACAGAGAGGAGTGCTCCAACAAAAATAGTAACACAACACAACAATTAAAAAAACAGTTAATATGCTTACAATATAAATACAGTCATCAAGAAAACTGCAATTCTATGTACAATATAATTGGCATGGAAAAATAGTTAGTAGTGTAAATACACAATAAGTAGAATGCCATCAGAGAAATCGGTATTGGGGAGTTACAGAAAAGTTTATAAAGATGCATACTATATAGGAGTTAAAATTTAACAAAGATGTATAGTATATGTGGGTTAGGAAGGAGATATAGCAGATAATACTGAAGCAATTTATAGTGAAATGTAATAACTGAGACAGGGAAGAGCAACAGCTAGTAAACAATCTGTTTGCAGTACAAAGTTGGGAGGAAGATCTTGTGTTAATGTAGGTTTGCAGTTTGAATATTAGAGTACAGTGGTGCAATATTAGGGAGTATTAGTGGGGGGGGGGGGCAGAGCAGGATTAACCAGGGTAGTGCACGAACACAACCAAAAGTCCATAACGTGTTGTTTTAACTGCATTTTGGAGGGGTTTTAATTTGTCTTATGGGGAGGGAATTGCACAGTTTTGACACATAGTTTGAGTAAAGAGTGTCCCCATCTGTGTTGTTGAATTTGGTTATGAATAGCTACTGTTTGTGTGGCTAGCAAAGTGTTCCACTGGGGGAGTAGGGTGGACGGGCAATTACCTGGTTTGTGGAAGTTGTAAGTGATTAGTAATTGAGAGAAGGTTAGGTGATTTGTTAGTCCTAACCAGTTAATCCATAGCTATGCAGTGGTACATTCTGTGTGGTAGATCTGAAGTGAATCTGGCCCATTTATCATAGCAATAATCCATTTCAGTTTTTTGGGCAGATACTGGGTTTGTTACTATAAGGGTGGAGTACAAATATGTTGGAAGAAGATAGATTAACGCAGTGTATTTTTGTGAATCTTCTGACATATAAGGTTTGATCCTACCGACACAGCCACGTTTTTGAAGGTGTTTTCTTTCTTTAAAATTGTTTTGTCTAGTGGTTGAATTTTATGCTTTCATCTATAGTTTGGTGTGGCTTATCAGTTTGATTTTTGTACTGTCAGATGGTAAGAAGAAAGATAGTTCTTGTTCAATGTGATGCTTTGGAGTAAATAGTATTACCTTGCTTTTGAGGGGTTTAACAGTAATTGATTGTCAGGTAGCCAATTTCTGATGGGTACGAAATGTGGCTGGGTAGTGTCTTGAAGTTTTTATAGGCTACATGCAGTGCAGATCAAGGTGGAGTTGTCAGAATATTGACTGTGGTGGCATGTCTGCATGCCATATGAAGGTCATTTATGAAAATATTAAAAAGCAGATATTCTAGGACAGAACACAGACAGACACTGGGTGAAAGCATGAGATCTGCTGTGTACATAGCTTTGAAATCAGGAGACATGGGTTTGCAAGAGATACATTAGAAAGTTCATGCAAGAGATTTTGGTCTGATACTGTGTAGAAGGCCTTTGATAAGTCAAGAAAGAGTGCAGATTCTAGGTTACCTGCATTTCCCTGTAGGTATATAGTACTAGTAAAATTGAAAAGGATACTAGAGGTGCTGTGATGAAGGTTAAATTTATTACGGATTTGAAACAGTAGCTTTTCTTTTCTGATATACTTAAGAAGTTTGGATTTGGTACATTTTTTTAAGATTTTTGATGGGGAATGGGGAGTATAGCTATAGGTCTGTAGTTTGAGATGTCAGTAGAGGTGCTTCCTTTAATGTGGGATAGGATGCAAGAATTTTTTTTCTGCAAAGTTGGGACATAAAATTCACTGACAGATCTGTTTACTAAAATAGAAACTGGATATGCTAGGCATCTGTTGCAATTTTGATGTATTTGAATGACAAATTACTGGCTATTCTCTGATATGGCTGTATCTATGTTATTTGCACTGCATTTCGTTCATGAACTGACATTTGTAATTTCTTTTAGGCTGCACTTGTGTGGTCCTAAATGACAATAACGTTTCTTTGAATCTTGAATCTTTGAATCCCAGCTGGGATATGCAGATTTACAATTGTTCATAACATTCCCTCTTAGTAATACAAATCTTTGCTATGTTTTATACTTCCAGCATTTCAAAAGCTATATTTCTTTGCAATAACTGTTGCAACACCCCATTTGGCCTCCTGACGGATATGATAAAATGCTAATAATTTACATCCAAGGTTATTTTGAATGCTTAATGTCATTCAAATGCAGTTCTTGCAGTAGTACAAATAGAGGTCTAATTTTCCTAATGTATACAAATTATTTGAATCTTTTTATAGGATTTGACAAACTATTGACATTTCATAACAAGACTGCAGGCATCATTTATACAGCAGATCAATATTGCATTATCTTCATCTCTGGCATTAAGCCTTATTTATTTTTATTTATTTATTTAACATTTGTTGACCGGGAAAGTCCGACTAGGTTCCACAGATCCTGTTTTCAGCAGAGGCCTGGGGAGAAATGCTCCAGAAGCATGTCTTTAGAATGTGGGAGGAAAACCGGAGTACCCGGAGGAAACCCACAAAAACACAGGGAGAACATGCAAACTCCACACAGAAGGCTCCCCAGCCGAGAATCGAACCGGAGAACCTCTTGCTGTGAGGCAACAGCATTAACCGCTGCACCACTGCACCACCCTTACCATTTGGTTACACAAATACAAATGGTTGCCACATAGAAACATAAATAAAACATTAAATTACTTCTGTTGTCAGCTTTGTGAAGAGTATTTTTTGTATCCTAAATAAACTGTTTACAACTTATTATAAATAACATGGTTAAACAAGCAAAATGACAACATTCAACATTCAAACATTGCAATATAACATTTTACATTTTCTCTAGTGCACTTTCAGGTGGGAGAAACACCATTTGTAAAACAACATAGGATATTGATGAACAGTTTTAGCTGTAGTCAGGTGAAGCGTGTTACATTATCTCAGTGCACCATTAATCCATTTCAGAGCCACCACACTTTGAATTACTGTCTTATCTCGATCTAACTTTAAATCCTTGCCATTACAATCATTCAGCAGGCAATATGTAAAGACAGACTACAGGACAGCTGGTGGGGACATAACAAGAAAAGTGACTAATACGATCAGGGAACTGTTGGAGGAATAAAAAGAAGGAGAAACTGAGGCACTGTAGAAGTGCAGTCGAATGGACAGAAGGACAGAGGAGGACATGATGTCAGTGTGCAGAACCTTGAAAGAAAGACTGCGAGCTGGAGATGAAGACAAAAATTAAGGCATAGAGGAAGAAGCAAGACTGTCAAATTGTAAGGATTTGTTTTAAGTATGAGATGAGAAGACATCTTCTCAGCTGTTAAACAGTGACACAAAAAAGACTATATTTTAAAGAGTGCATGGGGGATCCGTGCAGGTCTCTTCCTCTAGTACAAGGCTGAGGAATGTTATTTTAGGGAAGGGGTTATGAGTGGGTGGGATAGGTGGACAAAGTTTGGGGTGGGAAAGGTGTCTGTTTGGGGCTTAGCTACATATTCAGATACACTATAGGCAACAGCATCTGTCCATAAGCAAAAAAAAGAGTATCTTCCTGTGATCAGGTAAATTAAACTAACAGTACAAGCTATTCATATTTTCACAAAGACAATAAAATCCATGTACTTCTGTTATTTATTGTTCACTGTACATCTTTTTCATGTGCATATTATGTCACTGAAGAGGTATTCATATTAAGCCAAAAAGGCCCACTCTACTTCTTAATTTAAAGTGGTCCAAGGCCTTAACTAAACGGGGTACATGAATTATTTCACATCAGTGACAAATCTTATAGAGGTGTAACAGCAGCAGTGATGACATCACCATGTAAAGTATCAGGAGTTCCAGCCTGTATAAAGACAATGGGGTAGGCAAAATAAAATATTAAAACAGTATCACCATCTGGTACAGTTGTATAATAATGAGCCCAATGACGATCACATCAGCATAATTACTGTAGCAGAAACAATGACGGGCAGCACCGTACCTCAAGTTTGAATTAAGAGGGAATCATTGTTCATTAAAAAAAAATAGAAGTAGTACTGATCGGGGCCATTTTACATAGATAGCACTACTACTTGATTTATAAATAGATGTGATGTTATAAGTAAAATAAGATTTGTCGTGTTGTGACGTATACTATTGCTGTATGAGGATCAGGGTTCAGTCCTTGGCATCTACTATGTATTATCTAGAGAGAATTCCAGCTCAGTGGTTGTGAGCTCTACCTTACAACTCGAGGGTACTCATGATTCCTCCCAAAAACATGTTGGTTGACTCTCTACTCAAAAGACTCCACACATATTAAGTTCATCCTTATCCTTGTGGCCTGGGTTATGGCTGAAAAGGGCTATAATGACTAGTTCACTTAGCAGGTTAACAAATACATAAATTAAAAAAAATAAATTGAAGTAACAATAATATATGAAATGTTCAAGCAAAGAAAAAGACACTAATGTTGTATAAAGAGGCCAACACATCGATTTATTTGCAGACCACACTAGCAGTAAGCATACAGCAATTAAATTGGAACTGTGAACTCACATGAAATTTGCTTGCGCTTGCATCTGTGGTAGATGTAAAGACTCAGCATGCCAATATCTGCCAGGATATAGTACACTGCAGTGAAAGACTAAAAGGAAAGAAACAGCACAGTTTCAAAGATTAAGAAAAATGCACAGCTGATTAACATATTTAAATAATTATTTTTTACTACCATTTAACGATCACACTCTGCCACAAATTGCTGCTGTATCTTAACTCATACTAGGAGATAAGTAATGTGGGTGATAACTGCCACTAGCCTTCACTGGTAGCATAAATCCTACAGCATGTTCACCCCAATCTAGTTTGCAAATGGAGTTCACACAGTAGTCAGCAATGGTGGCCCTGCAGAGGGATTTCTTCATATTTCCTTTTGGTTGTTACAAAACTGCATCAAAGTACATGAACATAGCATGTGCAAAGACCACACAGTAACGATGCCTGTATGTCACAGACATTCAAAAATGGTGCCTTGCACAAACAGGGCAATTATTCAAAGTGAATGGTGCTTTCATCACCTGTACACACACAGACACTGGTTCTCTTCTACTCACACAGACTTTTGTAACCCACAAAATATCAAAAGACAGTATCGATGGCTAGTCATAGGTACAGTATATGTATCTTCTGTCAGTAATCCAGTTTCATTTAGATGGCCAGCTGCTAGTGAATGAAATGTGAAATACAGTAATTCTAAAAGAAGACAAAAAGACTTCAGTGAGGTGCATACATTGTTTTATTGTGTTAATGGAGCGGCTTCTGTGAGGAGTCTGCATGTCCTCCCGCGGTCGAGTGGCGTTCGAAAGACATGCGTGAATGGGCGTGCCTTCGTTGAAGGTTGGGCGTTGGACTGGCACCTCGGCACCGTAAAAATCTACTGCCAATCATTAGCGGAACGGAGTTCCGCTGTGGCGACCCCTAACTGGGAAAAGCCGAAAGAAGAACTAGCTACTTCTCTCACACGCACGCGCGCGCGCACACACACACACACACACACACACACAGACACACACACACACACACACACTGAGTAAGAAAAAATATATACAATGCAAAAACATTTTAATGAAAGAAAGACAACTTTATAACTTTCTCAGGAAGCGCCAGAGTGCAAAATGAAAACTAGCCCAAACTGGGAACAATCGCAACAAAGTATCCTCAATCCCAGCCATTCTCCACCTATCGTATTCCACAGCACCACTGAGTCAAAGAAAAAGAAATATGACAAATGATCAGGTACTTGAGAACTATACAACTAAAACAATTTGTCCCAAAATTAATAAAAAATAGCCTCTGCACTTTTGTACTCTAGATACTATTCTGTCAGTTTTACTGCTTTCAGAAGAAGAAGGGGTGAATCATTTTCCTGGTTAAGTAGTTTATTGATTCTTTGTTGCTGACACCAGATACAGTGAGTCTTCTCAAACTAAATTAGCTCAGTTATGCTGCTCACATCTAATCTCAGTCTTGTATGAAACAAATTTAGTGAATTAATGGCATTTGCCAATGAGCAGCTACCAGTGACATACTTAATATTGACTTACATTACCCAGAGATTTGAAAACAGGGTCATAAGAAATACTACACTATCAATACCATCTGCTATGAAAATTTGCTTTTGCTCGTTTATTATGCAGCACTTTCCTGGATTGTTTTCTATTGTCAACAGATAATTTTCTTGTTGTCCCTTCGACACCAGGGGTGCAGCTAGGGTGGGGAAAAAAGGGTAGCCACCTAGGGTGAAAACTGTTAAGAGATGCAATCAGCAGATGCTAATCAGTCAACAATGCTGGACCGGCATCCAGAAGTAAATGTTAATACTACGTTTGAGATCAGGTCTGAACAGCTTCCGCACTTTGTGCATTGCATAATCTGCAGCAAGCCTCCTGCTACAAATATTGTTTCCTACAGTTTAAAAGGACATTTTTTCCCACAATTTACAGCTGAGGGGTGTCAGATCAGGCAACAACATAGGGCACCAGAACAGCTAGGTACAGTTCTAATCAGTACAATAAAATGTCCAGCTTGAGCACATCCATCAGCCACATTTTCAAGTAATGGATTAATAAACATGAATAGTTTTGAAAAGGTGTATTCCTCTAAGTGGTATAATTTAAGTCACTCATTCTGATTTCAGTTTCTACGCCATCTTATTTCAAGAATATTCTGTACGGTTACATGATTTATGCTACATGCCAAATTTTAAGCATCAAATATTACATCAGGTCTGCTCTCTCTAGCAGCCTAAACAATCTGGTCTACATTTGCCATTAGTTGAACATGTACACATGCGCGCGCGCACACACACACACACACACACACACACACACACACACACACACACACACACATACATATATATGGTTTACCTTTACAAAGGTGAAACACACTCATGTGATTGCTCATATGAGTGAATCGTAACTTCGAAAAACAAATCCACGACAATGTAATGAAGTGCAAAGCAGGGGGCAAGCCTCCCTACACCCTCCATGTGGGGGGTTGCACCCGTCACACTCCCCTACTTTAATATTCTAACTCCGAGCTCGCACTACAGTGGGGAAAGGGACCATTTTCCAATCCCCACTATAGTGCAATCCATCACAAAATGCCAATTCTGCAATGAGTGAATGTCACTGTGCATTTGCTCATTCCACATTCGAACCTTTTTGTTTTCGACGTTTGCAAACTTTGCAAACGTCCTTTCGAACATTTGCTGTTCGCCCATGTGCAAAATGCACACATGAAGGTAAACCTATATATATATATATATATATATATATATATATATATATATATATATATATGGTTCTAGGTTATAACACCGACAGCACACAACATCGACAATGACATCACCGACACCACATCATCGACAGCTCACAAACACGACACCACACACACACAACACATCATCACAACAACCAATAAACAAAACAAATTCCCTGACCAAAAACCACACACACAACACAAGCACACCTAAATCCTAACAAACAAACACTAAACCTTACATACACAACTATCCACTACCCTAACCGAAACCCTAACCCTAAGGTCCATCACTATCGCACCCTTACCTAACTCGCGCCCTAACCCTAACTCACTTAACCCACCCCTAACCCAAAACATTCACTACTGCACCCTTACCTAACTCGCGCCCTAACCCTAACTCACTTAACCCGCCCCTAACCCAAAACATTCACTACTGCACCCTTACCTAACTCGCGCCCTAACCCTAACTCACTTAACCCACCCCTAACCCAAAACATTCACTACTGCACCCTTACCTAACTCGCGCCCTAACCCTAACTCTCTTAACCCACCCCTACCCCTACAGACCGCCAACATCGCACACTTACCTTACTCGCACCCTAACGTCCGTCACTACCGCATACTTACACATCCTTTCCCCATCTCGGTGTTCTCCGCGTCGGTGTTTTCATCCGTCAATCTTCTTGTGTCGGTGATTTCGCTGTCGGTCTTCTCATCTGTTGACGTTGTAACCTAGACCCATGTATATATATATATATATATATATATATATATATATATATATGGGTCTACTACCGGAGATCGAAATTACACTATTTCAAAATCCGGTAGTAGATGCCCACTAACGAGAAAGTGCACTTCTCCGAAAGTACACTTTCGTGAACACCACTTGAACGAATGGTTATGGATAGTGGATAGCTAGTAGAGCTATCCACTAAACTTAACCCAAGCCCTAACCCTAAGGTCCATGACTACCACACCACAGTGGAAGTAATTGCATGTCCTCCACGGTGCAGTAGTCATGGATCTATGTCTTCCACTGTGGTGTGGTAGTCACGGACCTTAGGGTTAGGGCTTGGGTTAAGGATAGTGGATACTAACCCTAAAGTCCGTGACTACCGTGCCACAGTGGAGGACACTGACCGTTCATTCTAGTGGTGTTCGCGAAAGTGCACCTTCGGTGAAGTCCAACTTTCGTGTCAGTGGGCATCTACTATCGGATTTCGAAATAGTGTAATTTCGATCTCTGGTAGTAGGCATATATATATATATATATATATATATATATATATATATATATATATATATATATATATATATATATGCAGGGCCATGACCTACATCAGTGAAGAAAAAACGTTCATGCTCCTCCCAGCCTGTTCTTAAAAATAGGTTTTTAGGTGTGAATCAAAGCTGATGCAGTCTTTTAAGCCCCTCCCCTACTTACCTTGCTATCAGTATACCAAAAGAAGAAAGCACAATCCACCTGATATTTCTCCAATCACTAGTTCTCAACAGGGTGTCTCTAACCACAGCTTACCATTAAAGCTAACATCTGCCAATCTATGTACACATGTCGTTTTAATTTCCACAATGTCCTCTCATATTTTTGTCTCATTAGGAGACTGAACATAGACTTCATGAGACAACACATTTTCTTGTAAAATAAAATTAATATTAATGCTGCTGATTTTTTTTTTTTTTTTTTGTAAAAAAGAATAGCTCTTCCTCTTCCTGTTAACTGCTGTAAGACTGTCTTGAAATAAACCGCCTTCAGCAAGGTATTTCTAGCTAGTTGTTTAAGTAGTTTGTGGTATCACTGCACTTGAGGGTCTCTTCTATGGATCTAGTTGATATGACTGAATGACCACTACATCGAACTACACATAAATGAGAAGAAAGGATCGAACAGGTTAAACAGTGAACATTGAACATTCAGGTCATTGAATCTGAATTCATCAAAGCTGCACCACCCACACACCCACACACCCACACACCCTTAACATATACTCTATATATATATATATATATATATATATATATATATATATTTATATATATGGATTCACTTCAGAAGCTCAAAATACTGAAATCTTGAATTTCAATATCTTGAGCCCAAGAAGTGGAATCCACAAAACAACGAAAACTAAAAACTGCAAAATTCAAAACTTCGAATACCGGAAGTTTTGAATTTTGTGGTTTTACTACACACATACACACACAGACACACACACACACACACACACACACACACACACACACACACACACACACACACACACACACACACACCATCCACCACACAAACACACACAATCACTCTACTACATGAAGGCAGGGGGGAAAGCCCCCCTGCACCCCCCACACCCTCCTACTTAAATATTCTCACTTCGGGGTCGCACTACATACAAACACACACAAAACACCACCACACAAGCTACTTTCTCTTTGCACACACACATCACAGCAACAAAACACACTGACACACACCACAGCCCCTACCCAAACCCCTTAGCACACACACACTTACCTGAATACATAACCATAGCAGAACTTTAGAAGCGCGAAATTCAAAACCTCTGGTATTCGAGGTTTTGAATTTCAAGGCTTCTAAATTTTCAATATTATGTGGATTTGGCTTCTTGGGCTCGAAATACTGAAATTCGAGATTTCAGTATTTCGAGCTTCTGAACGGAACCCATATACATATATAGATATATATATATATATATATATATATATATATATATATATATATATATATATATAGATATATATATATATAGATATATATATATATATAAGAAATCCATGGTTGCACGATAGAGAAAGTATGGGAAAAAACATTGGAAGTACACCATCAGCTTGCACATTTCAACACACTGTGATAAAGCAAACTCCAATATTACTTACAAATCTTTAAAAAAAACTCATACTAGTCATCAAAAAAATCATAAACTTTCTGTATCATAGTCATAACTGGTAAAATGTGGTGAAGAATATCATTTAAAAATGTGGTCAGATAATGTTTTTGACCACTTGTGATTAGATAAAGTGTTAGAACACTTGTATGGCACATACATAAAAATGATTGCTGCTTCCGTTGTAAGGAAAGTTTTCTACATGGCCCATCTTATAAATAAAGGTATCTCATCCAGAGACAAGGAGGTCATAACATCCCAGTAGTCTTCCCTAATAAAGCCCATTATTGACTACAATGCCCCCCTCGGCATGTACCTCGCAAAGCACATGCAGCAGCTGGACAGACCACAGAATGTCCTCACCAGGTGAATACAGGGCCTCCAAACATCTACCCTACACATACAGGCTAAAAGCCCTGCCTCTCTACTTAGTTTCATACAGACTCCTCAAAGGTGACCTCTGTCTGGCATAAAAAGCAATTTCAGATGCCGCCTTGATGGGACGGCTGCATATCAGCAAGTCAAGCTCCACTTGAGACCTCAACCTGGTCTATGACATCAATAGGACTTGTTGGCGGGACAGATGTGTGCCCCAGAGACTCCCCCATCTGTGGAATAGATTCTCTCTTCACGTCAAGCAGAGTACCTCATTATCCCTTTTTAAGCACAACCTGGAAAACCAGATGGGAAACAGAAAATACACTCCTGGGATTCCACCTGTGTCCCTGCTGGACAGGGGCTTTGGGTACTGACTTGTCTAAACATGGGCTAAACTCTTAGCTAAGCTTATAAGGTCCTCAGGGCCAATAGCCTAGTAACTTCCTATCCTATGATACTATATATATATATATATATATATATATATATATATATATATATATATATATATGAACAATGTCAGCTACTGTGATGTTGTCACTTTCTTCAAAATGCACCATGGATTATAGTCTGTAAACAGGTTTGATCTGTGTATTACTTGCATTTTTTTTACATCTTCAGTGCAGTCCTCATATCTTTGACTGTATATACTGCATATTTTATTCCCTGCGTCTATTGTTATATGTTCAGGGCACTGGCTGAAACAGGTTCACTAGGAACAGCCCACTACCCTGATTAACAAACTTAGATAAACCTATTCATGCATGCATACACACATTTCAGTCAGTTTATCCATACTTGCTCTCAGTTCCATTCCTCTGATTCCATTGCTGTGTTCATAGGTTCACAGATTCTTACTAAGCTTGGCCACATCACTCAGTACTGATGGGAGACTACTTCTTCTTGTTTTGATTCAGCAGCTATCCCGCATCAGGTTGTATTACTATAATATAGAGGATTACAATCGGCTCACCAATCATGACCTGCTTATTATGTGTCTGTGACATGGATGTCAAGAAATTCTCCTTGAGAGAGAAGCTCAAGAGGTGAATCTTGGCATCCATGTTAAGAACACACTATACAAGGTCATGATCAGTGACAGGATCGTAATTCTTTGCAGTGCATGGAGCTTTATCTCTTCCATGTACTATTAATTGCAAAGAAAACAAATTGCTAAGTGTTTTGTTGGCTTTCAAAGCCATAAAACATTTAGTAGACAGACTCAGAAAGGCAGAGTAATACTGTCCATCACACTTACCTTTAATGCCTCTCTACTGTCTAGATTGTCACAGAATATCCAAATTATTCCTTCATATTTTTGGTCTGCTCCTCATAAAAATCTGTGTTTTTCAGAAAAATCACCAAGGATTGAATTCAGTAAATAATGACATATATTTGAGTTTCAGAGTTCGTATCCTTCACATTAGAAAGGTGAACACATCCTGTTATTTTAGTAACTTTTTATTTTATTTTCTTAACAGGAAGTTAGGGATATGTTAAAGGTATGTACAGCAGACAGAAACAAATATTTTGCTCTGCTGATGTGATTTGCTAGTCAGTACAGGAAGATTTTACTGACAAGCAGTAGACCTGACCTTAACAACTTAAGCAGGGGGTGCTTAACAATTGTTTAGGTTGGGTCGCGTGCCACTTTGGCGTTCAACTGCTTTGTCTTTTTCCAAATATCAGAGTGCAATTGCTGTGCTCCATGCACTACAACATTATTAAAACTTACATTGCTTCTTATTAAACTTAACTTACTTTGTCTTACCTTGGCATTCAGAAACATTTCCTGCTTTGCAGTAAAATGACTTTGTGCAACGAAGGACCACACAGGGTGGGGGCAATTCAGAGACACGCGAAGCACAAGTAGGACCATAGCCTGCTTAGCATACTAATAGAAATACAATGATGGTAAACAGTAGCATTACTAAAGTGAGGGCACTTGCAAATGCAAATGAGGGTAAACCACAAAACCACATGACAGAGTGATTCAGAGACATACACACCCGCACAAGGCACTAGTTGCACACTTAATGATCTCAGTAAAATCATTGCATTACAGGAGTCAGATTGCTAAAAACTGTATAGGGTAGCTGCCGCACTAGTAAACCTCTATATTTAACAGGCTATACTCAATGTCAGTAGTCAAGGTGCTGCACACTGTCACCCTCAGCAGCACTGTGTCACCTGTCTGCACCTAACTCTTTATGCCATCCACAACATTGAAATTGTAGACTGCAACCATGTGGATAGAATCACCATTCAAGGTCTAGTTGAGATGTGTGTCTCTATCACATACAGACCCATGGGATGCATGGACTACCTATCATTGTTAGTACCAAGGTATGTATAGCTTTGCAAATACTAGCTACAGGGACCTTTTAGCTTCCAAAAAGGTCATGGTGGGTGTATTTCAAGCATCTTTCTCAAGGATACTCCATTAAATCCTCAATACATTCTACAGAATGAAAGGGAGCACATGTAGTTTTCATGTAGCACAGAGGAGAGAGCAAACACCAGGTAGGTCTCTGAAGTACTGGGGACTATAGACTGCACTCACATTGCAAAAAAGACCCCACCTGGACAACAGGAACAAATCTGTCTTCAGGCCACAAAGACAGTGCCCATAGGACCCACATATGATATATGTGCAACTGTGCAACTTATATCAAAGGTTTGTGGTAGATGAGTTTACCCAGGAACATCTAATTGGTGATGCTTGGTATGCCCTGGAGCCATGGTTAATGGAACCCATAAGAAATCCCCTGACAATGACACTAAATGGTTAAACTTTGCCCTGTTATAAAAAAAGTCTTGGCCACCATCAAACATGTGTTTGGAATGTTGAAGCCCTGCTACTCCTGTTTGCATGGATCTGAGAAGTACCCTGCAGTATGTCCCTGCCAATGCAGTTAGATATTTTTAGTATGTGCTATGTTACATAACATCATTACATGAAAAAAGCTGCAGTAGGACAGACGCATACAGGAGGAGAAACTCCCTGAATTAGCAGTGGAGTAGAAGTTTGTGGATAAGACAGCTTCAGCAGGGAGGACTGTGCAAGGCAAAGGTGGGCAGAGCAGGCAGTTACACTGGCTAAGAATTGATTCCAGGGTGCAGACACTGTCTGCAATGCTTTACATTCATAACTACAGGACTGACTAAGGCAGTATACAGAAAAGAAAAAGAGATGCAAGCAAGCCTTCATCCAGTTTGTGCTACTCTGTGCATAGACCAGCCACACAGTGCATCAAACATAGGCTACCCAGGTAACAGAAAACAAAGGGTAGGGCACAGTTATTATATGCATTGGCGGGGGTGGGGCACAGTGTTATGTGTCATCAATGGGCAATTTTGTGTGTGTGTGTATGTGTCTGTGTGTGCATGCGTGCATGTTATGTGTAAACATAATTTGGTAATGTAAGTGTCAGGCCTGTGAGGGTGAGTGGAGAGACTGGGGTTTATGTCCGGGGTGCAGACACTGTCTGCAATGCTGTGTACATGTGTGGATCTGGGACTTCTGGAAGCCTCATTGTGTGTACTGGGACAAAGCCTCAGCAGATGCTGCAGCACTGTGGTTGAATCTAACAGACAGATAAAGGACTCCCAACAGGAGATGTCTGTGCAGACCATGCAGTGAATGGTGGCAGTGATATGATGCCAATATGTGTGCCTGACAATGGCCTCCACCACAAACAACTGAAGCAGACCAGACACTGAAAGTGCATCCTTGTGCAAACTCACTCTGCCACATGTCCCTTTATGTT